>NC_090265.1:330211461-330519188 GCF_040414725.1 Anabrus simplex
AAGGACGTGGAAGAGAATTGAACCCCCAGGCTCCGGAGTATGCCGTTAGCTCCGGAGCGCAAAAAAAAAATTTCGCCTAACCAGTGAGGAGATAGCCTGCGGTTCGGGGAGCAGCCATTCTTTCGATTCGCAGTGGACGACAGTTACCATAGCTGCGTGGGTGATCCAACCTGAGGACTTGATCGAAGACGCACACCGACAGAATAAGAGGATTATCAGGGAATTACCAGTGGTGTACATCAGAGCTAATGGATTGCGCGTGCGCTCTCTTGTAGACACGGGAGCCAGCGTAAGCGTCGTATCTAGAACGCTCATACGGGAAATCCAATCGAAGGAGCAGATCCCATTATTTCCTGTCTCTAACATGAAGGTACGAGGAATCATCCCAGATCGCACCACAGTGTGCAAGGCTCAGGTTTATTTAGATTTGCAGATCGGAGAGGCCATTACTTCACATCCATTCATCATCCTCGAGAAGATGGAATAACATTATATTAGGCGCCGACTTCTGGAGGGACTATAAGGCAGTTATCGACATGCACCGAAATGAGATCAGGCTAGAGATCAACATGCATTCCGAAGGGGTGAAACTAAACGAAATTGGAGACTGCGTAGTCGATGAGAGGATTTGGACTACTCAAGTGACCTACAACGAGGAAGTCCGTCCTGATCAGATTCTGGATGGGAAACATCAGGAGGAAGAGATAATAATCGGACTCGAAAGAATGGTTGCAAACTTGGAACAGGAAGAAGAAGAACCGACATTTGAGGAGGCAGTGCTATCAAAAATTAATAAAGCAATGATAGGTGAAGAGGGAAGAGCTAGACTGAAAGAAATCTTGGAACGCCACCGCGATGCATTTGGGTCACAACCGGGAAAAATTTCGAATTTCAAATACAATTTTGTCGTCACAAGTTGGGAACCTTTTCGACGGAATCCGTACCCGATTCCCGAGAAACATTATGCCAAGGTACGACCTATCATCAAGGATATGGAAGAAAACCAGTTAATTTCCAAAGCTCCGACGCCATTTTTAAACCCTTTAGTCATCGTGGAGAAGACGAACGGTTCGCTGAGGGTGTGCCTAGACGCACGTGCAATTAACGAGCGCTTGGTGCCAGAGTACGATAGGGCACCAAACATTAAGGATATTTTGAAGAAGTTTAGTCACAAAAATTATTTTTCTGGGGTCGACTTGAGATCGTTCTACCACCACATTGAGTTGTCAGGGGAATCCAAGGTACTGACGGGATTCATGTTTGACGGACAGACGTACGTCTACAACCGTTTGCCGTTCGGCGTCAAGAACGCAGGATCGGCCTTGATAAGGGCACTTGTTAGGAATTTGAGCGAGCAGGTGAAGAACTTTACGGTGCGATATGTAGACGACATTTTGATTGCGAGCGAGACTCTGGAGGAGCATTTGGAACACTTGAACCTGTTATTAGCAGAATTGAATAAAAACAACTTCAAAATTAATTTGGATAAGTCGAACTTTTGCCAGAAAAGCATTTTGTTCCTGGGACACGTCATAGATTCGGAGGGTGTCACTCCGAACCCCGTTAAGATTCAAGCTATTCAAAATTTCCCCAAACCAACACGAGTCAAACACATCAGGCAGTTTTTGGGAATCTGCGGGTTTTTCGCCGATCACTGCCCTAGTTACACTGAAGCGGTAGCTCCTCTTCAGGACCTCCTGAAGAAGAATAATAGATGGAAATGGGATTCAAACTGTGACGAAGCTTTCCAAAGGACAAAAGAATTACTTGCCAACAGCATCAAGCTTGGGTATCCCGACTTTTCGAGCAAATTCGTAGTCCAAACCGATGCATCCATGATAGGTGTAGGGGCGGTATTGTACCAGGAGACGCCGGATCAGGAAAAACGCAGAAACTACATCGCGTTCATGAGTCGTAGACTTCGGGCTCATGAGTGCCAATATACCGTCACGGAATTAGAGATGTTGGCAATTGTTACAGCCCTCAGTCACTGGAGGAAGTATATATACGGATTCCCGGTCGTGCTGCGGACAGACCATAAAGCTTTGACCTTCGCTTTGAAGTCGACGATGGCATCCGAGAGAGTAAACCGCTGGACGTTATTCATCCAACAATTCGACTTAGAGATCGAATATTGTGCAGGAAAGGACAATGTGATTGCCGACGCATTAAGCCGAAACCCCGAACCGGAAGCCCAAGTTCTTCATCACATAGAGTTGAGCGGGGGTGACCGTGAGACGTTGGATAGGCTACAACGCATCGGAGAAGAGCAAGAGAATTGGCCCGCGACCCGACGACTGATCGATTTCTTCAGGAAGAGGATACCAGCAGGAACGCCTGAATACCAGGAGAGTGAGAGGCAGGCACCAAAATATAACTATTTCAACGGGATCCTTCACCAGTTCATAGATGAAGACCATACGAAGTACCGTGTTGTTGTTCCGCCCGTGCTACAAGTGGAACTGATTTGGCTCGCACATCATTCCATCGGTCATGCGGGAATCGATAAAGTTACCTCGACACTACAGGAGACCTTTGTCTGGCCGAGAATGAGGCGGATGATTAGGACCGTGTTGACAACATGTGATACTTGTCAACGAATCAAACCAAATACCTATCTCCTGCGGCAACCACCTAAACCGCTGTTGCCAGAGAAGCCACGAGAGCTATTTGCGATAGACTTTTACGGGCCCTTGCCCAAGGCAATTAGAGGGTTACAATTCATTTTGGTCTGCGTAGATGTTTTCTCGAAGTATGTGATGCTGTGCCCAGTACAGAAGGCAAACTCCAGGTCGGTACTGACACAGATCCGAAATAAGATCATTCCATCTATGGGGAAGCCAGATAAGATATTGAGTGACCATGGGTCTCAGTTCACGTCCGCCAGGTTCAAACGCGAGATCGAGCAACACCAAATCCAGCATATCTTCAGTTCTATTAGGCATCCTGAGTCCAATCCATCAGAAAGGATCATGCGCGAAATAGCGAAATTTTGCAGAGTGTATTGCGCCAGACAGCATTGGCGATGGGTTGATGTTCTTCCAATCATCATGGAGTGCATCAACGGGACGATTCATGAATCTACGGGGCAGATCCCGATAGCGGTACATTTTGATCAGAAACCAGAGAGACCGTGGCACCGCGTGCTACAGTGCCCAGAAGATCCCAGGCCTTCGGCTGAACTTCGTGTGAGGATAGCTTTGGACCATCTCAAAGCCCAGGCAGAGAAGAGGCTCAGACGTCATCGAAACCGGAGATTTCATCGGCCACTTCGTGTGGGAGAACTAGTTTTAGTCAAACGACCAGCCATGTCCGACCCTCCGAGAAAGTACTACCACAAGTTTGCAGAACTTTACATCGGGCCGTATAGGATAATCCAGAACCTAGAGAATAATGCCTACAAAGTACAGCCAATGGATGGGAGAACAGAGGCCACTTACAATGCTGCAAATCTCAAACTGTACCACGCCCCAGGACAACACCCTGAAGAAGGTCCGGAGGAAGAAGAACCAGGAGAAGCCGAGGATGACGAGGACAACCCGGATCCAATGGAAGAAATGGACGCCGATGAAGAAGATGATGCCGTGAATCACATTGTTTTGGAAGAAGGGAGCGAGTCCGAGGCATCAGCCTGTGAAGATTGTCCAGAATGTTCTGAGAGGACCGGTCTTAGGAACGCTTTAATTAATCTATGCTACCAGATACAACTGGAGAACACAGAGTTGACCGAGAAGGTCCACAAGTTACGCGACCATCACCAGTGACTACTTTCCGAGACAGTTGATAGGGAAAGAAAAATCCCGAGTTCGTGATTTTTCTTTGATGAAGCAGGAGGAGAATGAAACCGTACAGTGTCCTGTACAGCTCATGGGAATGATATGGGCTTTTATACTCCATTAAAATTACTCCTAAAGGTCGCGTCATTGGTAGCAGTATGGGCGAAGGGGATCGAGCGGCGTCATGCCAGAATGGAACCCGCGAAAAGAGCACTTGCCAAACAAAGGAAAGACAAAGCAACAGCCAAGCCCCCGCGGAAATACGCTCTCAACTTGCAGAGAGAGATAGAAGGGGACGCGATGCTGGAGTAGTCAGATACGCCCCGAGGTGTGGCCTAGCTTCCCAGAGTTCCAAACGAACATAAGGAACTTCCGGTTTTTTTATGCACATGTCACGGGTGCCAACGTCGGACTTTGGCGCGTAAACAATGGAATGATATTTTAATCCAGACATAGGAAAATTATGTGAGACACACCATTGAATAGAGCGGAATTTTCTGCGTTCCCCAGACTAAAAATATGTAATAACTTATGCAGGGGAAGAAATGAGGTCACCAGCTGTCAAGATGTAACATATCGCTAACACATGTGGATACAGCGGCGTCACCCAAGCCAAGAGTCGCGCTCAAAGTTGACTCCACCTCCCGAGGGACGCTAATGAATTAATCAAAGGCGGGAAGCAAATTACATAAAAACTGCTGATCGTAGGTCCAGCACGCCTGGCTCAAATGAAAGAGGAGACAGAGGGCTACAAGATGCAATATTTAAATATCGTCAATTCTTGGTACGAGAGGAGCTCTTGTTCTTAATGAACCGTGAACGTTGACGCCCCCAAGCTTCCGGCGGGCAAGATAATATAGGCCGAGCAGGCCATTGCAGAGACAGTTGTTCTTTTACGGATCGGTGAGGAGGACACTATGTCCCGCGGTGCCCCAGTTTAAGTCAGAAACCCTTGACCGCGTACTGAAAGCGACATTGTGCCCAGCACGCTTTGTGAAGTGAACGGGAGGCCAAACGAGCCTAGGTATTGTTTCTGTGCTGCGTGTCAAACTAGTAAAAACCGCGAGCATAATTTACCAACAAGTAGCAGAATACGGCTGAGAAACTGCCGGTTTAATGAGTCAGTGAAATTCATAATTTGGTATCACCCAAAGTGTTGCTTTGAATCAGGGGCTCGAGTCTCGTGAGCTACCCGATTCTTACTGTGGACGCGCCCGCCGTAATTTGAAAGTCCGTCTTATTCGTGGTGTAAACTCTAAAAATAGAGGACGTGTGACAAGTGTAAAGTGTTACCCACTTGGATTACTGTAAGATTTCAGCTGTGACGAGTCCCCCAGGATGTCGGACTTGTATGGACCAGGGATGAAGGACTGCACGCCCACCACCTACCGAGTGGTCATGGAGTACTAAGAACTTCACCATGGGTCTCCCGTGGAAGGAGAAACAACGGCCACCAAATAGATGAGTGATGTCCAAATTTAATTTCTAAGCATGACATAACCCGGGGATAGGATTAGCGTTCTTTTGTAAATATCAAAATGTTGTAAGTTAATGCATGTCCTATATGGAATTTTTAGTGATTTTTATAATGTTGAAGTAAATTCAAGGGAGCTAAATTCCCGGACGACTCATATTTTTTTCTTAATGATTAGCTTATCGTGAGGGTTATATTTTTAGTGATATGTAGAATGTCCTAGCAAATATGGGAACAAGGTTAGGAGAATATTTGAGTTTCCCGTAGGGGCGGTTGGAAAAATGGAATTTGGCGAGCAAGGAAACATGTCGAGATGTTGGTAGTCACTGTCCCACGTGGTTGTCAAATATGCCAGGGAAACTCATGGGTCAGTCAGACAATGCATGCCTAGCTTACAGATATAATCAGTGCATGGACTGCAAGAAAGAAGAAATCCCGACCGGGAGAGGTACATATTGTGTGATTTAGATAGGTGTGTGGAACCATGTGCAAGTTTCCCGTGATTTTTGATTAATTGGCCATAATGGTTTGGAGTGTTTTTTTTTTATCTATAGCCGGGGTACGACCCAGGGGCAGGAGTCCTTGATCTTTGGTCAGAAGGTTTAAATATAAGTGTATTTTATGTGGTATGAACGAGGAGCCATGAGAGCCTAGGCCCAAGGGAAGAAGATACGCGATATGAGACGTAGTGAGAAGGCCGAATAGGAATTTACGATGAGATGATTGAGAAGTGATCGTGCCCACAGTCTCAGTGATAATAATGAGAAGGGAGTGAATAAAATGAGTATTTCATGGGAATTCCATAATGATATGAATAAGCAAATGAAGCGGGCCATGGATATGTGTCCCCGAGATGAGGGGGTAGACGTGTGAGCGAGAGAAGAATCAGAACGGCCGTGCGAAGTGAATGGCCGGCCTTCCTTTTTTTTTTGTGAATGTCTGGCTCTCGGCCTCGTGACAAAAGGATTCCGCGTCCCATTGTAGTAGGGCTTGGAGCCCAGGTCTGCCTGCGTGCTTTGTTTGGTTTAAATGGCTTAGCTAAGAATACTTGTATAATGATAATATCACGGTGATTTCTTTTAAAGGTATTTAATAAATGAGTAGGGATCCCCCCAGATATCCGGCGATATGAGATTGTAACTATTCTAGGGACCTACAGAAACCCACAGTACCTCTCGGTCGGGAGTCGGCCAGTTCGACTCCGGGGTATGATGGCGCCCTTGAGCGGGTTGCTCCAGGCGTACGCCTTGGGCCGGAGACAGTGATAACCATGCTGTTTTTTTTCTAGGAATGGCTCTCCTGTGTGCATGAAGTGTATATATCCATATATCTGTGTATGTTTCGTAATTATGTGCACATATTTTTGAGTTCAAACAGAACCTATGTGCACGTTGTGTGGTCTTGGTGATAGATGAGGAGTCCGGGGTTTAGCAAAAATGGTATTTGTGTTTGTTTGTGCATTATGCAAATGTGTCTTTTAATATGATATTATGTAGTGTAGGCCCCGGTTATGTTCGTGCTTAGAACAGCTAGTAATATTTGTGAATAGGGACATCAGGTCATCTCACGGTGTGATCGACAGAATAATGTACAAATTTCATGAACGGTATGAATTGAATGGGGAAAAATGAACGATAGCAAGTCGCAAAACCTCAATTATACCGTTATGCAGACGACGCCCATGGGCGATTCGTATTTTAAAGTGATTATTATTTTCCTTTCCTCCCATCTGTGGAGAGTCATTGTATAGAGCTGTGTCAACTTTTTTTTAATTGTAATTTTGAATAAATTTGCATTCGTAACCCCTATTTTATGATTCTTGTCATTTGTAGCAGTGCTAAGCAGTATCCAATAGGCATTTGAACCCAGAGATCCTACTTTCATATTATAGACATAAGGCTCCATCTTAAGTATTAGTTTTTTTTTCTTTCGAACGTACCACTTCCCCAAGTGCTCAGGCTGCCGGGCCGGCACAGAAAGTAGGAAGGGGAGCGGTTCGAAGCTCGTTAAGCAATTCGACCCGCTCTTCAATCCAATCTCATCCGGGGGTGTTTACCCCGTTACGTGGAGGCATTCTTATGCGTGGGTCATCCATTCGAAGCCCGGTAGGGTGTATTACATATAACTTTATTGAGTCAGATTAGAAAAATATGCTGCGTAGAAGCATAAGTAGAATCAATCCAACGAAATTCTTAAAATAATTTAAAATATATTCTGATGAAATTATTTATATCCTACATTGTATTGCCTCATTCCCAGACTTTATATACCGATTTTCATCAAATTCTCTTCAGCCATTTTCTCCTGATGCCCGTACAGACAGACATACAGACAGACTGACAGATAGACAGTCAAACAGAGATGACAAAAAATTAAAAAGTGCATTTCCTTGTTGCTGTGGACAAGTGGTTGTATCCCTCTTCTCAAATTCTGAACAATGTTCAGAGAAAACTCTCATTTTATATATAAATATATTTTCGTAAGTACGATTGCCTTACGATAATGTGTGTCATTGTTATGGCTGTAAGAATTAATCTCTATCCGAAATAAGAATTGACAATTTTACGACCAAGTAATTTGGCTAGGAGAAAAGGGAAAAATACGAATCTTTCCTACCGTACTGGTGAGCATTGCAATGTCCCGATTGAGAGACCAATGGATGGTCCATGGTTTACTCTTTGGAGCCAGAAGTGGCATGACTGTACGTCAGTGAGATCTTCACGGAACTGTAAATGCTGTTATCGATATATTGTTCAGAGTAATTAAGGCCTCACTGTGTATTCTGTATCAACGTATGTATTTCTAGATTCTTTTAATCGATTTCGGAATTAATTTGTAATGAGTCTCTTAATGGTAAGGTAAGGGTTATTCTGCCCGAAGGCAGGTCCGAACCTCCGCAGAGGTGTTCCTGAGCCGGAGTTTACGTGCGGTAGGGTGGCCAGTTCCTTTCCGCTCCTCCATTCCCTTACCCCCACCAACAGCGCGTGGCAACCCATCCAACTATTGACCACGCCCAATGTTGCTTAACTTCGGAGATCTCACGGGATCCGGTGTTTCAACACGGCCACGGCCGTTGGCATCTCTTAATGAAAAGGATAATATTTTATTATATTAATTTAAAGGTATTTGTACCCCCCAATGCCTGTATTCTAAACACTTGAGGTCAGTTGTGTTTTCAGCTACACGAAAATAGTCTTATTTCTATAGTTCATTCTCTCCACCATCATAATTGTCATAGCTTCGTAGAACACAAATTGACTCTAAAGGAAACCTACTTTGTTGCTGAACTGTTTGTCGCTAAAGCCAGAAAACCCACGACTAAACTGTCTGTATTACAAAATAATGCGCCTCTATTAAATATTCACTTAAAGTCTTCTCATGAATAGAAATTTAGCATACAGTTGTTTTCATAACCAAGGCCGTGATAATCAGTACCCTGGACGAGCAGATAATAGGTGTCGATCGTAAAGATGGAAGCTTGTAGCATTGCCAAAATTAGGCTATAACTTCAGGCGACAGCGATCACGTGTCTTTACATGTGCCACGCGGAGAAGAGGTATGTTGCCGTTGTTCTCTTGAGATTCCTCGAGAAACCGGTCTTAGGGGCAATTTGCTAATGCCCGCAAACAATTTTGAAGCAATTTATATGTAGTGAACTCGTTAATATTCGTGTAAGCTACACTGTGTTATAAGTGGAAGGTGTCCGCTTAACCACAATAAATATGTTGTGGCCAAGTTTCTCGAATGTATTTACCTTCCGGGGACTGGTAATTTATATGTGATACCTGTCAGAGTGCCGTATTTAGTTTACGGTTCCGAGATCGAATGCCAACTCGGATTGTTTGGATTTAATAGTGCTTAAATGTCTGAGAATGTAGGTAGTAGTTTCCTGAGCACAATTTGAGGGCTTTTGCGTTTCGTTAGAGTGATACAGGAGTAATTTTTCGGCCTTTAAATAATAATAATAATAATAATAATAATAATAATAATAATAATAATAATAATAATAATAATAATAATAATAATAATAATAATAATAATAATATAATAGACAGTAGAACGCTGACCTTCATAACCTAAGATGGCAGGTTCAATCCCTACCCAGTTCGATGTATTGTATTTGAAGGTACTCAAATACGTCAACCTCCTGCCGTTAGATTTATTAGCCTATGAAATAACTCCTGCAGGACAAAATTCCGGCACCATGGTGCCTCCAATAATGGCAGAATTAACTCTTAAAACCAAAACCTAATATAACAGAACTTAATATAAATATAATATTTTTTCTGTAGGTGAAAAACAAGCTTTCACTCATTCACATTCGCAAGTAGTATTTTATATTTAATCATCTGTTGTTGTGTGCTGTAAACTTACATTAGAAGAACAAAATATATTCTTCTTTAGGCAATATGCGTCAAAGAGTTCATTGCATCGGATTAGAAATTTATGCTACGAAGAATCATAAGTAAAATTAATCCAATAAAATTCTTAAAATAATCAAAAATATATTCTTACGGAATTTCAGTAAGTCGTTCCTCCCTCAAGAATTTAATTCAGTATCACTTCATGAAACATCACTTTACAAAAGCTTCTATTATATTTCTTTCAGCCTCTGTTATTGTTCATGTTTTACTTCGATACTATGTAATTCTCTACAGAGAAGTCTTCAGAAACATATTTTAATACACATCAGTTTTCAACGTTGGAAGTGGTTCTAATCACACCGTCGGCAGTCTTGAGGATGGTTTTCATCTTCTCATTCCGAGTATCCTCCCGTTATTGTTCCCAGCTGTTTCTACCAGCAATCATTTACTACTTTCATGTCTGTTATTTCTAACTCCCGAAGGACAAAGTCAGTCTGAAAAGACATCGATGTAAAGAGAGTTTCGTCTGGGAGCTGAATTCTTTCTTACAGAATACTGTTAACCGCGTCTGCGAGCTCACTGTATTGGCTTTGTTGCATCTTGATTCGATTTCACTTTACTATCCTACCATCTCAGGAAAACGCACATCCTAAATACTTGAAATGATCTACCTAATCCAATTTGGTATTCTCGACCTGACATTCAATCCTCTTAGTTTACTTCCCTATTGGAAAGGAAACTCATGTCCTCATCACCGGGTGGTGCAGCTCTCTTCAGGCACATGCTGAAAGGGAGTGAGCTGTATGCATCATTTTAACCATATACCAGTCGTCCTGCCATTATTAAAACTCCGGCAGTACCGGGAATCGAACCCGGGCTTCCGAGAACGGCAGCTAATACCGCTAATCGTTACTCTGAGGAGACGGATTCTTCCCTGCTGACACCACTTTATTCTTGATAATGCTAATTTTCACATCATATTCACTGCACCTATGTTCAAGTTATGGGATATTATATTGCAGGCTCTCAGCAGAATCTGTCATCAATACCAAGTCATCGGCATAGGCCGATTTGTTTATTACATTTCCACCTGACTGAATCCCTCCCTGCCAGTTTATACCTTTCAGTAAATGATTCATATAAACTATGAACAACAAAGGTGAAATATTACAGCCTTATGTAACTCCTGTGAGAACCTTGAACCAAGAGCTCATTCTACCATCAATTATCACTTCAGCCCAATTATCAACACAAATATACCCTTAGTATGGCTAACAACGTTTCTCTCGGTAATTTGTCATATACCTTGTCTACATGTACGTAACATAACTGTCTGTAACTCTAGCAACATTTTTCAATTACTTGGACTACACTATGGTCTGAAACCACATGGTTGAGGATGTCAGAAATAAACCCAAAAACCTGCAAAATCCTTGCCAAGGACCGTTTACTTTGGCGGCAAAGTCTCTGTGGCTCAGTTCAAGAAGGAAACGCCGCAGACATGACGATGTATAGCGACAGGAACACAAACTTCGCCAAATCCAGCTAAGACCTCGCTGCGCGATGCTGGACGTACAGTTGGCCTGTACAGTCACCGAAGTTTAAACACAAACTGTTGTGAATTGAAGTGAGTTTTTAGCCAAGAAATCTGTAAACTTGGAAACGAGTAACTGCCAACGACAACGACGACGACGAATAGTGAGTATCATTAGTTCTTGGGATTGGTTGTGTTAAGGGGTTGGTATTCAATCGGCACACCTATCATGAATAACCAGTAATATTAGTGTATATTATTCTGTGTGAAAGAAGAAATGTTGCAGTGAGTCACCCGGAGAGCCAAGGCGGCGACCTCCAATGAAATATGTAGCTAGGTCCCTTTTTTCATTGTGAACGACTATAACGTGTGTTTTTGTTAAGATTAGGATCATAATTACACTCTGAGTTGTGTGGAGTTACAATTTTGCTTGTTTGTAATTAACACGTGAGTTTCTATCGTCATGAAGCAAGTGTAAAGTAAGGAATTAGTGACCACGTAAGTCACGTAGGCCCACCAGGTAGAGATTAGGCCCATTTTAAAGATGAATAATAATTATAATTATAACAATAGAAGCCGATGTTTTGTTATTTAGATTTCTGTGTCTGCTGGGTTACTATCTGTCCAGCAGTTTGAAAGACTGGGTGTGGAGTAAAGAAATAATCTGCTGAAGAATGCGCCAAGTGACGACGCTAGAATGGAAATAAATTGAGGACTCTCGGTGCGAATTTTCCAATACAGTATTTGTGCGGACAAGTTTGAAGGCTTTTTGAATAGAGAAATAAGAAATTAATTATGAGTCACCTCGCTGAAATGAGTGTGTTAATATATGAAGCGAATTGATTGTTGAAAGTGATATTTTAAGGAACAAATTGGTCTTCCCTTCACAGCGTAAAGCTATGTACCGTTGTCTCCAAGAGTGTGCCCTTTGGTATTTTGTCTGCCTTCGACCCCACACCGTTAAATCGTGGTCAGTATTGTAACATGTAAGAGGTTTCTAGCATTGTTCCCATGTAGAGTTCTAAATTGATTCATTTCCTCAGCCGACTTAAATAAATGTCAGAAATCAATAACCCGGTTTCATTTTATTAATTATTTTCATGCATATAAGAATTATCAGTAGGGATTTCAGGATCTGAAAACGTCGAAGTTCCTCGGTTTGGCTCTGGGTGCTCAACAGGCAGACCCACAATTATTGGGAAAGGTAGTTAGTGGTTAGTGTTCAACTGTGTCGCGTATATAATTTCATTTCTCTTGAGTGTTTATGTATTTATTGTATTGTGATGTCATTGAGCATCGACATTGGTTTCAACCAATGGTGCGATGGTTTCGTGCATATGTGGGTGGGCCTCGATTTGGAGCCAAGGCATCTGAAGTTTGTGTTTGTTTATGTTATATTACTTAAGGTTATTCCAGTTGGAAATCTGTTAATGTTAGATTAGGTGTCACTCAGATTTGTTGATATTTGAGTACCAAGGTTTTGTCTGCCCAGTAAAATTGGGTGTAGCTTCAGCAATTAATAATCGATATTCCGTACATGTGAAGTCATGAAATAGATTTTTCTTGAATGATTATACTCGGTCTGATTCCCAAAGTTTGAGCAATGTTCAACGTATCCAAAGTTTAATTTTGTGAAATTCGATTATGTATTCGCCATGTATATTTTTCATCACCAACAGGATTATAATAAATCCTTTGATTTTAAAATTTTAAACATTGTCCTCATTCGATCGTAGTTATTACATCCGTATTCTCCTACCCTTTATACCGCCAAGTTATTTAAAAATTTATGATAGTCATTTGATTTTAACTCAGATAACGACCATGTAGATTTATCGACGGGGACTTTATGGGTAGGAGAATGGTGCAACATAGAGATGCGATACATTTACCTTATAAAAGTTGCATAGTTCGGATAACACAGATATTCATAGCATCTTAAGTAACTTAAGTAACTTAAGTTTGTGCTTAAATACAGAAAATGAAACAGCCTGTCGAATATGTTCAGGAAGTGAGTTACATGCATGTGAAGAGTAGTACCATACGGATTTGTTGCCATATCAAGTTAATTAAGTCAATGTGAAATTTGTTGACACCCCTAGTACTGTATGAATGAATGTCAGAATTTGTCACACACGAAGAATTGGATTGAACCAAATTATTTCTCAATTTATAAATAATCACAGCTGAAGCTTTCTGACGTTATTATTATTATTATTATTATTATTATTATTATGATTATTATTATTATTATTATTATTATTATTATTATTATTATTATTATTATTATTATTATTTGATGTCATTAAAATCGCGCGGCTCAAACTACGAAGCGTCGCGTTATGCCAAATCATATTTCAGGTCCTATATCGTAAAACTGCAGAGTCTTAACATTGCAAATTCCATGTCTAAAATTGACTTAAACATGACTTGATTTAAATACGAATTGACTTAAACATAAATTAAAGAGTCGAATATTTCGTACAAAAGGCATAACAGGGCCTAGTATAATACACTACAAGGAAAAGTAGAATTCTGCATTATTAATTGTTTTAATCTGTGAACTACTTACAACACACACACATATATATATATATATATATTAAAAACAGTAAAACCAGCTATATCCAGTTCATCCGGCCAATTTGCTTTATTATTTTCGTATTCTCTACGGAATTACCTGTCTGCGAACTTTGAGTTGTAAACCGCAGTACATGCTGTACTTAGCGGGTTGCACACAGTCAAGACATCGGCGAAAGTAAGTGATTAAAAAAGCTAGGTGACCATAGGCAAGCCTGTAATTCCAGCTGAAATTGGTAGATATATGGCTTAATAAAATCTGGAGTAAAATACTCTGGGGGTAAGGGACCCTCAGCACTCCATCTCTAGGGGCGAGGGTAGGCAGGGAGTGACATGTAAAAAATCTTCTAAAATGACCAATATTAGTGTCAAACCCAATTTTCGCGTCCGCTGGACTGATTGGTGACAGTCCCAATGACAGATGGAATCGTGTACAACATATCTATAGCGCGACGCATAAATACATACATTTATCACGTTTTTATTTACTGTATTTGAAAGGACATCCAACTTATCAGAAAAAACTGTAAATTAAACACACAAGAGTAACTCAAAAAGTAGTGCTTCTTTCAATTTTATCGAAAGTGGCCGAAAGAGACATGTATATATTCGCCTATATGATTGTTGTCGTCAAAACATAGACACATCACAGCATGGATTCGTTAAAAACAGGTCAACCGTTACCACTCTGGAAAGTTATTTATCTTCAGTTTCAGATGCATTGAACAAAGAAAAATATGTTGATTTGATTTAGAGGCCTATATTGATTTCTCCAAAGCCTTAGAATCGTTACAGTACGAGGCTTTTCTGAGGAGGTTGTCAGCGTATGCAGTGTCCGGGAGTATTTCCTAGTGGCTGAAGAGCTAGGATTAGTTTTGGATACAAGGGCATGCCACTCTCTTCAAGCAGGTATGGATACTTCATAAAGATTGTTGGAATGGATACGCTGGCATCGCACCGATCTCTAACCGGTAACAAACCTTCATCTGGCGTCCCACAGGGATCACTGTTAGGACCTTTTCTATATGTTTTGTTTCTAAAAAACGTTACTTCAGTCGTTCAGAAGAGCAAATGTCTCTTGTTCGCTGACGACTTAAAGCTGTATAGAGTCACAGAGGAAGACAGTGATGGCGACTATCTACAAGATAATTTGAAGCAAATATGCGACTGGTGCGATAAGTGGTGTCATATAATTTACTCGCCCCCATACACATATATAACATCAGTGGAGAATGTTTGTGAGGAGGAGTTTAATGATCTGGGTGTCATTCTGAGTAACAGGATTGGTTTATCCTTTAAGAAACACATTGATAATGTTATAAAGAAAGCTTTTAGACTACTCGGTTTTAGTAAAAGAAATTGTAAAATTTCATTAACATTGCATGTGCCAAAACACGGTTTTATTCTCTGATGGGACCCCCCTCTCGAATGTGGTTGTGAGGTGGGCTACCGTATCGGAAAGGTCCCATATACTGTCTCGAGAGAGTTCAGATAAGGTTCCTGAATTGGATTAGATTTGGATAAAAGAGCATAGTGGATTAGTTTTGGATACATGGACATGCCACTCTCTTCAAGCAGGTATGAATACTTCGTAAAGATTGTTGGAATGAATACGCTGGCATCGCGCCGAAAATGTGCGAACGCAATATTAATAACTCAAAGCTTGAAAAGTTAAGTACACTGTCCGACTTAAATGCTGTCGATTCCGCTTCATGTTTAAAGCAGGCGAACAAGGTCAATTGCCCAAATATAGGACGGTTGCACACAAAAATTCTTGGTTCATGCATGTCGTTAAGGGCCATAAATCATTTGGAAAGGTCATTTAACATTTTCATCACCCGTCCACTGCAATACAGAAAGCCCCTCTCAGGGGTGGAACATGATATGAAATGAAAATTCTAAGCCGATTTCCAGTCATTCGGCAGGTTCAGAAATGGAATGAATGAAGCCCCCATCTAGTGGTGAGGATGGGAATTGTGCCATCTGCCGAAGCCTATTGCACACCTCTGGGGCAATGATTAATTACTGACGGATGAAATGAAATGAAATGAAATGAAATGAAATGAAATGAAATGAAATGAAATGAAATGAAATTATAGAGTGTCGCTGGAATGAAGGATGATAGGGAAAACCGGAGTACCCGTAGAAAAATCTGTCCAGCCTTCGCTTTGTCCATGAACCAAGGAACCCAGCGATGAGAGGCCGACGCGCTGTGTAACATGGTAGGTAATTAGATGTATATTATGTGTAAATTATTATGTGAATAGTCTGTAGTATGTATCATATCTGTAGGAAATCTGTGAAGATATATATTTGTATGTATGTGTAAATTCGTATTTATCTGTAAATTTCCTCTTTATTGCAGTCAGCTATTTAATTTTCTATTGCGTCATCTGTAATTGGGTCATCCTGTACATGATAAGTAAATATACTATATTTCGTTGCTAGAGGCAAGCCTTCGCCAACAATTATTGGAGTGGTCATTTATTGATTTGATTTTAGAATTCATAGAAGTTTACTTTATGATCACCCGCAGGTAATTCGGGGGAGAACAAGAAAAATTATGAAATATATGGGTCCAGTAAAATGGCCACGCGCACTGGACAAAGTTGTTTTAATAAACTTTTTATATATAGATAATACTAATACTAATAATAATAATAATAATAATAATAATAATAATAATAATAATAATAATAATAATACTAATAATAATAATAATAATAATAATAATAATAATAATAACTTCATAAGAGTAAAAACTATTTCACTACCTAATATAAATTTACAAAACTCCTCACTTTGAACTGAGACTTGAAACAGGGACCAGAAATTCAGCAAAACTGTTCGCTTGAGAGTGGACTGACAACCAAAGAAAAATAAGCTGTCTCTCTTCAAGTGGGATACGATATGTATCGTGCTCAAGGTCCCTACAGAGTGCAGTGGGCAGACGTAGCCGAGGGCAGTTTCACAGGAATACGAATTATGATTTTGATTTGCGCGTCATGTAAACCAGTTTGTTATGTGTCTTTCAATGTAATGAGCTGCCCAGAGCCAACACAGTCGTACTGTTTGTTAACATATACCTTGCTAGAGAAGGTGTAATGGCTGAGTAACTTGGTCACTGGCTTCTCATCACAAAGTTATTCGCTCTTCACATGTGGGATTTTAAACTCCATTTAACAATTTGTACTATTTTTTTTAACAGAAATTTTATTGAAATTCATAGGAAAATGTATCTCAAATCTTTGAATGTATTCATTTTCCGTGATATGTAATTATTCATGAAATAAATACGGTTAATACCAGATTTGAATGAATTAGAGTGAAGTTTCTTAATGAACAATAAAAAGGAAAATGAATCTCAAAATTTTGAAGAAACCCGACCACTCGTTTCTGGGATATGTCCATGATCATGGTTTTTGTGTTTCAAAGGCTATGAGAAGGAACATATCATGATGTCAGTTTACATTCACACTTTAGTTTTATTGTACATCAGACTGCCACATGTATGCATAAGTCTTTTCCTGTTTCACTAAGAGCGAACAGTACGCAGCGTATGAACTTGACACATACGTCAGTTTGTTCGTCTGACATTAACCTAGCAACGCACACAAGTTGAGTACGCCATACACTAGCGTCTGTGTTGTATCGTTCAGTGATCATGTCGACGTTTGTGCATGAAAAAGAACATTTGAGGCACGCATTGCTTTTCTTATTGAATCAGAAGTAAAAGGCTGTGGAAAGTCATCCTTTGCTGGTAGAAACATATGGTGACGACGCTCCATCGATTAGAATATGTGAGACATGGTTTCGACAATTTAAACGTGGTGGTTTCAATGTAAAAACCAAAAGACAAGCAGTTTTTCTGCCTTGGTATTCATAACTTACCTGGAAGATGGCCGAAGTGTGTAGAAGCCGATGGCCAATATTTGAATAAATAAAAAAAAAATCCTTAAAAATTGCGTGTTTACCTTACCACAAAAGACAACAGAAGTGTGAACACGAGGAATTGCAGAAACCGTTAATGCACAACGCTACCGCCAACAAATGATTAAATCACGCATTAATCGAAAGACGACCGGAATGGGCCAGAAGACATGGAAAAATGATTTTGTTACACGACAACGCGCCGTCTCACACATCAAAACCAGTGAAAGACAGCTTGAAATCGCTTGGATGGGACACCCTTCCGCATCCGCCCTACTGCCCCGACCTGGCACCAACTGACTATCACCTCTCGGCATCAATGGGGCACGCGCTCGCAGAGCAGCACTTCAGAAATTTTGAGGAATTTGAAAAATGGCTCGACAAATGGTTTTCCACAAAAGACAAGCGGTTTTTCTGACATAGTATTCATCACTTACCTGAAAGATGGCCAAAGCGTGTAGAAGCCGATGGCCAATATTTTGAATAAACAATAAAACTGAATTTTCCTTGAAAATGACGTGTTTTCTTTGCCACAAAATCGGCAAAAATCTGTGCATGCGCCTGGTACACAAAATAGCTTGCATATTCATGGATTTATAATTTCTTAATGAACGATACAAATGAGAATTGTGAATGGGTCAGCGTAACATTGATATTGGATAAATATTCAACATGACTGAAGGTTAAATGAAAAGTCGCATTGTTGTGGTTCTCATTGCACTTAAAATTGTAGATCCTGTGGGTATCATCACTGACAAACTTACAAGCTTACTTAAACATGTTGCAGCATTTGAGTCCGATGACTTAGTAAGAAAGTGCACCTTATTACCACCGTATTATTATTAATCTGATGCCTTATCCTCGTATAAGGTTGGCAAACATAATAGAGTATTTACTTAAATACTGTATGCCTTATGGCTGGGAGAATTAGAGATACAAAGTCTGTGACGCGATGTTATCTGCAACTGTACGGGCTGTGATGTGAAATCTTCATGGATGGCCATGACTGAGAGACATGTATAAGGCTCTTTCATCAAAGAGGCTTCATCTCATCATACTCGTGTGAAAAGTTAACCCCAAGCTGTGGTCCGTGAACCCCTGGAGGGCCGTGACGGTAATCCAAGGGGTCCGCAATAGTAATGCAAGTTGTAAGTATGTAAAGAGCAAAGTTTTGCAATTTATAGATCATTATTCGAATTTTAGGAACAAATGGCTTCACTGTTCTATAACTTGCATACAGTATATGTAATTCTTGGCCGATAAATGGTACAAGTTGGCAGTATCTTGTGAAGACTTGTATTACAATTCTGAACGATTTTAGGATCCATGGCGTCCCCTATACCCTGCAATTTCTAGAAAGGAAATACTGTGCTTAATGTATTTTGTAACAATATACCTGTGTGAGTGTATCTTTTCTGCTCTGACACAAAATGAAAACAAAGCACAGAAACGGAACTAATGTAGAGGCTGGTCTTCGGTTCATGTGACTACGCCTTTAAAACGCTTAGGGCCGATTGCAGAAACGATGACTAGATTTAAGCATTAGACAACGTCTACCTAAACAACGGCTAAGTTTCGCACGGTCTTCCATTGCTTAAACAGTGCTCAGCCGGTGTTTAACTAGACATCACTTAAAGTTTCAATATTGGTTCGAAAATGGAGATAGAGGTGTTTTTTTATTCAATTCTGTGCCTGTCGCAACCAATGAAATTGGTCGGTGTGTGCGCCGAACGCTAGTCAGCTGTTGTCTTCCTAAACATTACTCAAATATGGTGAGGTATGAACATGACTTGCCCCCATATAAGAATATTGCTTTCGCTTGAAATTAAATCTCATAATTAAATATTATTGACATTAAAGCGACACAGCACCGTGTAAGGAAGTGTAGCTTCGATTATAGTATTGTTACGGGGAGAGTTATCTAACTAGCTTCGGCAAACAGAAGACGAAACACTAGAAAACCGAAAGAGTTGTATGGGCCATCTAGATGTAGCTGGCATTCCGGAAATCATTAGTTCGAAACGCTTCATCCGCAGCCCTGAAGATTGTTCCCCGAAGTTTCCCTTTTTATATACCAGATAAAAACTAGGGCTGTTATTATGATCACAGTCCTCCTCTTTAAACGGTAATCACCACCATCACCACTCTCCTTTTCCTGACTCATAGCTGCCGAAAACTAATGTGAATTAGCGCGACGATTATGTATATAAAAACCACATACAACCTCCTTTTTAGTTTTCACTATTATGTGTGCTAACTTGGCAGTAAATATAAGTGAATCCCTCCCAGTTGATGTGTGTGACAGCCCTCTGACGATTATTACAGGAAATTCTGACAAGTATGCAGTCGAAGCGACCTATAATTCCATGGAAATTACCCCATGTATAATAAAATTTATCGGTTGCCAAGAATTGCAGTCAAGTGGACAGCAAACGGCCCAGAGAGAGGCTTTCGGACTAATACTTTTCTTCCCGAAATCTCTAAACATGACAATAGAAATGCCATGTTTCATGGCACATAACCTCTGATTGTGATTCACTCATTAATTCGAGGTTAAACATATTTTCGCCAGAGTTTAAACATAACCAGTTGAACATCGGTTTTAGACAGTCTCTAAGTGATAAATAACGTCTCTGCAATGCGGATTTAGTCTTTAGAAAACAGCACCATCCGTCCCATTGATCCAACAACTGTACTAAGTGAATTTTCTGAAGTCAGTTTCCAGATCCAGAGTGTAGTAGTTATTAACCAAGTGTCACATTGTTTTACAATTTCTACGCTTATACACAATACCTTTATGTATATTATGTTACATATAAATTTAAAGGAAAGTTAATAAAAGAGCAAAGCAAAGCAAAGTCATCTCCTTACAGGCCATGAAGGCCCTTGGAGGGGTGGAGGGTAAAGGCTTCACTATCCACGACCTCGGCACTTGATGGCGTAGAGTGGTTAGCTCTACGCCCGGCCGCCTTTGCCCCCAGGAATTAACCTGGTACTCAATTTTGGTGTAGGCTGAGTGAACCCTCAGGGCCATGTGTACCTCCGGAAGTGGAAATCTTGTTTCTTACATTTTTTCGACTTCCTGACGGGGATTCAAACCCACGTCCTTCCTGGCGAACAGAGCACGCCTTTACCGCCTCGCCCAGGCAGCCCCTAAAAGGAAAGTTAATATTAGTCGTAAATACAATCAAACATAAGAACATAACAAAATTCTGTTTTTTGTTCACTGAATTCAGTACTTTGTTCTGTAGCTAGGGAGTCCTTGGACAAGGATGCGATATGCTAAGGGGGTCTCAGATTCAAAATGTTTGAGAAGCCCTGCTCTAGAAAACTGATTATACGTACACCCTGAGTCATTTTTCCTTCTTTTCGATACACTGAATTCTATAGGCCTACTTGTCAACTCCCAATTCCACACCGATTTCTCTCGACAACGATTCGTTAGAAGCAAAGAAATTAACCCTTATCAGTTTGAGTTTCATTTAGAGAAACATATTTATTATAATTTTATTTTCGCAAACGGAAATTTATTCCTTTGCACTTTCCTTATCAGTGTTGCCGCATCGTTAAAGTCGAACCACCGGCCGACTGCAGGCATGTAGTTCTACGAGTCTTGATCATAACCACGGCACATGGAGTTTTGACGTGACCACGTCTATAAAATCACGCTACATGCATATGCGTTGCAGGAAGGGGAGCGTGGGGGTGGAGATGGACGACAGGTATATATAATTTAATTTACGATGAATGACATCAAAACCAAAAGCCATACGCAGGTGGTTATGATATGTAATGATGAAGCACCTGACGGTTTACAATTGCACATTAAACTAGTCTGAATCCCAAAAGTATAGCACGGTAAGGGAGAGCCTAAAATATGAAGCTGGGATTTTCTTTGACGTGTGGTGATTTGGCCATCTGAAATTTAATTCGTGCCCTTCATGTGCGGTATCGTTAGAAAGTTCCATGTCAGCCCGAATGATGATGATTGTTATACTACCTTTATGGACAACGTCATGCGTGGGTCGAAAATGTAATAATTTCTTATTACTTTTGTCGATTTATAAATGTCAAATCAGAATCATGATGAGTGTTATACAGAATGAAGTGGTTTTTTTATTTATTCTTTATACAATTTGCTTTACACCGCACCGACACAAATAGGTCTTATGGCGACGATAGGATAGGCTGCGAGTGGGGAAGCGGCTGTGGTATTAATTAAGGTACAGCATCAGCATCTGCCTGGTGTGAAAATTGGAAACCACGGAAAACGATTTTCAGTGCTGCCGACAGTGGGATTCGAACCCTCTATCTCCGGGATGCAAGCTAACACCTGCACGGCCAACTCTCTCGGTGAGAAAGTGAAAACGATCATAACGATACCTTTGAGAAAAGACAATTATGGTAGAAGAAACATGGTCTTCGAAATTTCGAATACATAGCGAGTTGGTTGTGCGGTTAGGGTCGCGTAGCACTGAGCTTGCATTCGGGAGATAGTCGGTTCGAACCCCACTGTAGGTAGCCCTGAGATGGTTTTCCTATTTTCACCTCAAGTAAATGCCGGGGATGTGCCTTAATTAAGGCCACGGTCGCTCCCTTCTCTCTTCCTGCCTTTTTCCATCCCATCGTCGCCATAAGATCTATTTGTGTCGGAGGGACATATAGCAAACAGTAGATGAAGAAAACACCTACCTTGCCCACCATAGCCCTTTTCCATCCTTCGGTCGCCGAAAATCACGATGTGTTATTGCGGCGTTAAGCCACTAGCAATAGAAAATTCGAATATTAACATATTTGTGGAAGTATTCCATGTGAGTTTTCACCAGAAAGAGAAATTGGAATACTGTGTGATGATAAATCTTCTTAGGTAGAAGTATAGTTGTTGGCGTTCGTAATATTCCTTAAGCTACGAATACACGTGCCTCCTAGGTGGGGTAAGTAAACAATAATGATGGAAGCAGTCAATCTATCTTAGGATCTCCTGGCTGTCAAATGATGTAAAAGCCACCTCGTGGAGATAATTATTTTCAAAGTTCTGTAACAATCCACGTTGGACACTTCAACCGTATTTTTCAACGCAATAAAGAATGTATCAGCAGAGCAAAGTGTGATTATCTCTCAAAATCATTCATGGGGAACGATAAAGACGTTAAACCTCAAGAAACGCATATTATTCATGAAGAACCGTTCCGTACTGGAGGACGCATTGCAGGATACACGACACTTGGAGAAACTTACCATGACGCCACATGATGATACAGGGTGGCCATATATGTCAGTAATAACATCAAAATATCTGAGCTGCTATCGCCCATTGAGTTGACATGCGACTGAATAATGTTAAGTCGTCAACGTCTACATACCACCAAACATTGTTTTTCTTTAGCTACTTGCTTTACGTCGCACCGACACAGATAGGTCTCATGGCGATAAGAAATGCCTAGGAATGGGAAGGAAACGGCCGTGGCCTTAATTAAGGTACAGCCCCGGCATTTTCCTGGTGTGAAAATGGGAAACCACGGAAAACCATCTTCGGGACTGCCGACAGTGGGGTTCGAACCCACTATCTCTAGGATGCAAGCTCACAGCTGCGCGCCTCTACTCGCCCGGTTCACCGAACATTTTGTGGCCTCATTGTGCTGTATTAATTGTAGAACACCCAGCGGCTTTTGCGAGGGATTTCAATAGTTCCATATCTCTTATTTTTAAGTCATTAGAATTTCAGTCTAAATATAGTCGTCTTGGCTTTCCTCTACTTCTCTTACCCTCCATGGCCGAGTCCATTATTCTCCTAGGTAATCTATCCTCCTGCATTCCTCTCACATGACACCATCACTGAAGCTGGTTGACGCGTACCGCTTTATCCATCGTGTTAATTCCTGACTTTGAATGTATATCCTCTTTCCGAGCACCCTCCTGCCATTGTGCCCTCCTGATTGTACCAGCGACATTTCACGCTACTATCATGTCTCTTTCTTCTAGCTTAAGTTATGTACAGGATATCCTGACTCCTCCCAGCGTTCACTCTCGTAAAGCAGAGTTGTTTTGTAAATAGACCAGTTAAAAGATTGTTTTGTTCGGGAGCTGACTTTCTTTCTTATGTCATTAACTTTGCTGCACCTTGGTTCAATCTCACTATACTCCCGCCCTGGAAGAATCAATCAATCAATCAATCAATCAATCAATCAATCAATCAATCAATCAATCAATCAATCAATCAATCAATCAATCAATCAATCAATCAATCAATCAATCAATCAATCAATCACTACTGATCTGCATTTAGGGCAGTCGCCCAGGTGGCAGATTCCCTATCTGTTGTTTTACTAGACTTTTCTTAAATGATTGCAAAGAAATTGGAAATTTATTGAACATCTCCCTTGGTAAGTTATTCCAATCCCCAACTCCCTTTTCTATAAACGAATATTTGCCCCAATTTGTCCTCTTGAATTCCAACTTTATCTTCATATTGTGATATTATATTTTCTACTTCTAAAGGCACCATCCAAACTTATTCGTCTACTGATGTCCTCCCATGCCATCTCTCCACTTACAGCTCGGAACATACCACTTAGTCGAGCACCTCGTCTCCTTTCTCCCAAGTATTCCCAGCCCAAACTTTGCAACATTTTTGTAATGTTACTCTTTTGTCGGAAATCGCCCAGAACAAATCGAGCTGCTTTTCTTTGGATTTTTTCCAGTTCCTGAATCAAGTAATCCTGGTAACGGTCCCATACACTGGAACCATACTCTAGTTGGGTTCTCACCAGAGACAAATATGCTCTCTCTTTTACATCCTTACTACAACCCCTAAATACTCTCATAACCATATGCAGAGATCTATATCCTTTATTTACAATCATATTTATGTGATTACCCCAATGAAGATCTTTCCTTATATTAAAACCTGGGTATTTACAATGATCCCCAAAGGGAACTTTCACCCCATCAATGCAGTAATTAAAACTGAGAGGAATTTTCCTATTTGTGAAACTCACAATCTGACTTTTATCCGCGTTTATCATCATACCATTGCCTACTCTCCATCTCACAACATTATCGAGGTCATTTTGCAGTTGCTCACAATCTTGGAACTTATTTATTACTCTGTACATCTCACAACATTATCGAGGTCATTTTGCAGTTGCTCACAATCTCGGAACTTATTTATTACTCTGTACAGAATAACATAATCCGCAAAAAGCCTTATCTCTGATTCCACTTCTTTACACATATCATTGATATATATAAGAAAACATAAAGGTCCAATAATACTGCCTTGAGGAATTCCCCTCTTAACTTTTACAGGGACAGATAATGTTTCACCTACTCTAATTCTCTGAGTTCTATTTTCTAGAAACAGAGCCACCTATTCAGTCACTCTTTTATCTAGTCCAATTGCACTCAATTTTGCCAGTAGTCTCCCATGATCTACCCTATCAAATGCCTTAGACAGGTCAATCGCGGTACAGTCCAATTGACCTCCTGAATCCAGGATATCCCTTATATCTTTGCTGGAATCCTACAAGTTGGGCTTCAGTGGAATAACCTTTCCTAAACCCAAACTTCCTTCTATCAAATCAGATATTAATTTTGCAAACATGTCTTATATAATCAGAAAGAATGCATTCCCTAAGCTTACATACAATGCATGTCAAACTGACTGGCCTGTAATTTTCAGCCTTATGTCTATCACCCTTTCCTTTATATACAGGGGCTACTATAGCAACTCTCCATTCATTTGGTAAAGTTCCTTAATGCAAACAAAAATGAAACAAGTACTTCAGATATGGTACTATATCACAACCCATTGTCTTTAATATATCCCCTGAAACCTTATCAATTCCAGCTGCTTTTCTAGTTTTCAAATTTTGTATCTTACTGTAAATGTCATTGCCGTCATAGGTAAATTTTAATGCTTCTTTGGTATTAGTCACGTCCTCTATCTGGACATTATCCTTGTAACCAACAATTTTACATACTGCTGGCTGAATACTCCTGCCCTTTGAAGATCCTCGCATACACACTCCCCTTGCATTTAATGATTCCTGGAATGTCCTTCTTGGAACCTGTTTCTGCCTTAAAGTACCTATACATACTCCTCCATTTTTCACTAAAATTAGTGTGGCCACCAATTATGCTTGTTATCCTTAGCTGACTTCTTTGCTAGATTCAATTTCCCAGTAAGTTCCTTCAATTTCTCCTTACTTCCACAGCCATTTCTAACTCTATTTCTTTCCAACCTGCACCTCCTTCTTTGTATCTTTACTTGCCTGTTATAATATAGTCGACATTTACCATTCCTTACCACCTTTAAAGATACAAACCTATTTTCACATTCCTCAACAATTGCTTTAAACCCATCCCAGAGTCTGTTTACATTTTTATTTACCCTTTTCCACCGATCATATTTATTAAAAACTCCCTCATGCCTGTTTTATCAGCCATATGGTACTGTCTAACAATCCTAATTTTAATCTCTTCCTTTCTTTCACATTTATTTTTAATTATCACAAAAACAGCTTCGTGATCACTAATACCATCCATTACTTCGGTTTCTCTATAGAGCTCATCTGGTTTTACCAGCATCACGTCCAGAATATTCTTCCTTCTAGTTGGTTCCATCACTTTCTGAATCAGGTGCCCTTCCCATATTAACTTATTTACCATTTGTTGGTCATGCTTCCTGTAGTTCGCATTACCTTCCCAATTGACATTTGGTAAATTCAGATCACCCGCTACGATCACGTTCCTTTCCTAATCGTTTCCCACATAGCTGATTATTTTATCAAATAATTCTGAATCAGCATCTGCGCTACCCTTTCCTGGTCTGTACACTCCAAAGACATCAAGTTGCCTATTGTCTTTAGAAATGAGCCTTACCCTAGAATTTTGTGCTTGTCATCTTTAACTTTTTCGTAGCTTACAAATTCTTCTTTCACGAGAATGAATACTCCCCCTCCTACCATTCTTATTCTATCTCTACGATACACCCTCCAGTTCCGTGAGAAAATTTCTGCATCCATTATATCATTTCTCAGCCATGATTCAACTCCTATTACAATATCTGGTAAGTATATATCTATTACTTAATTCTATTCCTCTATTTACAATACTTCTACAGTTGAGCACTAACAGTTTTATGTCATCCCTACTTGATTTCAAGTTCCCTGTTCTTTTAACACCGCTCCCTAGGCCACCCTGTTTCCCTGAATGTACCTCCCTATAACCCATCTAAACAAATTCCTTAACTTATATGTATCACTGCGGTTTAAGTGAAGGCATCTGAGCGCAGATCCCTATCTCCTACCCACCCATTAGGATCTAAAAATTTCACTCCCAGTTTCCCACATACCCACTCCATAGTCTCATTTAAATACACAATCACCTTCCAGTCAGTATCCCTCCTACACAGTATTCCACTGATAACAATCTCCGCTTCCTTAAGCTTCACCCGTGCTGCATTTACCAGATCCCGCACATTACCAACTATGTTGGTACTTATACCTGCTTGTCTTACGTTGTTAGTACCAACGTGAAACACTACCACCTTCTACTTTCCCTCCTCCTTCTCTTCTACTTTCCTCAACATCTGCCTTAACCTAATTCCTGGATAACACTCTACTCTAGCACCCTTTCCTCCACAAACTTTCCCGACATGTCTAACGATTGAATCCCCTATGACCAGAGCATTAACCCTACCCATCTTATTTGATCCCCTCCCCTCCTGGTCAGCCCTATCTTTCCTGACAGCTGCAGAAGCCACTTCCTCCTCCCTTTTCTCCATCCCATGACCCTGTTCCACCTGGCTTTTCCTATCCACTACTCCACATTTCACTTTCCTACCTCTTCCCTTTCTCCTACTTCCAAACTTCTCGCCAACAATTCCCTGTTCTTCATCTTCCCTCGGTTGTTCTACCTGCAGTGACTCGTACCGATTTCTCACAGACACCTGTCCTGAATTTTGATCCTGAATGGAGCCCTTAGCCTGCAATCTCCTTCCCCTTAAAACATTAGACCACCTGTCTTCCACAATTCCCCCCTTTCCTTCCAATCCCTCTATTACACCTACTGTATCCTGTACATTGTTTGGAAGCCTACTTTCCTTCCTGTCCTCTGAGAGAATCCTAATTATCTCCCTCAAGCTCTCCAACTCCTCCCTCATACTCCTTAATGCCTGGCCACATCCACATTTCCTACACTCGCACTGCTTAGCCATTTTTAATAAATAATGAAAAGAAAAGGAAAAATAAGATAACTTATTCTGTGCAAAATAAAAATGAAAAATAAAAAAATGTCATACAAATCATAGCTGACATTCAGTACTCTGTGGTATTTTACCTACTGACATCACTTTAGACTTGGAAAGGCTAATTTTCAAATCATACGCATTGCATCTTTTTTTCAGGTTCCAAGATATTAGATTGTAGGCTTTCACTACAGGCTGCCATTAAGAATCAAGTCGCCGGGATAGGCCAAACTGCTTACTACATTGCCTCTTAACTGAATCCCTTTCAGTAGGTGATCCATATATATAAATAAAATAAGAGTTTTATCTGTACATTGCTCCGAATTTAAAAAAATGTCATTTATATATCGGACATATCCACAGTAACAAGGATATGCACTATTAAATTTCCATCATGTCTGTCTGTCTGTCTGTCTGTCTGTCTGTCTGTCTGTCTGTCTGTCTGTCTGTCTGTCTGTCTGTCTGTCTGTCTGTCTGTCTGTCTGTCTGTCTGTCTGTCTGTCTGTCTGTCTGTCTGTCTGTCTGTCTGTCTGTCTGTCTGATGTATGTATGTATGTATGTATGTATGTATGTATGTATGTATGTATGTATGTATGTATGTATGTATGTATGTATGTATGTATGTATGTATGTATGAATGAATGTATGTATGTATGTACGCTCATCACGAGAAAACGGCTGAAGAGAATTGAATGAAAATCGGTACGTAAAGTTCGGGAATAACCCGCTATCCTCTAGGCCATGTGTCATATTATTCACGCTAAGTGAAATGGTAGTTTGGGTGAAGGCCTAAAATCTAATTCTCTGATATTTATGTTATTAATGGTCTTATCGATAAATACTACATAACTAAGGTTATATCGAAAAATTTCCTATTATTTATGTCTCATACATTTTTACCATACCGGCTATGATAACAGAGATACTCTTGAATTTGTATTTTTGTTTCTAAGTCCATATCAACGCCGAACCACGAAAACATGGGTAAATAGAATATAGTGAACACTGGGGGTATGTAGAGTCGGGGAATAAGAAACTACAGTCTAAGCTTTAAATAATGTATTCACCCTGGATGAAATGGTAGTTTAGGGGAAGGTGCCTAAAATTTAGTTTTTAAATACCTATGTTATTTTCTATCGCAAAGTATTACATAACAAAAGTTATAGAGAATACAGTTTACGATCTTTTTTTGTTTTATTAAGATTTACCGTACCGTTATGATGAGAGTGGTATTTCAGAGTCGGAAGAAAACTAAATGTGAAGGCCTGCAATATCGAAAGCTCATAAAATTGGTCAACAATAACAATACATTGACCATTGTTGTGATATTCTTAGTCTCTTATGCTGCCACTTATCTTCGAGAGATGGGATTAGTGCTGCATACCGAGTATAACAGCCTGCCTGAATATTGGCGGGATATAGCTGAGGAGTTAGATGACTTTCTTATTTTGCATGCCATTCCTCTGGTTCATACATTTTCTGATATTGCTGGTACGTAATACACTAGCTCAACATAATATTCCAGCTATTCGATACCTACTCTGACGCGCTGATTGGAATGATCAGTGCGCACACTTAAGGCAGAGGCTCGCTTATGACCTGGTCTAGAATGACAATTTCGGCCTATCCCAAATTATAGCACCATAATTCACTAAATAAGTCAACATACAACCCTGAAAAGAGCCGTTTCTTAAGAAAAGCTTCTCCTGTGGCTTGGAGAAAAAATTTGCCTCCATGTCAGATAGTCACAACCCCCCCCCCCCCCAATCAGTGTTGTGAATTGAGACTTTCCGACTCGTCGGGTGCTCCTTGGGAACAGGTAAGAGAGCATAGTTTTTGCCCTGGGACTCTCAACTATTCGCCCCTCCCCCCAAAAAAAACCTGGCCTCACGGCTCTCTGCGGCTTGGTCATTCCATCTCTGGAACTTTGGACTGTTAGTTCGGCAGCATAGTTCTGTTTTTAAAAGCGAGAAAATGTATGGTTTTCATTTGATTGAGTAGGCCTATTTCATATGATAGCATTGCTTTTAACCGCGACATTCCTACTGACGTCATCTTAATGACCTATTTTGAATTCAGTTTGGAAATCCTTAAAGACAGTCTTTCTGAGGATGTAAAAAGGCAGTTGGAGAGTGACTGTCATTATAATGAAAACTCTCCATCTAGATTGTCACTGATGGTAGACAAAAGGACCCACCATTACAATAAAAATTCCCTACCCCAGTCTTCACATAAGAAAAGACGTTTGGTGACTTCCCCGTCGCGCTCCTAGTGTAACGTTGAAAGCTACATATGTAGTTTAATACAATCTTACTCGCTTCGTGTACACACCTAAAGTAGAATTCTGTACACAATGTAGAATTCAGTAGCGTAGCACGGGTACATCAGCTACCGTAAACTATGAATAAGAAAGGTGAAATATTACAGCGAATCAAGAAGTCATTTTACCATCTATTCACACTGCAGCCCTATTGTCAACTTAAATGTCTTTGATAGCCTTTTAATAACCTAACACTGATCCTATAACTGAACAGTACGGCCTACGTATTATCCCACGGTACACTGTCATACGCGTTCTCTAGGTCTGCGAAACAAACTCTCTATTCCTCTCGTACTATTTTTCGATTACCTAGTGCATACTGAAAGCCGGATCCTGACAGCTCATCTGTGGTCTGAAACCGCACTTGTTTCCATCCATTTTACTCATAATCACTGTTCGCACCCTTCCTTCCAAAATGCTAGTGAATACCTTGTCTGGTATAGTGATCAATTGAATACCTCGATAGTTGTGGCTATCCTTCGCGTTCCTTAGCTTACAGAGTGGTGCAATTACTTCTTTCGTTTAATCAGAAGGTACCTTACTAACAATCCCAGATAATATTACTCTGTGAAGACATTTAATCCCTGACTTCCCACTATGTTTCACCATGTCAGATCTAATTTCATTTATATCTTGTGATAGTACATATGTCACACCCTCGCAGTTTATTTAGAAGTGAGATATATTATTGTCAATACATTTATTATTATTATTATTATTATTATTATTATTATTATTATTATTATTATTATTATTATTATCAGTATTTCATTTGTATATTTTTTCATTTATAATTGTAAGCTGGGAGGTCACCATATGTGGTAAGACTAATTTGTTTTGTACAACAGCTGGGAAAACATTACTATATTGGTACTTGGAAACCTTGCATGAGTCATGTGTATATCCCAGTGTTTGATGAGATGGACTTCTTGTTGTAGTCGTGAAGTTTTATGAATCATGTGAATAGCCCAGAATCACATGAGCTTGTTGATGTTGTAGTCGGAAAGCTCCGATGAGCCATGTGAAACACCCTGGAGTTTGTTGATCTTGTGATTGCCTTGTGACACTGGAAGAGATTCAGGGCGTGGTCTTGACATGTGAATCCCCTCATGATTGGATGGCTAGGATGAAACTTGATGTATCATCTGAGAGGAAGGGGAGTCCAGATGTCTATTTAGCATGTGATCAAACGGCGGGGAAGGCACACTGTACGGAAAGGAAGTAGTGCTAACACACACGGGAGTGAAACTGGATATACGGTACTGGAGTGACACTGCTACAATGGACTGGACTTCAAACGTTCGTGGAACGTAGTCTTCATATGTTCGTGGAAAGTGGCTGATGTACAACTGTGGAGTGCTTAGGCATTGAGTAATGTATCGCTTTGTGGCGGCCTGGTATTATATGTTGCTGAAAGCTGGGAGGTGCTCTATCTCAGACTTTCCATAATTTATGTTCAGGAACGACAAGCGTGTGTTGCTCATATGTATATATCTTTACAACAAGTGTTAAAATCAGTGAACACAGTATTCTGAGGTACAGTATCTGTGGGATATTATAATTGCCGATTATGAGAATCGGCAAGTCGTGTTGATACAGAGACAGTGAAGGGTTCTTTTCTACATGTATGTCCATTGTTCAACGGACTAATCACAAATGGTGGCATGGTTCTCGCTTTCGTTTTCCCAATATTTTCATATTTGTTGTTCTTGTAAATATGGAGTCTTCTAGCAATCTTTTTTGTGTATATTCTATGTATATTTTTGTGTGTTGATGAGGTGCTCATGCACGGATGTTATTGAGAATATAGTTAGATATTTTAGAATCAGTGGTGTTAGTGATGAACCTAGGTGCAGTTCCTACCTATTTAGTCATTTTCAGAAGGTTAGGTAAGGCCTGCAGCAGATGTACCAGTACGCAGCTTTTATGTACACGCCCTGGGATATAAAGAATTATCATGCTCTACTAAATTCTAGGGATCCATTCTGGTGAACTCTGGCGCCCATACTACGGACAATTCGATGAATTATTGTTATTAATGTTTATTAATCTAATTTATTTCAAGTATTTTATTAATTTTTGAGTAATTTTATTTTCACATATTTTTTAATTATTATATGTATTCACAAATAGTTACAATCTGCCGCTCTATGAATTGGGATTTATTTACCATCTTTTCCACGTCCTCAAACATAATTTCACGAACATCATTGCATTTAGCTGCATGGGCTCATTTGTTCGCCATGTCAACAGATGTTAATAAGATCTTCAAAATATTCCTTCCACATGATCAGTGATTACCTGGGATCTACTATGAGTTCGCTTGATTTACCCAGGACATTATTCATTTCGTTTTTCCCTCCTTTCGTAAGGTTCATTATTACTGTCGGGAAAGGTTTTCCCACCGCCTGGCCTGGCTTTTCCAGGTTATTACAGACGTTATCCTAAGACTTCTTCTTGGATGTAACAATGATTAGTTTCGTTCTGTTTCTTCCATATACTTCCAATTCACTGTCTGCAGCACTCCTTGTTTCGAGTCATTTCGGATACGTCTTCTTACGTTTACAAGCTGCCTTCACATAATCATTCCATCAAGATGTTCGCTTCTTCCCATCTTTAGTTTATAGGCATTCCTTATCTGTTACTGCTACTGCATCCCTGTATGCCACCCATTATCTTTGTATATTCTGAACGTGCTTACGATCAAGTGTTTGGAACATTTCACTATTCACAGCCATGTAATTCTGTCTAATTTCATCGTTCTGGATATTTCCTACCCTTATTCGTCTGAAGACAGATTTCACTTTCTCTATCTCAGACCTGAAAATACCTGGTTCACCACAGATCAGATAGTGGCCTGTATCATCGAAAAATTCCCAGAATACCCTCCATTCCTAACATTGCCTGAATTCAAATTCGGTTAAGGTAGATTCTATTATGTATCTGGATCTCCCACCATCCCATGTGTAGTGGGGAATAGTCTTATACTTGATGACTGTATTCGTAACTCCTAATCCCATACTAGCATAGAAGTCCAGCAAACATTTCCCATTCCTATCAGCTTCCATATGTTCCCTTTAGTTCTATTACCAACTCTTGCATTGAAATCGCCCATGACTGTGATATCACTCAATGCTTCATAAAACTTGTCAACTTCCACCTCATCTGCACCATCACATGGTGTATAGGCTGGGAAAATTCTTTCCTTTATTCCTCCAACTGCCAAATTTAACCATATCATTCACTTTCACTTTCATGTTGCATATTCTTGATGAACAGTCCTACCCCACACTCTGCCCTTCCCTTTTTATCAACTTTTAAGCACATTTTATAATCTTCTGTATCTTGCTTGTTATCTCCCCTCACCCGAATATCATTAACTCCAATGCATCCAGAACCATCCTCTTTGCTGACTCAGCCAGTTCTACTTTCTTCCTTCCATAAGCCTCATTCACATTGATAGTTCCCAAATTAATTTTATTTCATTCGCCTAGTTGTTTCGAAGGAGTGTCTCGCCTGTCAAACGGAAGTGGGAATTCCGTACTCCTACAGGCCCGAGGCTTGCTTCAAATATTCCGAGCGTGCTCGGTAAAAATCATGTGAAGGAAGATTTTACCCTACTTAGACATAATCTCAGTGAGAATCTCTCATCTAAAGGTTTAGGGATCACCGATGTATTGTATAATCCTAGCTACTTGTGCACAATAAGGCCAATGACTCAGAATATGTCCGCAATGGCCGTCCTATTCCATTGCAACTGGTATCCCGACTCTCAGGATCACTTGGTTCCTCAGCCGTTACCCACAGTTCATGAACTAGAATATGATTACAGTAACCCACACCACGAACCATAAATATAAGTCAATAAGAAAGAAATAAGACAAAAATAATGAATAACCATATGTATTGTGGCAACTAAAATTCAATATATTTTCTCTATAAAAACACGTAATAAAAAGTGCTTAATTTCAGTAGGTTAAAAGGCATATAAAATGTATCAATAATCCGTTTATTGCTACATTCAGTGACCATTATTTGATAATAACATACACTCATGACTACCATTAGTGCTAAAATTATCCAGAGATGTAATGAAGTTCGGGTTCAACTCCCAAGGTTGTCTATATTTTCATCTCATATTAGTTTAAAAAAATAAGAAACGAAAATAATGGAAATGTTCTATAAAAGGACATAGATTACGAACATAAGTGTTAAAAGTGATACCAATTATTTTTCTCACCCCCTTAAGAGTTTCTGTAACTCAATTAGGAGAATAGCTAGTCATTCTGAGGAAACGCCTCTTAGGTATTCCTCAAGGCTTTTCCAACTTATTTTAACCAGAATGAATGTGCATGCAGAACATTCCTGCTTCAGATTCAGACCAAAACTTGGACAACGTTAATTTGCATAGTTGCTGTAGAGGAGAGCCGAGCAGATAACCTTGTGCGTTCCATGACCTGAGTACGAGTTAGAGAAAAAAGTAGAAACGAAATTATAACCGATCTTCTTAGTGTTATAGTTATTTGCTATCTTTATATGGGGTCGACATTTCCTTCTTGAATCCTATTCTTCCATGTATTCATATCAGATCGTCAACTAGTATGCCCTTCTACAATTAAATAATACAGCAGTTATCTTATTTTAGACGTGCATAGGTATAACTGTTTCGTGCCTCAGTGTTGCGATGGCTCCAGGTAAATCGTCAAGATGCGATTACCCATGTTCACAGCATGAAAATTCTGGGACTGTGCCTTAATTAAGGCCACAGCTTCTTCCCTCTCGGTCCTAGCCCTTTCTCATTCCTGCTTTGCCTAAAACCTTCAATGTGTTAGCGCGACATTAAACCACTAGAAAATAAATACGTTGCAATCTCCTTACTCAGTGAACTACAGAAAAAAAATTCATTAGGACAGACAGGGAAGTTTTCATCCAAGTGAGAGTAAAATGTTCTCCAAAGTAGCAATTTTTCCCAAGAAACGAACGTGTTGACTTCATCAACTAATAGGTTCTGAATAATTCCATAGATAACCAAAGAACACATATTGGCATTGACTCCAAAGTGTGCGATGATGTAAATGAAGTGAATAAAGCTGGTTTGTGTAATGATACGAGAATGAATCTACAGAAGCCATACAAAAATATCGTTCATGCAGAAATTCAGACGGGCTCAACTTCAGGAAGAAAGTGTTCTCTTCCAAGAATAGATTTAACACTTGCGAATCCGGGTATAACATTAACTTTTAAATGGAGGCAATTTCCTCTAAATGTAGCCTTCTCTGTTACATTGAATAAGCCACAAGGACAAACTTTAAAATTGGGGTAAATCTCCCAACTCCACTGTTTTCAGCAGTTGCCCGCAGCCTTCTAAAAAATGCGCAGATCCATAGAAGTCAAAGTACAACTCCAAGTTATAGCTGCACTCAGTACGGTTTGTAACGAAATACTATCATGCCTGTTTTGATTCCATTCAAATACCACATAAAACCTGGAAAGTGTAACTTATTCATAAGATGTATTAATAGTCCATTTAGAATTTCCAGTTACAGATAGTAATTTCGAATGTCTAAGACAGGCTTCTGTACTACTCTTTTTATAAATGTCTTTATTATCATTACTTTGCCTTCTTTACAATCCTTTCATAGTTTGAAATTATGATCACTCATGGGCTAGGTTCATCTAAATTATTTGCTTATGAGGAACCTCAGCCCGCCCCCTAGTCCACCCCGATTTCCTGAATGTACCTGCCTATAACCCTTCAAAACCAATCCCCTAACTTGTACGTACCATTGCGGTTCAAGTGAAGGCCACCAAAGTGTAGATACCTAACTACCCATTAGGATCTAAAACTCTCCCTCCCAATGTCCCACATACCCACTCCATAGTCTCATTTGAATTCCCAGTCTCATTCCAGTCAGTATCCCACTGAGAACAAACTATGGTCCCTTAAAATTATCTCGCACTGTCAAACCCGATCCCACACATCTCCAACTATTTTGGTATGTATTACTGTCTGCCTTAAGTTTTTGTCAGTAACAAGGCGGAAAATTACCACCTTTCCCTTACCGCCCTTCTCCCCTTGTAAATAAGAAGAAGAAGGAGAGGAAGAAGGTGAAGTCAAGTCCTGTAGCACCAAATCTCTTCGATGCCATATCACCACAAGATAGCTCTTCAACTAATCTCCCTTACGCTGAGTAGAACTCGAACGAGCCCTTCGATAAGCCTATGAGCAAGAGTTCCTGTCTTGGCCAGAAACATAGCCGAGGCCTCTGCTTAAGAAGCGGGCTCCATACCTCTAGACCACGGGGACGGCTTAATAATAATAATAATAATAATAATAATAATAATAATAATAATAATAATAATAATAATAATAATAATAATAATAATAATAATAATAATAATAATAATAATTGTACCAGGGGTACACACTCCCGGCTATTTAAACTGCGCGCCTTCTCTACGTCCATATATGCCAATGTACCGAAGTGGTCAGCACTTCAGCTGGTTCCTCCTCGATTGTAATCTACCTATCAGAGACTTGTAAATATGTTTTCTATTCAATTAAATCCGCGGGGTGTGTACAGGAATCCAGCCAATCAGCAAAGTGTTCTGGAAGATTCCCTTATGGAACTATAAAAATCAGGGTACTAAGGTCGTCTTGTCTGATTTGCTCCAGTGGTGGAAAGTGCGACTTGAAGGGAACCCAGGAGGCAGAGGCGAGGCCTGCTTGAAGATCTAGCGACGCAAGGTAATGGCAGAATTTACCTAGACATGCGATAGCGCCTGCGGATAGTTTGAAGGGAAGGTTTCAACGGTTTTTCTTTTAATGTAATTTTGTAAACTGGTGGTTTTAACTTAGAATTATCGGCGAAGTCTGACTACTCTACATAAATTCTCAACTGGGAAAGATGTAATGTAAGGGAACAAGAGTGATTGCACTCTGCTGTTTCCCATTCAACTTGTACTGGGTGACTAAAGTTTCCAACCTCAAAATTTTGTAAATTTTGTCTCAGCGTTAATTTTTCTCCCTTAGTCACACCTTGTAGTATAGGATTAGCTTCTGTATCATTGGACCACAAGCTCACTTAGGGTTTTAGCAATTTTTTATAAGGAGTGCAAGTATTTCACCTTTTTGCCTTTTGTTTATGGCCGATTGCGTATAGCCCTTTCTTTTTACCTTTAAGGCCATGTAGTATGGGCATATATGTATGCATGTTGAGTCCTCAGCCCTAAGGCTGGTTGGATCCTCAACAGCTCTGCCATCAGCTGTCATAGATGGCCTAGGCATCACTGAAGAGGCGTACTAGGGAAATGAGGAGTGAGGTAGTTTCCCGTTGCTTTCCTCACCGAGCCAGAGTTGCTATTACATATCAGTCTGCCAAGCCCACTGAAATGCATGCACCGTCTGACCCTATGAGCAACATTTTCACACCATTCATAGCAGGGACTGGCTGCATAAGGAATGGCGTTACTAGCATCACTCATACCTCAGTCACTTTCATATTGTCAAAGCCAAGGATAAGACAGAGACAGATCTATGAAAGTAACAAAATTGCTCTAGCCTATACCAGAAGACATAGTGCACTGCAAACACTAGGTCCTGCCAGCAAAGGCTTTATGGGTATATATGCCCCTGTTTATTCTGTAACTGTTTCTGCATTTCGTTTCCCTTTGTGTGACAATTTTTAAAGTTATTTTTGTTGTGGAGCAATTTATGAACACTTTAAAGTGGGGTCACCCGATGGGTTGCCTAGTTTAATTGCAGTGCATTTAATGAAATTGAGAGCCTCTGCGAGGTTAGACCAGGGTATTTTGAAGCTCAGACTGCGGTGCAGTGTAACTGGTAGAAGCAAAGTTTGCTCTTGTAAAATATTGTACCTTTCCTGGAGCAATTAATCTCTTCTCTATGCAAGTTTAGTACCTAATGTTCGGACTTCTAAGTCCCCGATATTGTTAGAGCTGACGAGATCAATAATATTCTTATCCATTCAGATTATCTCTCCCTCCATTATGAAAAAAATAAATAAAATTCCAAATTTGTTACGTTAAGTGCTGCTCTAAGTAATTAATTGTCCAGTCATTCAACCCAGGCGCCTCATATTCCTCTGTGAGCCACGCAAACTCCGTAAAATTAATTATAATAATACTTTGATTCTTCTTATTCTCCTGCTTCTTCTGTTTCTTTCGAATAGGCTTATCTGTGACCACGCTTGTTCAGTTATTGGGAGACAATCTTGCCACATGACCATAGAAAGCTACGTTCCTTTTCCGGGCACAATAGGGGAACTTCTCTACCTGGGAGCAGAGCTCTGAATTGTGACGTCTTCGATATTCCCTATCTTCCATTACGGGGCCTTGGATCACGCTGAAAATTCTTCTCTCTCTCTCTCTCTCTCTCTCTCTCTCTCTCTCTCTCTTTCTCTGAATCCAGTTTTTCAATCAAATCTTTCATTTTAATGATATACACTCCAGTATATACAGGGATTTCGAGTGAATGCTAGTTATGCTAGTGTTTTACCTTCAAATTTAGTGACAGGCATTGCTTCTTCTAGATGTTTTCAGTCGGCTGACACGTCAGTTCCAGCTTGTTACTCTCGTGGGCAGGGCTGCTTTCTTTTACGATTTGTATTCAATCCAGTCGCCAGGGTCATTTCCACTGATAGCTTGATATTACCCTCTACCGAGCTCGATAGCTGAAGTCGCTTAAGTGCGGTCAGTGTCCAGTATTCGGTAGATAGTGGGTTCTAAACCCCACTGTCGGCAGTCCTAAAGATGGTTTTCCGTGGTGCCCCATTTTCTCACCAGGCAAATACTGGGGCTGTACGTTAATTAAGGCCGTGGCTGCATCCTTCCCACTCCTATCCATTTCCTGTTCCATCGTCGTCATAAAACCTATCTGTGTCGGTGCGACGTAAAGTAACTTGTAAAAAAAGTATATATTACCCTCTTGTAGTGAAATCTCTACGTTACTCTCTCTGATGTTGATTTTCGCCAGTGCCACTTGGTCGCTTGTCTTCTAACACAATTGACCTGGATCGCCGCTATTTCCAGACATTCAGCAACCAGTGCCACTTGGCTGCTTGTCTTCTGACACAATTGATCTGGATCGCCGCTATTTCCAGACATTCAGCGACCAGTGCCACTTGGCTGCTTGTCTTCTGACACAATTGATCTGGATCACCGCTATTTCCAGACATTAAGTGACGAGTGTCAGTTCTAATCACGTAGGCTGAGTGGACCTCGAACCAGCCCTCAGATCCAGGGAAAAATCCCTGACTTGGTCGGGAATCGAACCCGGAGCCTCCGGGTAAGAGGCATGCACGCTACCCCTACACCACGGGGCCGGCGGGGTACCTCTACATAGCAGGAGGATTATATTTGGAATTACTTAAAATTAGGTCTGATCAAATATTGAAAGCGAGGAACGTACAATACCATGCAGTCATTATTTCTTGTGGGGGCCTTCGTCTGAATGTAATTTGCACAATGTACAGTTAAAGGAAATGTGTCTGTCCACTACCGTCGAGGATACCCTGCTTTGCAGTCTTCATTATCTCTGTCTTCCTAAGAACAACCTAACATAAATGTTGGCTGGCTCGCTGTTGACTGTACTTATTCTTATACACTTGGTGGTGAGAAATATCCGAGAACGACCTCGGTTTTTTTCTCTCTCTGAAATGTATTCAAGCTATGCTCACTCTGTCATATTTCCGGTGATGATCTGAAAATATTACAGTCCGTTAAACATACCGATCCTTTCCCTGTTACCAGTTTTGGTACTGGGTACACAAATTAGCTGAATAGTTAACTTATAACAAGGACCCAGACTTTGATGACATGTCATCTTTTAACTGGTAAAAGTAAACTCGTATCCTTATCTCAAGGTAGTGCAGCTCTTTTCAGGCACACCCCCAATGGAGGTGAGCCACATACTAGCCCTCCTGCCATTCTTCAATTTATGGCAGTACCGGGAATCGAATCAGGGTCGCTGAGGACGAAACACTAATCGTTACGGTAATGGTGAATCATGCACATTGCCGGCGTAAATGTAAATTCTGATCATGGCCTCTGTTTACAGAAATCCATATTTATTGCGTTTTTAGGTAATATTTGTAATTTTGTCGCATTATTTCGTTATTTTTGGCAATTCTTTACATTAATTGTATTCTTTTTAAGTAGTTTTTGTTCTACGTTATTATATAGCAATGCTTATGCATTATTTATTTATTTATTTATTTATTTATTTATTTATTTATTTATTTATTTATTTATTCCGTTTACTCTCCAGGGTCGGTTATTCTTCCGAAATCAGCGAGGAATATTACCTCTACTACCTCAAGGGCAGTGTCCTGGAGCGTGAGACTTGGCGTCTGGATTACAACTGGGAAAGAAGTACAGTACCTCGCCCAAGCGGCCTCGCCTGTTATGCTGAAGAGGAGCCTTGTGGGGATGGAAACTTTGGATGAGACAGACAAGGAAGAGGAAGGAATCGGACATGGTCTTATATTAGGTACCACCCTAGGATTTACCTGGGGGAGAAGTGGGAAACCACGGAAAACCACTTCGACGATGGGTGAAGAGGGAATCGAACCCCTCTACTCAGTTGACTTCCCGACACAGAGTGGATCCCGTTCCAGGCCTCGTACAATGTTTCAAATCTCGTGGCAGAGCCGGGAATTGAAGTAGGGCCTCCGGGGTTGGCAGCTAATCACGCTAACAACTACACCTCAGAGGCGGACTTTCATGCATTTACTTTGGGTAATAAACATATCTGAATAATTATCCGAGCTTTCAACAAACGAGAACACTCAAATATCGAAATGTTTAGTACTCGAACTGTGAAATAAAATACGAGTAGACTTCTACAATTCTTATCCATACTGTTTGGGAATTCACTTCCCTAAAGTGCTATGAGGAATGAGAGGGGGAGGTATTATCACTGTAGTAAGTACAAATTCACATTACGGTGAGGTGTTTGAAGTGCCTGAGTGCTAACTTACATATACGTGCTTGTTAGTTTTGTTTTTCACTGTGAGGTTACTTATTCGTGTGAGATTCAGTTCAAGTGTTAAAATGCCAAAGGAAAAGCCATCTAAAGCTGTCCATTGGACGAACATTATTTCAAAATTTCAGGATATTTTTCTGCAGATGGTCAGACACGTTTCTTTCTTTCCTGTTTTCTTACATTTTGTTTTAGGTCACACCGACACAGATAGGTCTTATGGTGACGATGGGATGGAAAATGCCTAGGAGTGTGAAGGAAGCGGTCGTGGCCTTAATCAAGGTACAGTCCCCAGCATTTTTCTGGTGTGAATAGGAAACCACGGGAAACCATCTTCAGGGCTGTAGACAGTGGAGTTCGCACCCACTATCTCCCGGATGAAAGCTCACATCTGCGCTCCCCTAACCGCAAGGCCAACTCACCCGGTAGATGCCTTTCTGACAAATATGCGAAGTGAAAAGGGTAGCAAATAAAAGATTTACCATTCAACAACATGTAGGTCACGATAAACAAATGGTAGCCAGAATATCATTGGATTCCGTAATATCCTCATAATGATGATACGTATATGCTTAGTTATTTTGCTTGTAAGAACTGCATTTTAAATAATGACTGGAATATTATTATCTCAGGTGTTTCTGTTATTCACAAGTAATATGGACAATTTGCATGTATATTAATTAGGGTGATATTATTTTGGGTAATTTTCTAGCTCATTTTCAGTCATTTCTTGAGGATTTTCAGGACACATTGTAGGTCATTTTTCGGCATTTATTAGTTCATCAGAATCCGGGCCCTGATTATAACCGCAGGCGTTATTTAATATTTTAAACAGATTATGCTTCGTCCAAGAGCTCGAGATCAAACACTATGGCAACAGTGCATACATAATAAACAGAAAGTAATAGGTCCTTAAATACACTGAAGAAAATGGAAATTGTAACACCCAGAAGGAGTGGTGCTACATTGCTGCAGTTGAACATGCAGGACGAGTGTTCAGTTGTGATTCGATGATTACACTTTCAGGTCCCTCTGACAGCAAATTTGGACAAGAATCAATACAGGATGTGCCCACCACGAGCTGCAATACATTGATGAATTCGTCGAGGCATGGAGTCAATGAGGCCCTAGATCGCTTCCTGAGGAATGTGGCCTATGCTTGCTGCACTGCACGGGTCAGTTGTTCCAGAGTTGTGGGTGGCTGAGGACGGTTGGCCAGTTTTCAACCCATTATGTCCCACACATGCTCAATTGGACTGAGGTCCGGGGATCTGGCGGGCCATTCTAAGGTTGTGATGTCGTGGAGAGCTTCTCTGGAGATGCGTGCAGTGTGAACCCGGGCATTGTCCTGCTGAAACATCCCGTTAGCAACGTTCGCCATCATAGGGACAACCACTGGATTGAGTACCCTATCAACGTACTGTCGAGCAGTCATAGTGCCCTCAACAAGCATTAATTGTGATTTCACATTAAAGCCAATAGCTCCCCAGACCATAATGCTTGGTGTTGGCCCTGTGTGCCTCTCGACAATAAGATCTGGGCGGCCCCTGTCCCCGGCACGTCGGCGCACACGATTCCGGCAATCACTGCGGGCAAGACAGAAGCGCGATTCGTCACTAAAGACGACCCTATGCCATTCGTCGACCCACGTCGATCTTTCTCGACACCAGGCCAGTCTTACACGTTGCTGTTATGGGGTCATTGGAACACCTTCTGCAAGGACACGGGCTCGTAAGCCAGCTGCACGCAGGCGATTACCAACTGTTTGTTGTGTAACATGGGGTGCCACAGCTGCTCGAATTTGCGCTGCTGTTGCATGGGGTTCCATCCGGGCCATCCGAATGATGCGGCGATCCTCTCTCACAGTTGTCTGTAGCGCTGGACCTGTGCCAGGTCTAGGAATGTGGGTACCTTCATTTGACCACTGCCGCCATACACGTTGTACTGTAGATGCCTGTCGGCCAACACGTGCAGCGACAGTCCTTAGCGATAATCCAGTCTCACACAGCCCAATTATCCGAGCCTTCTCAAACGGCGACACTTGTTGATAGCGTGCTCTTCTCTGTCGTCGAGGAATGTTTGACGGGGAACACTTCACTGCACAGACCGCAAGTCAACTACGCTACACCAGAGTCAGTATAGGCTACTGGAGTTGATTCCTCCGCGACCAATCACGAGGGGAGACCTGTAGCAACAATCCAATGGGTCTGAAACTTTGATCGTTTACATACCTACATGGCATCGTACCATATCTTGAAAATCAACACAAACGACTATTGCCTTCATGGTGTTGCAATTTCCATTTTCTAAAGTGTATGAACTAAAAGGGGAAAAGTAGGTATTGCAGACAAATCGCAATCCTATAGGAATGTTTGGAATCATAATCACTGCTTACTGTGAATCATTCACTCTCATAACGGATCTTGAAACATTGTGGGAATGTTCTTTTCAGCTATTCTGCTCCGTTCCTTCAACAAAATGGCTGATGTTGACAGTGTTATCAGAAGATCAAGGAATATTTTTTTTAATAAAGAAGACACATTGTAATGTCGAATATTGGAGAAGAGTTTCTATTTTGAATAAAGGGGTGAAACATAAATGTTATAAACCGAGCAAGTGGCCGTGCTGTTAGGGTCGCGCAGCTGTGAACTTGCATTCGGGGGAGAGTGGGTTCGAACCCCACTGTTGACAGCCCTGAGGATGGTTTTCCGTGGTTTCCCATTTTCGTACCTGACAAATGAGCTGTACCTTAATTAAGGCCACGGCCGCTTCTTTCCCACTCCTAGACCGTTCCTATCCCACCGTCGCCAAAAATACGTTTACGTCGGTTGGACGTAAAGCAGACTGAGAGGGAAAAAAAACATTAATAATATTAATTTCACATTGTTACTGGGTTAGCAATTTTGTGACTGAAATAAGCGCTGAGAAAGAGTATACTGTAGTAATTTCTACACAGAAATAGGCTTAAAAATGTGGTAGGTTGGCTTTTTATTCATCACAATGAGTTATAGAACTTTGCCTATATGACAGGGAATACTTCCCAGAGAAATGAGTTAACATCATTTTTACGAACTACTTTGTGTTCAATACGCATTAATTGTTTTCTAATGCATGTCCAGCAATTATTATTATTATTATTATTATTATTATTATTATTATTATTATTATTATTATTATTATTATTATTAAGCGTATGGAATTTACAGAATGGACAAGTATATACAATATTATACAAAAGAAAAACATGCAAAGAATACATGGTAAGTAGGGAACAATTACACATGAATATCTAAATTGCAATAAACAATTGTTGATCCACTGCACTAGGGATACTGAGACATCAGCAAAGTCTTTTCGGTCTCCACCATAAGCACGCAGAGGGCATTCGTCCATTATATGATGCATGGTCTGGACTAAAGCACCACAATCAAACGCTGGAGAGTCCCTGAAGCCTCACTGGTGAAGGGAGAATGCAGATCTTCCACAATTTTTGCGAAACCTGTTTAGTGATGCCCACGTTCTTCTTGGCAAACTGAAACCAGCTGGGGCGTGGTTTGGATTAAAGAGGCTTGGCCACTCCGGAGCTGTACGAATCCATTGCTCTTTCCATTCCTCTTTTAAAATGAAACCAGCATCCATTAGATTATTAGCTGTTTTCATCGGTGGCTTACGGGATTTCAGCCTTTGTCTCCAGAGATCTGCAACATCTCTATGGATAGGTAGAGTTGGATTGGACATGATCTTATCATATTCTTGAACAAGGGCTCTTGAACGTCGCAGGCTTTGTGGAGCAATGTGAGACAGGACTGGCAGCCAGTGCGTTGCAGTAGGCTTCAGAGTACCAGAGATGATACGCATGGTGGTGTTAAGTTGTACATCGACTTTCTTCACGTGGCAACTGTTAAGCCATACTGAAGAGTAGTATTCAGCTGCAGAATACACGAGGCCAAGCGCAGTACGTCGTAATGTGTCCGCTGAAGCACCCCATGAAGTTCCACACAATTTAAACACAATATTATTACGTGATCTCAACTTAGATCCGAGGTTTTCAAGATGCTTTTTATAAGATAGGTACTTTGGATTAGGATTGTGATTTAGCACTGAGCCATTGGAGCGTACTTGGAGTTTTGTATTAGCCAACTTGTTGTGGAGATGGAAGCAAGCAGATTCTGTCTTATTCATACTGGGTTGTAGTCTCCATTTTTGGAAGTAAGAGCTAATTGTATTTAGGTCAGACGTCAGGATGGCCTCGGCATGGCTGAGATCTGGATGTTGAATGGCAATGGCTAGGTCGTCTGCATAAGAGAATTTTACTGATTTTGTCTCAGGAATATCCGATATGTAGAGATTGAATAGAAGAGGTGCCAATACTGATCCGTGGGGAAGGCCATTTTTTAGTTTCCTAAGACGACTAATGTCATCATACATGACGACACGGAAGAGCCTATCGGTTAGCATATTGTTGATCAGTGTGGTTACAGTTTTGCAAGGGATAACTCGTTGCAGCTTCAGCATCAACCCTTGCCTCCACACAGTATCATATGCAGCCTTTAGACCAACAAAGACTGCAGATGTTTCAGAGCCCCTTTGAAAACCAGCCTCAATGTGAGTTGTTAGTGCTAGCACCAGATCAACACAGCTTCGGTTCTGCCTGAATCCAGCTTGCTCTACTGGGATCACTTCATTAATGGCCGAACTAATTCTATTGTACACAAGTCTCTCAAGGAGTTTATAGCAAACACTCAGCAATGCTACTGGTCGGTAGCTATCGACTTGGTCTTCCGGTTTACCGGGTTTCAGAATTGCAATGATCTTGCTTACCCGGAATTCATTTGGCAGATGCCCAGACGATAAGATTTTAGATTAGAATTTAGCCAACCAGAGCCTTGTGTTTGGACCACTATGTATCAGAAACTCAGGAAATATCCCATCAAAGCCAGCAGCTTTACCAGGTTTGAGGCTTTGAATAGCAGTATCTACTTCCAGATGTGAAAATGGTTCCGAGTATATGGAGTTCTCCTGCAAGTTGCTTTTCTGTTGTTTGAGCAACTTCTTTACTTGGACGGTATGTTTAGGGCTTCACCTATTTATGTTCTAGGCGTCGTGAGGCTTAAAATGAGCTTTGACTTGTCCTCGTACGACAAATTGAATATTTCGCCTCTATTAGCTTATGTTAATGTGCCAAAGAGTCTTTTTTCTGCCACACCACTTAAACGCCTTTGGGAGTCCGTGAAAACTTATATTTAACTATAAAATATAGCCTATAGCACTCACGGGTGATGTATATATTAGTGAAAAAAATGTTTTAGAATCGGTCCAGTAGTTTCTGAGATTAACCCCCAGATATATAAAAACTCACAAAATTCGCATTCTCTCTTTATTATGTTAGTGTAGATTAAAATACATCAGGAAATATTATTGAAACAATTATAGAGTGGTAGGATCTTCTCAAAATTTTTTTATTGCTTAGAAAGGGGACATGTATCAACAGTCACCAATAACCTATATACAACGGTAAAAGGCCATGGTTCAATCTCACTGAAAATAATTTGTAAAAATATCCTATAAATGTAACAGGTCGTATATTGAGCAGCATTTTTATGAATTAATTCATTCATTCATTCATTTGAATTGAGTTTTTATACCTAAATGTATGTTTGTATTGGTTTATTACTGGAAGTAATAGGTACGTCTCAGAAATAAAGCAGCAGAATATTGGTAGTGGTACTGTAACTTTTTGATTATTACCAATAAATAATAATATAATATCATAAATAAAAATATATAAATAAATAAAATACTTGAAATAAATTAAATTAATAAAATAATTAATCGAAATATCCGTAGTATGGGCGCCAGAGTTCATCTGAATGGATCCCTCGAATTTAGATAGAGCATGATAATTCTCTATCTCCCAGGGTGTGTACATAATGCTACGTACTGGTACATCTGCTACAGGCTTTACCTAACCTTCTGAAAACGACTAAATAGATAGGAACTGCACCTAGGTTCATCAATAACTCCACTGATTCTAAAATATCTAACTCTATTCTCAATAAAATCTGTGCATGAGCACCTCATCTACACACCAAAATACACTTATAATAAACAAAATATTACTGGAAGACTCCATATTTACAACAACAACAACAAATAAAACACTGGGAAACCGAAAGCGAGAACTAAGCCACCATTTGCGGTTAGTCCATTGAACAATGTACAAATGTATGTAGATAAATACCCTTCACTGTCTCTGTATCAACACGACTTGGCGATTCTCATAATCGGCACTTATTACTCCACAGAGATACTGTACCTCGTAATACTGTGTTCACTGACTTTAACACTTCGTTTTGGAGATATTCACATCTGAGCAATACACGCTTGTCGTTCCTGAACATAATTTCACTGAGATAGCTTTCACCAACATGTAATGCCAGGCCGCCACAAGTGCTACAATACTCAACGCGCAAGCACAGACAACGCTTCACGAACGTTCGAACTCCAGTCCAGCACAATAGTCTCACTCCAGTACCGTCTATCCAGTTTCACTCCCGTATGTGTTAGCCCTACTTCATTCCCGTACAGTGTGTGTGGTTCACTTCCGCTGTGATGTGGAAGTATATAAAGACCTCAGCTCTCACATGATACGTCGAGATTCATCCTGGCCATCCAATCATGAGTAGCTCCTCTAGTCAAGACCACACCCCGAACTTCTTCTTGGTCCGAAGAGAATAACAAACTCTGGGGTGTTTCACATAACTCATCGGAGATTTCCAAGTTCAATATACCTCCCAGCTTACAAATATTTATGACAAAATTTACAACTAAATACAGATAATAATAATAATAATAATCCAAAACCAAACCAAACCCAAACCCCATGGCACAACAGCCCTTGAAGGGCCTTGGCCAACCAAGCGACCGCTGCTCAGCCCGAAGGCCTGCAGATTACGAGGTGTCGTGTGGTCAGCACGACGAATCCTCTCGGCCGTTATTCTTGGCTTTCTAGACCGGGGCCGCCATCTCACCGTCAGATAGCTCCTCAATTCTAATCACGTAGGCTGAGTGGACCTCGAACCAGCCCTCAGGTCCAGGTAAAAATCCCTGACCTGGCCAGGAATCGAACCCGGGGCCTCCGGGTAAGAGGCATGCTCGCTACTCCTACACCACGGGGCCGGCTAATGATATTAATAATAATAATAATAATAATAATAATAATAATAATAATAATAATAATAATAATAATGGATCCCAGGATTATTATTATTATTATTATTATTATTATTATTATTATTATTAGTATTATTATAAATCGAATACTGACAATAATATCTCACACCTCTACATACAGTGCGAGGGTGTGATATATGTACTATCACAGGACATATACCTTGTGATTTTACACTCAAAAATTCAACTCTAAAATGAATTCAGTTGTGAGGCAGGATGGTGTGAGGAAAAATATTTGAAGGTCACAACAATCGAAAAGTACTAAAACATAAACCAATAAAGGGTATCTTGTATCTTTTCACCTTCTTGATATTACTGAATGTTTCCTGATATCATGGTTTTTCTCTAGTGTACGTTGGAACTGGTGCAGATTTCATGAACTCAGGGGCTCATGAATGTGTTCCTATAGTCACAATTTACCTCACATAGGCAGCGAAGTACCAAATAAATAAGAATATGGAGAGGTCAAGTTAAAAATCACCCATTTCTTTAAATACACTATAGAGGCTATACCTTACTGGAAAACTAAGAAAATCGGAATTTTAGAAATTTTCTAGGCCTAAAACCATTAGCAGAGTAGTAATTTTTACTTGTAATTTGTTAATGTTCACAAAACATAATTTTCACTCGTAACTTTCTTCTTGGAATAAAGTTGTAATGGTTGCATTCATGTAATCAGAGTCTCCGTGGCTCAGGCGGCAGTGTGCCGGCCTCTCACTCCTGGGTTCCATGGTTCAAATCCCGGTCTTTCCATTTCAAATTTGTGCTGGACAAAGCGGAGGTAGGACAGGATTTTCCCTGGGTACTCCGGTTTTCCCTGTCATATTTAATTTCAGCAACACTCTCCAATTACATTCCATCTGTCAGTTATTAATCATTGTCCCAGAGGAGTGCGACAGGCTTCGGCAGCCGGCACAATTCATATCCTCACTGCTAGAAAGGGGATTCATTAATTCCATTCCTGACCCCGTCGACTGAATGGAAACAGGCTGCGGATTTTCATTTCACTTTCATGTTTTATATATATAATCACATAAAATCAGAAACAGGAAGTACATAAGTAATGATGGAGATTGCGTTTAAAGTTCTATTACAGCGGAATCAGTAGCTTCACCAGTGTTGGATGAGGTACTTTCTTACATCTCCAGTACTTTCAAAGTGATCAGACGTATCCTACAATATCCATCACCACTGGAGGTGTTCTTAAAATTAAACGTACGTATTCCTTCAAGTGTTCCTGTAGAGCGTCTTTTTAGCAAATGCATAGATGTACTTTTCAGAAGAGGTAGATGATCAGAGATAAAAATATTAAGAAACAATTATTTTGTGAAGTAAATGGAAAATTATTTGGAACCCTAGTCGCTAACTAAAGTACTGTATCAATAATAATAATATAGGAACAAAATTTTTTTGAAATTTCCACGATATCATGTTTAGTCTCACTTAAACCGAGCTCGATAGCTGCAGTCGCTTAAGTGCGGCCAGTATCCAGTAATCGGGAGATAGTAGGTTCGAACCCCACTGTCGGCAGCCCTGAAAATGGTTTTCCGTGGTTTCCCATTTTCACACCAGGCAAATGCTGGGGCTGTACCTTAATTAAGGACACGGCCGCTTCCTTCCCACTCCTGGCCCTTTCCTGTCCCATCGTCGCCGTAAGACCTATCTGTGTCGGTGCGACGTAAAACAACTAGCAAAAAAAAAAAAGTCTCACTTAATGATGATAGCCACTTAATGCCTCTATGCAACACAAAAACCAATGTTTCCAGATTCAAAAATAATATGTCGGATTAGAAAATTTCGGAAGCTTAGTCATAATTTTGCTGTAGCACTGCTATATGCCGACTTATTTCCTTGAAGAGAGTTGGTTACGCTACTAGTGCGACAGGTCACTCATGATAAGCAAAAAGCACTCTTAAATACTGACTGTGCCGAGTCGTCAGTGCAAGATCTCGCGCGTTAATCCCAGAGTCTCTTGACGAGGAATATGTGTACATCTAGCTACGCTTTAGAAATTTTTTCGAAGTCTCTTCATTCGATGAGCAATGACATCTCCAAGAAAGGCGGGAAGGAAAGAGGGGACAACCACATTTATAAGTGATATTTCCGCAATATTTTATGACAACATTATTTGTATTAACTTACTATTTAAATTCCAGCAATTTCATAAAGGGTAAGACATTATTTTAAATATCAAAATAAAGTACTACATTTTTCCTTGCAAAAGTTGGTATCGTTCCAGCCCAATCCGAAGAAAAGATGGCAGCTGTTTCGTTAAGACTGGTGTTCTGTAAAGTAATTGTAACTTGAATTGAGGAGTGTTTCTTCAAACGGTGTGTGACTACACACAAATAGATAAAACAATATGAATGAAATTAAATACTCGATCGTCGGGCTATGTGGTCTCTCCTTGTACTTACCTCACTACCTACACATACAATTGTTGATGGGCGCCAGCTAGAAATAAATGTAACGATAATGGAATGATAATCTTCAATCTCTAGGGTGTGGGGTAATACGCTTACTTTGACAGCATAACATATAAGTTCTGGGAAAAGGATATTGACGTTTGGTTTCCCAACTAAAATTTGTGGTAATCTGATCTACCATTGAAATAAAACAATTAATTGTATTTCAAACTTAACGAAATATACTTCCAATTTTGAATTGAACTGGTGAGACTTTCTGCGATAATTTGAATGACCATATAGAACTCTAAAATTACAACGGAAAGAAACTCTAGGAATTAAATTTCAAAATCCTTTTGACCGGACCTTTAAAATCTGTACAAGAAATTTATCCCTCACTGTTTCACTTAACAGTACCTTTAACTAATTTTAGTGTTATTATGCCGTACTCCTTTGGATTAGTATCAGGTGTAGGTATCTCAAACCTAATTTGGTGACGTATCCTTATAGTTCCACAAACGAGATATAGCATGGCTTGAAAATATAATCACACTGCACAGTCAAATTTAAACTTGATTCACTGAACTGTTAGTCTGCATTACGAAAACTCAGTATTCGGCTGTCACCGAACTGACACAAGAATTCGACCGAACAGATACACGGAAACACACTTCGAACATATAATACATCTGGTTACTGCTGCTTCTCCATCTAACTGACTCTGGGGACGCTTTGCCTCCATCTGACTGACCGACCAACTGTGGCCTCACTCTCATATGACTGGCCGCTATAGGAGACGCCTCCTTTTAAAGACACAAATTGTCACATGGTATTACGTCACGTCATGGTTAAAACAGTCCATGACATCACTCAAGCCCAGCTGCAAAGTGTTACAGACTGTGCTGCAATAGCCTTAGGCAGCCCAAAACTCACTCCCGTTTCTCAATGCAGGTGATGACACGCGGTATATAAAGAGTGACTCGACAGAAGATGTGATGTTATTGCACCACGTAATAAAGCAGCAAACCTAACACACATATATAATGAAATAAAATGAAACAAGCAATAATTCATCAATCAACAACGAAATCAGGTGATAGAATTGAATCAAATAATAATAACAATAATAATAATACAAATAAAAATAATAATGCAAACAGAGGAGTATTTGTAACGGGATCTGAACCTTTACAACTCACCTCCCTCATAAATATATCGATACACAACAATGAATCGATTGATTTATGAACATCATAATATAACACTGAAATTGACACATACAAACACATACAAACACTTTTAAACGAGTAAACAACATGATTTTACTCATATCAATACAATTTATAAAATATCACTTTATATGAGAACTTTTCTCGCTTTTTGTCATCATAAATGACTGTTAGTGTCTTGTTCTCTCCTTCTCCTTCAAATTCACAACAATATAGCACTGAAATGAACACATACAAATAATTTTAAATGAATATACAACATTCGCTTTACAAAATATCAATGCATTTTATAAAATATCACTCATATGAGAACTATTCTCGCACATTATGATCACAGATGACTGTTAGTGTCCTGTTCTCTCCTTATCATACAATTTACAATATCGTTACACGTATATTTCCATGTACTGGAGTTCAGTGCATCAATACGACACTTCATTCACACACCGAAGTAACAATTATTAAGCCAGCTTTTCTTACATGAATTAGTTATCTTACTAATATCTCAACAAATTTCACGTGACGTACTTCTTTAAATTTATAATATTATAAGTACCGACAATATTCCCTTCCTGATCTTGTAAGGTTTATGCAAACATCCCGATACGGTTCACAAACGTGAAATGCCCCTGATACAAAATAAAACATTTACACATATTTCCGGGCTCTGTTGACGATGGAAATGGAACCCTCAGTGGCACCTTGTCACCTAAACTGAATTTGTCCAATTTTGCCCTTTTCTTCTGGCGAATGCGTTTATTCCCTGCTTTGATTTAATTTTCCCTGGCCAGCTGGATATAACAATCCTTAGATTTTCCCCCTACCAAGTCTAAACCTAACATACTTGCAATTTGATCGGTTCGCTTACTTCCATAATGAATTTCGTAAGGCGTACAAACCGTAGACTCGTGTAACGTAATATTACGCCATCGTTCTACATCACCTAATCGTGAAAACCACGAAATGTGCTTGTCGTGTACGTAGGCTCTAAATATTCTACCGATCTCTCTCATGACCCGTTCGACCATATTGCCTTGTGGGTATCGAACTGCTCTTAACACTCAGTTAATTCAACTTGGCAGTCCATATCTTGAGCTGAACTGATTGCCGTGATCTGATAATATTCTGAGTGGACATCCAAACTCAGGAATATATCTGTCAATAACCTGACTCAAGCAACCCCTTCCAGTAGCTTTTCTCGGGGTACATTTGACATATTTGCTGAAGGCATCAATCAAACCAAACACATATCGGTATCCATACCGAGATTTTCCTAATTGCCCAAAGTTGCATATAAGTTGACCTGACTTGTCTACAATGACTGCCTGCCGTGGCCCCTCTAACATTCTGTTAATATGCTTACTGCGTTGACATAGGTCACAAGTCGCAAGTAATTTCCTAATACTCCTTCCCGTATTCGTCCACTCAAAATTCCTTAAATTGCATAAAGAACCTTGTTTGCCCCAAAATGAACTTTATGGTAATACTAAATAATATCTTCCTGTAATGACTTTGGTACTGAAATTTTATATTAACCAGAATGACACTTCCTTGACAGGAAACCACTGCTTAGTTTGTATTCATGTTTACCTTCCTTTCCTGCAACATTTGCCTCCTTATCTCCTAGCAAGGTAAGGATAGCATACATCTCATCCTCCCTCTCTTGTTCCAAGATGAGATGACGTAACCGATCCCGTTCTATCATGTCAGTTACACTACCCACGCGTACCAGTATCCTTTCCCTTATCTCTACATGCCTGGACTCCGTATCGCCTGATAGATTCCTACTGAGGAAATCGGCCAAGTCATTGGCTTTACCCCTCAATGGTGCGAATAGTAAAGTCATATTCACTGATAGCCAAAATCCACCTTGTCATTCTATTTCTTGTTAACTTACTTGTCTTAATAAACACTAATGCCTGGTGATCTGCCCATATCTCAAATTCATTTCCTAATACATACATCCTAAACTTATTTAACGAATAAATTACGACGAAGAACTCAATTTCCGTAATGGTATATATATGTTTTCTGTCAATCTGAGTCCCCAACTCGCCTAGGAAACAATACCCAAATTTCCTTCCGAACATCCGGAAATACCCTTTTCCGATGCATCGGTCATGAGTATGAGCTCGCGATCCGACATGGGTATTTTAACATAACGGCATCATTGATGCCTTTTTTCAACCTAAGAAATGCCTCATCATGTTCAACAGTCCACTTACATTTAGCTCCGCCTTTCATTAATCCTCTAAATGGCTCCAACAACGCTGCATATCGAATAAAGAAAAGTCTAAAATAATTACAAACCCACAAAAAGATTTTAACTGTTCAACATTACGTGGAATACTCGTGTTGTTAATCTTCTCTAATCTCGTTTGCTCTGGTTTTACACCCTGTGCAGATGGCGTGTGCCCCAAAAATGTAATCTGTTGTTTGCACAATGTTGACCTATCCAGTTTTAATGTGATGCACCCTCTCAAATTTTCTGTAAAACTATGTTCAAATGTTCAATGTGTTCCTCAAAAGTTTGGAATGCTATTACCACGTCACTAGTGTAGATAGTAACAAAATCACCTTTATCTCCACCTAAAACTCTAGACATAGCACGAATCAACGCTGCGGAAGTTTATTTTCGTCCCAGATGGGACCCTGGCAAATTGATATAAACAGTTCTTATATGCGAAGGCTGTGAAAAGTCTAAGTCTTTTCTGAGGGGATTTGCCAAAATGAAGAAGACAAATCCATTATAAAATAATGTTTTTTCTTAAAAACGCTGAATAAGTTCTTCCACTGTTCCAGGCATCTGTTGATCTGCCTCTGATTCATCAGCCTGACATCGATACATAATCTTACAAACCCATCCTTCATGGCAAGGACAATTAAAGGATTAATATTATGGCTACAAGATGGTTCAATTATTCCGTAATCCAGCATAATGTTTATTTGTTCTTTGACGGCACTAGCATATTTAATTGGAATGAGGTACTTAGTCCCACAAATGATGAATGGTCATGTACAACAAATTTATGTTCATATGCGTGTATTCTTCCTGGCTCGTCACTAAATACATCTCGATGCTCAACTAACATCGAACACAATTGATCTTCCTGTAATTCATTTAAATTAATTCTCGCCACTGCCTCATACTGACTATTCCTCGGATCCTGTCGTATGGAAACGTGACACATACCAAAACATTTCCTCTCACTAGATACAACTTCCTTCACCTCTCTTGTATCTTTAATAGAACACACGTTACCAACAACTACCTCAGACCCATCATATTTTACACATACTTCTTTGCTAGTTTTCCCCCAGAACAAACAAACCTAAATCAAAGTATAATCTGGCTCCATGATTTATAACCAAATCAGCTCCTAAAATAACCGAATAAGCAAGGTTTGGTACAACAAAGCATGGCTGAAAGTTACATTCATCTTCAATCGTGATTGATACCGCTATCAGTTTATTGACTCTCTGCGACTTACCGCCAACAGCTGTTTTAATGAAAGTGTGCCTCACGGGTATTTCCGTCATATAATGATTTTCTTTCAGAACTTCCTCGTAAAGATTGGAGCTAATGCATGACCTTTCACTACCAGAATCTAATAGTAGTTTCACTTTCCATCTCCATATCAAAATCTCTATCGTCGGAGTTACTACCTCACTACTTATATTCTCAGTATTATAACTACTTTCATCACTTAACACATCACTTCTTATATCTAAGTTAATACTATTATTAATTACTTGATTATCTATGACTACGTCATTGATTAAAACATTTGACTTAAAATGACTTAGGTCACAATCACGCTGTTTCCTTATATCTACTGGTACTACACAATTATTTACACTTCTTACCTTCTTTACGGCCGTAGCCGTGTTGAAGCACCGGAGCCCATGAGATCTCCGAAGTTAAGCAACACTGGGCGTGGTCAAGATTTGGATGGCTTGCTACGCACTGTTCGTGGGGGTAAGGGAATGGAAGAGCGGAAAGGAACTTGCCACCCTACCGCACGTAAACTCCGGCTCAGGCACATCTCTGCGGAGGTTGGGACCTGCCTCCGGGCAGAATACAACCTTACCTGTTTCTGACACTTTTACCTTCGGCCTATCCACGTGACCTACCTAACCATTCCCCTGAGAGTTTGAAGTAGGGGTGAAGTACAGTGGGGACTTCGAGGGCCCTGGGACCGCTACGGTAGCTGTGAAGGCCCTTCAGGAACTCTGAAAAGTGGTGGTAAGAGGGGCTCTGGTTAAGACGCAGCAGGTCGTTATGCTACTTAGGTTCCAGAATGGGTAAAGAAAAGAAAAAGTAAATAAATGCAATGTGAATTTTAATCTTATACCAGTTGCACAGTATCATTTGAAGTAATTCCACATGACTATATTCCAGATGACTATATTTGTAAGTAGTACAGGAGATATTATAAGTAGAATTTTGTAAACAATGTAAATTTATTAAGGATGAGCTGTGTGTTTAATAGAAAAAAATGTTAGCGAAATTATACAATATTGTATTATAGGAAAATTTTCTTCTCTTGTTAATTTAATATTTAGTGCTTGGCAATAATGTATTTTAGTGTACCATTTGCCACCGAGGTAGACACCTCATTTGCAAATAAAGAGATTTTGATTTGAAGTATTCTGGCTCGATGACGACTCCTCAATACCATTCATATTCGGCCTATCATTATCTCTCTGATAACTCAAATTCTCACGCCTCCCGTCACTTTGGCCTATAAAGTTTCCACGCCTCCCTTCTTCGAATTGTCCCTGGTTACTCTGCTGACTCGTATCACCATGGAAATTTCTCTTAGTCCTCCGTTGATCATAATTATTACCCCTCCTTAGATAGTTGTCTTACATGTTTCTCCCTCCGTCTACTGTTCATTTTTACCAAACATACTACGTTCTCTCTCACGACCTTGTACATTTTATTCCAAAAATTGTCAATGAACTACTCTTTAAATTAACCTAAATTTGACATATTATTCCGGCACACTTGAAACCATGTTTTACTTTCACCGACAACAACATTCGACAAGACCTCCAACACGCATTCCCATTCGATAATCTTATCCCTCAACTTACTTGCAAATCTTTTCTCAACTATACTCCGCACGGCCTTACTTCTAAATTGAAGTTTCGCAAAACAAATGAGCATCGCCTTTCCTCTGTTGCCAGCGCGCTACGACCGCGAGAACAGCTGATGCAATATGACCGCGGTAAACAGCCCTTGTAAAATGTAATACCGTACTCAGAAAAACTAATGAATATGGATTGAAAACAAATTCACAAAAACTACACTTACTAACAACATCTGACACTAATAAGAGAATATATTAATAAGAATAAATGAGGAAATAAAACATCACTCACCGCTAATGGCTGGCACAGAAAGGAGGTTATGGCCTACAAAGGGAACACTCCACTGATCTCAGTCACTAGAACCCTCCAGCAATATGAAAAACACACTAATTACTGAAGGAAAATGCAAAAGATCGCGAAGCATACCAAATACCATACACGCTGAGCGAGATAGGTTGCCTTGTCTTGATCATTTGATGGGCTTTGCGTGAGATAGGTTAACCACGTGGCGAATGTAAATATTAGAGTTGGCAACTGGGTTTCGAGATCGTGCTCTGCCGATATAAATCGATATGAATGGCAGATTGGGATTGGTTGGATGCCTATGCTTCATTGCATAATCACCAGACGGAGCCAAAATCTGCCAAAACATCAATTTAGAAGTAGAGCCGTGCGGAGTATAGTTTAACAAATTCCACAGGATGGAACTATTTTACAGAAAACCTAGGTAAATCTTGGTCCCTACTGAACAAGCCACTCGTTATTACCACTTCTCTTAACCGTCTGACGTCTAAATTCTTGCCGTAGCACTCTCTGGCAATTCAACAATTTTTCTTCCGCTACTCTCTGAGTCTTTTCTTTCATTATTCTCAAATGTTCCTATAATTGTTCTTCTTTCTCTGTCGCCTCCTGTGACGTTTCCTGTTTGTTCCGTAGTTCACTGAAGTCCCCTAGTTTTCTTTCCATCTGTTCGACTCTACTTGCATATTCCCTCGTATCCTGCCCAACTGCATTGTGGATGTTGTCCAATCTTTTCTCGACCACCTCATGAATTTCTTCTCGATTACTAGAAATCTTATTCCTTAACTGTACGATATTGTTACTATTCTCTGTAAATGTCCCCTTGACTTGCTCTATCTGAGTATGAAGATTGCTCCGATTCAACTTCATTTCACCTCTAATTTCAATACACTCTTTATTTAACTTATTTTCTAACTTAGATCTTTGATTAGTTACCTCTACTATCTTAGTACCTATTTTACAATTTAGTGAATCACTTAACCTATCTTATTATTGACTGCATTAAAATTTTCGTTATTACTACCACTACTTACAAAGTTAACCTGTGTACTTATAGAGTTAATCTGTTTATTACAATTTTCATTACTACTAGCAATCAATTCTTCCATCTCTTTCTTACCATTTTCATTACTCTTTTCACTGAGCTCGGTCATTCTCGACATCAACAAATTAACAAGTTGTAGGTCCATCCCCCCGCGAGTTCCCTTTGAGTTTCAGTGTGCTTCTCAACTTCTGAACTTTCCTGACTTACTTCGTAACCTTCCATCGTTTTCATCAACTCACTATTCTCAACCTCACCTCGGATGTCCTTAGGAGCAATAGCCCCCTCATCACGTGACTTGCAGTTGTCTTCCTTGTCCATCTTCGGTTCTCTAGTAATAAATAGTACGCGGTGTCAAACCCTTTTAAAATTCCTCGACATACGCCCAAAATATAAATACATAACACAAAATTACACTCCTCACATTTACCGGTTATATTTCCGTTGGCGTAGATGTGCATATTCTTCCCAAGTATTTAGTTTGTGTTTTATCGCCTTCCCCCGAATCTGTAGTTTTGGAGGAACCTGTATAGCCATCACAGATCGAACTAAGCGGTGGTCAGTCCAGCAATCATCAGCACCGGTCATAAATCTGGTTATATGAACATTGTGCTTATCTCTGGCGCGGACAATAATGTAGTCGATTAAGTGCCAGTGCTTTGATCTGGGATGTTGCCACGTTTTTTTAAATCTATCCTTCTGACGGAAGAGTGTATTTGTAATGACAAGATCATATTCAGAACACTTCGTGAGTAGAAGGGTTCCACTGGCGTTGAATTTGCCTACACTCTCTTTTAGATCCAGGCCAAAGTGATGATTCTCTGTCAACCCCAGCATTAAAGTCTCCCAGCAGAATAAGCTTATCTGACTTGAGTACATTCGACAGTCATCAAGTTGGTTATAGAACGCATCTTTTTGATCATCTCCTGACTTCAACGTTGGGACATATGCACTGATTACCGTAGCTCTTTGGTTGTTCTTGAGTTTCAGACGGAGTGTCATGAGTCTTTCATTAATTCCAGATGGGAACTCATCAAGATTGTGAATAAGCTCATTCTTTATTCGAAAATCTACTCCATGAATTCTTAATTCGCCTTCATCTCTTCCTTTCCAGAAAAATGTATAGCCACCGCCATGCTCCTTGAGTTGTCCTTCTCCAGCACGCCTAGTTTCACAAAGAGCAGCGATATCTATGTTGTATTTCTTCAACTCACGACTTATTGTTGCTGTACATCGCTCTAGTCGGTTACCAACATCAGTGTCCATCAGAGTACGAATATTCCAGGTAGCTATATTCATGTTGCAAATCTTTCTTTTGTTTCTATTGCAAATTGATGTACCCACTGAACGCGGTAATCCAGTCAGGTGAGAAGTTAGACTGCCAATGTTTAGCTCACCTTTTATAGCCCCCTCCCAATTCAGGGTGAGCAGAGGGGATCCTAAATAGGACTGCTACGTCACGGGTGTAGCACACGAGTTGCTCTACAGTCTGTCCTCGAGCAAAACGGCGACCACGTGCCGACTCATCTCTAGGAGCTCCCAGATTACACTATCCTGCCCCCGTCGCAACTTGCCGATTGCCGCAGGACTTTGATATTGAGCAGATGATGTTGCTTTCCAAATGACGCCTGTGCGTGAAATCCTTTTACGTGGGAATGCTGGTGCACATCAACAGTCATACGGCCCTTCACAGTTTCTGGACGCTGGCCCAGTGGCATAGAGTCTACAAGTATTACACAAGCAAATGAACAATTAAATTAAGAGATCTAGAGTAATTCCAGTAAAATAACAAGCAAGCAAGTTGCTTTACGTCGCACCGACACAGATAGGTCTTATTGCGACGATGGGACAAGAAAGGGCTAGGAGTAGGGAAGGAAGCGACCGTGGCCTTAATTAAGGTACAGCCCCAGCATTTTCCTGGCGTGAAAATGTGAAACCACGGAAAACCATCTTCAGGGCTACCGACAGTGGGGTTCGACCACACTAACTTCCGAATACTGGATACTGGCCGCACTTAAGTGACTGCAGCTATGGAGCTCGGTAGTAAAATAACCACTGCTCCAGGAATTCAATATTAGCATTATGTTACTTTCCTTTGAAAATTCATTATGTTAATATAATCATACTATTAGGAGTAATTACAGAAAATTGTCGACCGCAGAAGTAATTAGATTGCTTTAGAAGGCTAGAGAATTGGTATTATTAGAGCAAGTTTAGAATCAATTTACCATTTAATGGAGCAAAATAAAATAAAAGTCATCACAAAAACTGCTTACGCAGAAGGCCGCATAGTCCAGATATATTTCCGTCAACTTCTTACAGCCTTCCTTACGGAGTAAATGAGCCGAAGTTCAAGCCTGGCTCAGTCCTTTGGTGATTGAAAGAGCTCTAATACGTCAGCCTCGTGTGAGTAAAATAAGGTTTACCACCAGAATTGGTTTACGAAACCACCAGAAGTGATATGAGATTATTAATTTTAATTGTTATGTGGGAGTTATTTTGATATGATGAATAAAATGAAATGGCGTGTGGCTTTTAGTGCCGGGAGATTCCAGGAGTGGTTCGGCTCGCCAAGTGCAGGTCTTTTTGATTTGAATCCCGTAGGCGACCTGCGCTTCGTGATGAGGATGAAATGATGATGAAGACAACACATACACCTAACCCCCGTGCCAGGGAAATTAACCAATGATAGTTAAAATTCCCGACACTGCCGGAAATCGAGCCCGGGGCCCCTGTGACCAGAGGCCAGCCGATAACCATTTAGCCATGGAACCGGACTTGGTATGATGATTCGTCCTTTGAATGGAGACGTTAAGCCTTAGTCAGACCTCTTGATACTATTCGACAGGAATAGTCACCGGATTTCACCCTCACCCTTCCTATTATCATATATCAGGTCATTCATTTCATCCCATTATCTTTTCTGATGAGGTCGACGTCAGGAAGGGCATCCGGACGTAAAACTTGCTACGAAAATTTATTTCACTTCTTGCCCAACCTCGTAGACAAACGGGACAAGGGTTGGACACATGTGGACATTATTTTGACTAATATCGCCATTAGAGTTAAGTTAATACGGTCACACACGTTAACTAAAAAAACAAAATGCTTTTTTCCCGCGTAAACCCCGAACGACTCATTAACTCAATTCCTGAGCTAGTTCGGTATAATTATTCAATTCAGTAATTCAGCTGTAAATCATAAAGCCATCCTTACCAGCAAAAACTAAGGCAGGGTGACAATAAAACAGCGAAATCTGTAACGAAGTACGTAATTTATTAGACACTCTACAGCAGAGTGAATCCATGTGACCCCTCTCACCAACGTTAGCGAAGAGCATTGGTACAGAGAAAAGGGAGGTGGACAATAGACAGGCTGCCTCTCCCAAACTCTACCGCTGCCTGTAAATACGTAGCCACAATATTACAAATAAGAACCTCTCGAGCCGTCGTTCTCCTAACGGAAAAAGACTGCTTGTGTACTAGATAATACAGGCCTATTACTTGGTCACTATACTATTCCATAATAATATCAACGTGACATAAGGAAGGAATAGTCCGCCTCTGTGGTGTAGTGGTTAGTGTGATTACCTGTCACCCGCGGAGGCCTTGGTTCGTCCCGGCTCTGTCACGAAATTTGGAGAGTGGTACGAGGGCTGGAACGGGTCCACTCAGCCTCGGGAGGTCAACTGAGTAGAGATGGGTTCGATTACCACCTCACCCATCCTGGAAGTAGCTTTCCGTGGTTTCTCATTTCTCCTCCAGCAGAATGCCGGGATGGTATCTAACTTAAAGCCACGGCCGCTTCCTTCCCTCTTGCTTGTCTATCCCTTCCAAACTTCCCATCTCTCTCCAAGGCCCCTGTTCAGCATAGCAGATGAGGTCATTCAGACCCATCATGGAGATATGTAGAACTCTGGTCCTATGTCTTTTAGTCGTATCCCGATCCCTTATGCCTTTATGGCGTTGCATTTAACGATTTTACGTCAATTTCGTACGTTTTCCATAATTAATTTTACTGGAATATGAACCCGATCTTCGCACGGGAATTGGTAATCAACTTCACTATTCCTTCATGAAATTATGTGAAGTAAAAAATGGCGTATGGATTTTAGTGCCGGGAGTGTCCGAGGACAAGTTCGGCTCGCCAGATGCAGGTCTACCGGGGGAGTTGGCCGTGCGCGTAGAGGCGCGCGGCTGTGAGCTTGCATCCGGGAGATAGTAGGTTCGAATCCCACTATCGGCAGCCCTGAATATGCTTTTCCGTGGTTTCCCATTTTCACACCAGGCAAATGCTGGGGCTGTACCTTAATTAAGGCCACGACCGCTTCCTTCCAACTCCTAGGCATTTCCTATCCCATCGTCGCCATAAGACCTAACTGTGTCGGTGCGACGTAAAGCCCCTAGCAAAAAAAAAAAATGCAGGTCTTTTGATTTGACGCTTGTAGGCGACCCACGCGTCGTGATGAGGAAGAAATAATGATGTAGACGACACGTACACCCAGCTCCAGTGCCAGTGAAATTAACCAATTATGGTTAAAATTCGCAACACTGCCGGGAATCGAACCCAGGGACCTTGCGACTAAAGGCCAGCAGGCTAACCATTTAGCCATTGAGCCGGACTTTATGCCAAGTTACGTAACGTTATGCGGCATGTTAAACTGTTATTCTTCTACGAAGGCACGCGGCAGTAACGTGAAGTACGATAAAGCTGAACAAAGTGGAGACAAAGTGGAATAGATCACAGAGTTCATTGAACGATACAGTTCCCGGTCCGAAGTTGTGCGTAATTCTCCCTACTTCTCGGTTACATATTGTGCTTCATCTGAACAGGGAGTGGCACTATGGCTCTAGACTCGTGAAACAAATCGTCGACGAAAACCTCCCTTATCATCTGCTTTTTCGAAAAGAGTAAAGTGGCTTTTTATTTAAACCATTTAACCCAACATGACATGACAGCCTGTAAAACAGTCCATTAATGATAACTCCCCTGTTATCCTCCTATCGAAAAGGTGCACGTGAGAGAAACATTTTTAGAAATTGATTTCCATTAAGGCTGGTAGTTATCCATTGGGGCTCGTCATGTATGTTTTGTGGGAGGATAAAATCACTGTTTCGACTTCCTATAAACCCCAAACCAATCCGGGATTTAGAAATAATATTGACCCTAATACCTTCCCAAGGACAGATATAAAATTCGATAGAAAGATAGAGTAGTTTCCAAGTTATAAGAATTCAACAAACGGAGGAACAGATAAATCACTAAAAAAAAAAAAAGGTCCGCTCGAACTTAGACTGAAAAACAGTCCGTTAATGATATCTCCCTTATTAATCCTCGTATGGAAGTAATTCACATGAGAAAGAAGTTTTAGAAATGTATTTCGATTAAGGCAGATAGATTTCTATTAAGTTTGGTTACATATACTTTGCGGGAGTGCAAAATCACGGTTTCGGTTTCGTATAAACGCCCAGTCAATTCAGGGATTTAGAAACAGTATTGTCCGCAAAACCTACCCAAGGACAGACGGATTCTAAATGTGAAGTTTGGTAGAAACATATACAGTAGTATTTCAAGTTATAAGAACTCAGACAAACAAACGAACAAACGAACAAACAGACACCAAAGCTAAAAATATGCAGATGGTAATTATTACACATGAAACGGATAACTAAATGAATTTTTCGCCAAAATAGTCAATGTACAGACACACGGTCTTTATGATTTTATTTATATAGAGAGAATCATAACATTCGGCAGGCTTTTGGTACGTCTATGGGCCATATGCTACCCAAGTAACATTATTCTAGCTGCCGTGTAATTATGCGAAAACGAAAGGAATATGTGGAAACTTCACTGAAATTTCAGCCAAATGTAAGGTTCTAAACCAATCTTAGATATACGTGTTGGAGATACGAAGAAACGTCAAAGAACAAAAATTGTGCATCGTTTCATCCTCGATACGCCTCACAAATTTCAAGACTACAGCTGTCCATTAGCTGAGGAAAATGATTTTAAATTGTGAAAAACGTACCAAATTTGCCCTGATCGAAACGTTTACCTCTATCTACGTTATAAATCATCAATATACGAGAAAATAGCATAGGACCAAACATGTTGGCCACTAAGAGGGCCCCCGAGAACCCTAAATGTAGTTAGTGCGACGTAAAGCAAATAACATTATTATTACAGAAAGGGCCGCTTGTCGATATGACGTAGCGTTTCGCCACAGTAAGTTTACCAAATGATGGCCTAGTTTTAAAAGTGTACATCCTCCTCTCGTTCTCCATATCTCACATATACAAAGTCAGAAGAATAGCTGACTGACTCATTCAAACGTTTAGCCATTAGCCTGATACCCACAGAAAAGTTACAAAATGTTCAAATGTTCAATTCACCACCACGTCCCCGAATCAAAATGGCGGAATCAAGTTCCATGTATGCTGGAAAACTGAAATTTAGTTAAATTATAGTTCTTGGCCAGTAACCGACGGAGAAGTTCCAACAGGTTACAATGTATAACATTTTACCTCCCGATATACGTATGTATATCGAAATAGAGACGCAATTTTTAACGGCGGTTCGAGGTGTTTTGGGCCAAACAGTAAGTCGTATCACAAAACGGACAACACATTCGGCTCCCATCATGAAGAGATCTACAACTTTGATCCTATGACTTTTAGTCGTATCTCGACTCCTTCTACCTTAGATATAGTAATATTTACCGATTTTACGTCAATTTTATCCATTTTTCATAATTAACTTTACTGTCTGGCACACACATATATGACTGATAGAATCATGAAAATTGGCGGTATCTTGGCATATGCCCCGGCCATATGCCTGAAAATTCGATTTTTCTAACTCGGACGTATGTATGATAAATATAAAATAATATGTGACAAATTTAATAAATTGCTCCAAATGTCTAGCTCAATCTAAAGTACATCCGATCGGGATACTACGAAACGTAACACGCATAAAACTGTACGTAGTTTCATCGTACAGGCGCTTGAGAAGTTTGCGAAATTTAGCTGTCATAACGTGAGGGTAAAAAATATAAAACATGTGAAAAAGTAAGCAACTTTCCCTAGGTCGAAATATCTAGCTCTATGTATCTATTGTATAATCAAAGGAGATCCGATATAATGTCATAGGACCAATTTCAGCAGGTCTGCCATGTTTGAAGAACGTAGCTGTGAATTCGATGTGAACCTTTAAAAAATGTATAATTTCAACAGTGAAATGACATCACTTAACACCCACTTCTCACGAAGAGTGACCGGGGTTTCGGGGACGATCAAAAGCGAGTTTTATTTATTTAGATATAAAATACTGGCTGTTCCAACTTCTTAACAGATTCAGTAATTTAGTACCATGCTCTTGTTAGAGGCCAGAACAAAATGTAGCTTATAGAGAAAGTGGCTGCGCGGTTTGGGTCAAGTATCTATTCGGGAGATAGTGGGTTCAAATCCTACTGTCGGCAGCCCAGTGGATGGTTTTCCGTGTTTTCCCGTACTGTGCCGTTTTCATATGATGTCCATCGGTGAGAATCATGATTAGAACAGCGAGATACAAATGCGAGGAATCGAGCTCGGCCAAATACTTTAATACACCAATACCGGGCAGCTCTATCTCAACAGCATTGAGCGGAGTGCGAACAGCGACGGTGGTGACATCTAGCGTGCAGGTGTGACAAGCCCTGGAACTGCATACTTATCTATGCTACAGTTGAGCGGAATGCATCTACACACATTGGAAATATTTTTGTTAAAATAACTGAACAATCATAATAATTAAGAATTAAAATTTATAATATGAAATGCCTCCTTCATAAACCCCAAACGAGCACTGTGTTAGCCGTGCGTTTCGCTATGTCTTAAAAATTAAAATAAAAATTTCTTTGAATATCCGCCTAGCCTCTGGGAGGAATATTCACCTACTACTCTCTTCTCTTCTTTCTAGACTTTTCCCAGTTACCTCGGGCAGCACTTTGTGTAGACTTAGCCTAATTTTCCGGCCGGATGCCTTTCCTAACACCAACCCTATGTGGAAGGATATATGTATTTACTATTGCGTGTTTCTGTGGTTGTTTTTCGTGTGATATGTTGTATATATTTGAAGAGGCGTATGAATACGAATACAAACCCGTAGGCCCCAATCTACACGAATTAACAGAAGAGATTTAAATTTCCGACTCAGCCGGGAATCGTATCAGGGCCCTTTGAACCGAAGGCCAGTGCGCTGACCATTCCGTGGTGGTGATTATTATTTTAAGGAAGTATAACTGGCCAAACATTCTCCCAGAAGGGAAATGGAAGAGGACCAAAACTCCGAAGAATGAAGGTATCATCAAAAGAAAGAGAAGGGCCACGAAGCACTAACCATTCAACCAAAGCGCCAGAGGAGGCAGATACCTTAACAATATCCATGGTTTATGAAGATTTCGGGAAAGAGAAGGTGTAATTAAGGAACAGGAGTTTTGGTATATTGTTTCTTCTTCCCCTTTTCATTTTCCTTCTTCTTCTTCTTCCTCTTCTTCGGTACCCGGCCAATCTTCCCGAACTCTACAGAAGAACTCACCACAAGCTGCTGTGTCACCTTTGCCGGACTTTGAATGTTCTGTTTCACCTCTGAAGACAGAAATACTAATCTGTATATATACACTGACTGACAGAGCAAATGCAACACCAAGAAGGAGTGGTTCGAAAGGGATGAAAGTTGGGGAAAAAACAGAGACGGCACGGACGAATAATTGATGTTTATTTCAAACCGATATGCAGGTTACACAATGCGCACGGCATCGACTCAGTAGAATGTAGGACCACCGCGAGCGGCGATGCACGCAGAAACACGTCGAGGTACAGAGTCAATAAGAGTGCGGATGGTGTCCTGAGGGATGGTTCTCCATTCTCTGTCAACCATTTGCCACAGTTGGTCGTCCGTACGAGGCTGGGGCAGAGTTTGCAAACGGCGTCCAATGAGATCCCACACGTGTTCGATTGGTGAGAGGTCCGGAGAGTACGCTGGCCACGGAAGCATCTGTACACCTCGTACAGCCTGTTGGGACATGCGAGCAGTGTGTGGGTGGGTATTATCCTGCTGAAACAGAGCATTGGGCAGCCCCTGAAAGTACGGGAGTGCAGCCGGCCGCATCACATGCTGCACGTAGCGGTGGGCATTTAACGTGCCTTAAATACGCACTAGAGGTGACGTGGAATCATACGCAATAGCGCCCCAAACCATGATGCCGCGTTGTCTAGCGGTAGGGCGCTCCACAGTTACTGCCGGATTTGACCTTTCTCCACGCCGACGCCACACTCGTCTGCGGTGACTATCACTGACAGAACAGAAGCGTGACTCATCGGAGAACACGACGTTCCGCCATTCCCTCATCCAAGTCGCTCTAGCCCGGCACCATGCCAGGCGTGCACGTCTATGCTGTGGAGTCAATGGTAGTCTTCTGAGCGGACGCCGGGAGTGCAGGCCTCCTTCAACCAATCGACGGGAAATTGTTCTGGTCGATATTGGAACAGCCAGGGTGTCTTGCACATGCTGAACATGCTGAAGAATGGCGGTTGACGTGGCGTGCGGGGCTGCCACCGCTTGGCGGCGGATGCGCCGATCCTCGCGTGCTGACGTCACTCGGGCTGCGCCTGGACCCCTCGCACGTGCCACATGTCCCTGCGCCAACCATCTTCGCCACAGGCGCTGCACCGTGGACACATCCCTATGGGTATCGGCTGCGATTTGACGAAGCGACCAACCTGCCCTTCTCAGCCCGATCACCATACCCCTCGTAAAGTCGTCTGTCTGCTGGAAATGCCTCTCTCCGTTGACGGCGGCCTGGCATTCTTAGCTATACACGTGTCCTGTGGCACACGACAACACGTTCTACAATGACTGTCGGCTGAGAAATCACGGTACGAAGTGGGCCATTCGCCAACGCCGTGTCCCATTTATCGTTCGCTACGTGCGCAGCACAGCGGCGCATTTCACATCATGAGCATACCTCAGTGACGTCAGTCTACCCTGCAATTGGCATAAAGTTCTGACCACTCCTTCTTGGTGTTGCATTTGCTCTGTCAGTCAGTGTATATAATACATATTGGGGTTACGTGAGTGACCTACGATGTGCCTGACATTTAAGAAGTGTTCATAATTTCCTAAAGTCTCTTTCACATATTTATGCATGAAGAATTACCCTACATGCGTATTAAATTAGTTGGACTGGTGCTCAAGCCTATGAAAATAATACACTGAAATAATTTTATTGCGCCGGGGTGAGTGGCTCATACGGTTGAGGCGCTGGATTTCTTATCCGAATTTGGCACGTTCGATCCTGGCTAAGTCCGCTGGTATTTGTAGGTGCTCAAATACGCCAGCCTCGTGCAGACAGATTAACTGCCACGTAAAAAGATTTTTGTGGGATGGAATTCCGGTACGTCGGCGTATCCCAAAAAGTAGTTAGTGGGGCGTAAAGAAAATTATTATTATTATTATTATTATTATTATTATTATTATTTATTTATTTATTTATTTACAGTAAAAAGAGGCGACTGGATTCGAAACTCATGGCCTTCAATTTTCAATTTCAAGAGTACCACGATGACCACTACGCTACAGGCCCACAAGTTTCCAACTGTGAAATTTATGGTAGCCTGCTATTTAACAATGTGGACCCTCAAGTTTGAGTGTACTAGAGTTCCATATTTGTAAATGTGATTGGTTTTACGTCCCACCAATATTTCAGTAGAGTATCTGATTGATTTCTTAATGTAAGGGGCATAGAATGTCACGTCAATATAGATGCGAGGTCATTACTTTTTCTAATACTTGCGGTCCTGATCAGTTCCCATACCATTATCTTGTTCGTTAATTTGTTCAGCGCATAACGCTTTTCTTGGAATATAAGCTTAACTGCAATGTAAGATTATTTAGTGACAAACACTGATACATTATAAACAACACGCCAAAGCGCCAAGAATCATACAGATGGCAACATGTCACTGAAGGGTTAGTCACACCAAGCCATGTAGGTAGCAGCACTATCGATTTTCTCGCTGAAAACTGCAAGCTGTCCGGTATTATCATATTAAAGTATTTGGCTCGGCATGATTCTCTAAACATGGTGCCGGACTAGTTTGATACGGCTATGTGTACATGTACTATAAATGGAAAATCTTAATAACGAGATATGGACATTTGTAACATTTTAAGAATTTAATTATAGATAATATTAGTCATTTAGTGTTAATTTAAATGTTATGTGTGTTGTAGTTAACTAATTTTATAAGACGAAGCCAAAGGAGATAGGTAAATGAATGTCACATAAGAGTAAAATATCGAAGTTGCTATAACACGACGGTGGCGGTACGTATGCCGTGATCATCGAAGCTGCATTCTTTGAAAATAATTTTAGTAGAAGGCACATTGAGTTAAAGATTCCTTTATACTTTACTGTTATGTTTAAAAATAGAAAATCAAATGATTATTGTTATTGTTAAATGATAGGGAAAAAGCTTTCGAGATCATAAGAGTTCAGACTGATGATAAGCAGAAGGATTTATATCAATTAGCAGAAACAAATCGTTGTATACGAGTATAATGGGACAGGAAAGGGCTAGGAGTGGGAAGGAAGCGGCCGTGACATTAATTAAGGTACACCCCAAGCATTTGCCTGGTGTGAAAATGGGAAACCACGGAAAACCATTTTCAGGGCTGCCGGCAATGGGGTTGGAACCTACTATCTCCCGAATACTGGATACTGACCGCACTTAAGCGACTGAAGCTATCGAGCTCGGTAAAGAGGTTTTCAGGTGTTCTCCATACGCTTTAAGCTCACAATAGTGCTGACAGTATAATGATGCAGAAGCTGCTAGAACAACAGCTACACCTACTGCCCCATTAGAACAGTACAGAATAGAATATTATTCTCCACGAATTTCGGATTATCACCTATTGAAGAGGAGGTATTCAGCTACCGTTAACTTTAGTGATGAAGCTAAACTCGTGTCCTCGTCCCGAGGTGCTTCAGCTCCTCCCAGGCACACCCGAATGGAGGTGAGCTACATGTGCAATTTCAACCACATGCCAGCCCTCCAGCCTTTCCTAAATCTTTGGCAGCACAGGGAATCGTACCCTGGCCATCGAGTACAGTGCTCAGCGTTACGCTACGGAGACGTAGATCTTTATTGATACATGTACTTGTTTATTTCAAATTAAATATGTTCAGTAATTCAAATAGCACTATAGAATTTGAACACAAATCTGACGTTGGCTATTCGGTTTTGTTCACGTGTCGGAAGATAGTGGGTTCAAACCCCACTGTCAGTAGCCCTGAAGATGAATTTACGTGTTTTCCGACTTTTATACCAGGCGCATGATTGGAATGTGCCTTAATTAAGGCCACGGTAGCATCTCTCCCAGTTCTAGCCCTGTCATACCTCCATCGTCGCCATGAGACCTGTCTGTGTCGCTGCGACGTAAAACCAATCTAAAAATCACATTTCGTGACATGTGTTGTTTACGTGTCTTCTGATATCAGCTAGATTGTTTTTACTTTCATTTATCTACCTGATTCATTTTGATCTTTGAAGCATAGGTACGGGCGATGCTGGAGCACAGTTCCTTTTAGGCGATCCCTCCCTGATGAATGGTGTAAAAATTTCGCTCATATAGTCAGTTGGTGTTTATACTTCAGTAGGCTAATCAGATTGATAATATGTACAGTAATTACACTTTCTGGCTGAGGGTTGTGGGGGGAGGGGGGTAAAGCAAGGAGAAACTAAATAATTTCCTCATTTCTCAAGAATGTCTCTTCAATGACGTCTACACTTTATTAAAAAGCTGATGATAGAACTTTTCAGTGCCAAAGCGGCCTTCGGGCGTACACATAGACATACACTATGTCCAGTATTTGCTAGAGTTCAAGGAAATTACTCTCCCTTGAATATCATTCATCCATGTTCTCTTCACGTTCCATCGATTTCCTTATCCATATTCGTCCGATTATATTACATCGATTTGCTGTTTTCCCTAATCGGATCCATACTTAGTAAAATATACACATACATACAAACGTACTTACATATATCAAAGTCTCAAGTCTACAAGCGTTCTGTCTGTAAGCGTCTGTGAATTATTTTTTGCTAGGGGCTTTACGTCGCACCGACACAGATAGGTCTTATGGCGACGATGGGATAGGAAAGGCCTAGGAGTTGGAAGGAAGCGGCCGTGGCCTTAATTAATGTACAGCCCCCAGCATTTGCCTGGTGTGAAAATGGGGAACCACAGAAAACCATCTTCAGGGCTGCCGATAGTGGGATTCGAACCTACTATCTCCCGGATGCAAGCTCACAGCCGCGCGCCTCTACGCGCACGGCCAACTCGCCCGGTCGTCTGTGAATTAGCTACGTGACTCCACAATACTGTGTTTGGAACTAGATATGCGGCCTCATATAACTGCACACCTATTATCTTCAAATAATTCGAAACTTAGTCTAACAATCGTCACCTTGCTTTTCTTACCTTACAAGAGTCCATTATTCTCCTAGAAAATCTATCTTCATCCATGCGTCTCAGATGACCTCACCTCCGAAGGTGATTCATGGAGACGGTTATATCTTAGTATTCACGGGCTAAAATTAGAAGAAAATAGTATCAAAACTCACGATTAAAAACTAATAGCTAAAGTAACATTCTAATGAGTCCCAAAATACACGATTTCCGACAACAGATGCCTGCGACCACAGCTGGAGGGATTAGGAGCGCGGTGACACACGCTGCCGTTAAAACACATGTTTGTCCATCCACTTTTAGAATGGGATATCCCATATATCCAATGTATTGTCAACGGGAATTATCAGAGTACCATAGACCAAATTCTCCAACTATAACAGTTATATATAACAAATATAACTATCAGTTATTCTGTTTGGTGTCACCGAGCAATGCACAACATGGAATAATTTCTTTTTGCTAGTGGCTTTACGTCGCACCGACACAGGTAGGTCTCATGGCGACGATGGTATAGAAAAGGCCTAGGAGTGGGAAGGAAGCGGCCTTGGCCTTAATTAAGGTACAGCCCCAGCATTTGCCTGGTGTGAAAATGGAAAACCACGGAAAACTATCTTCAGGCTGCCGACAGTGAGATTCAAACACACTATCTCCTGGACGCAAGCTCACAGCCGCGCGCCCCTAACCGCACGGTCAACTCGCCCGGTAACATGGAATCAATCATTACTGATCTGCATTTAGGGCAGTCGCCCTGGTGGCATATTCCCTATCTGTATTTTTCTAGCCTTTTCTTAAATTATTGCAAAGAAATTGGAAATATATTGAACAGCTCCCTTGGTAAGTGATTCCAATCCCTTAACTACCCTTTTTATAAACGAATATTTGCCCCAATTTGTCCTCTTGAATTCCAGCTTTATCTTCATATTGTGATCTTTCCTACTTATAAAGACACTACTCAAACTTATACGTCTACTGATGTAATTCCACGCAATCTCTCCACTGACAGCTCGGAACATACCACTTAGTCCAGCAGCTCGCCTTCTTTCTCCCAAGTCTTCCCAGCCCAAACTTTGCAACATTTTTGTAACGCTACTCTTTTGTCGGAAATCACCCAGAACAAATCGAGCTGCTTTCCTTTGGATTTTTTCCAGTTTTTGAATTAATTAATCCTGGTGAGGGTCCCATACACTGGAACCATACTCTAGTTAGAGTCTTACCAGAGAATTATATGCCTTCTCCTTTACATCCTTACTACAACCTCTAAATACCCTCATAACCGTGTGCAGAGATATATTCGGTACCCTTTATATTAAATCATACTTATGTGAGTACCCCAATGAAGATCTCTCCTTATATTAACACCTAGGTACTTACTTACAATGATCCCCAAAAGGAACTTTCACCCCATCAACGCAGTAGTTAAAAAGAGGACTTTTCGTATTTGCGAAACTCACAACCTGACTTTTAACCGCGTTTACCATCATACCATTGCCTACTGTCCATCTTACAACATTAAACATTATCGAGGTCATTTTGCAGTTGCTCACGATCTTGTAACTTATTTATTACTCTGTACAGAATGATATCATCTGCAAAAACCCTTATCTCTGATCCACTTTTTTACACATATCATTGATATATATATGAGAAAATATAAAGGTCCAATAATACTGCCTTGAGGAATTCCTCTCTTAATTATAACAGGGTCAGATAAAGCTTCGCCTACTCTAATTCTCCGAGTTCTATTTTCTAGAATTATAGCAAACCCATTCAGTCACTCTTTTGTCAAGTCCAATTGCACTCATTTTTGCCAGTAGTCTCCCATGATCTACCCTATCAAATGCCTTACAGTAGATAGGTCAGTCATGATACAGTCCATTTGACCTAACGAATCCAGGATATCTGCTGTATCTTGCTGGAATCCTATAAGTTGGTCTTTAGTGGAATAACCTTTCCTAAACCCAAACTGCCTTCTATCAAACCAGTTATTAATTTCGCAAACATGTCTAATATAATCAGAAAGAATGCTTTCCCAAAGCTTACATGCAATGCATGTCATACTTACTGGCCTGTAATTTTCGACTTTATGTCTATCACCCTTTCCTTTACACACAGGGGCTACAATAGCAATCCTCCATTCGTTTGGTATAGCTCCTTCATGCAAACAATAATCAAATAGGTACTTCAGATATGGTGGTATATCCCAACCCATTATCTTTAGTGTATCGCCCGAAATCTTATCAATTCCAAATCAGTACTTCGCAAAAGGGTAAACTAAATTTAATACAGCCTACAGCGGTTATAGGTTTTATAAGCAGAGCAAGTCGGGCGAAGCAGTATGGTATTGGCATAAGAGACTATCATTGGCTTGTTTTAATTGAAAGTGACAGTAGTGTATTAAGTGAAACAGCCCACTAGAATGTACCTGATGTCCGTTTGTTTCTCAACCCTTTGTCTCGTATACTTTGTGCGAGCCTGTACGACATGTCCACATCTTGATGAGAGAGGTGCCAATTACAAGAGGGCACGCAATTCGGGCTGGCGCTAACAGTGGACCTTTCCGCGCAAATGCGATTACATTTTCAAATATCTATCTAAACGGTGTTAAAAGTCGGCTATGAGTTTCGCAAATACGAAAAGTCCTCTGAGTTTTAATTATGGCGTTGATAGGTGAAAGTTCTTTATGGGGATAACTGTAAGTACCTATGTATTAACATAAGGAAATATCTCGTAAATAAAGGGTACATATCTCTACACATGATTATGAGGGTGTTTAGCGGTTGTAGTAAGGAGGTAAAGGAGAGGGCATATACGTCTCTGGTAAGACCCAAATAGAGTATGGCTCCAGTATATGTTACCCTCGCCAGGCTTAATTGATTAATTGGAAAAAAATCCACAGAATCACAATATGAAGATAAAATTGGAACTCAAGAGGAAAAATTTGGGACAAATATTCGTCAGTAGGAAGGGCAGTTAGGGATTGGAATAACTTACCAAGGGAGAAGTTCAATAAATTTCGAATTTCTTTGAAATCATTTAAGAGAAGTGTAGTAAAACAACATATACGAAATCTGCAACGTGGGCGATTCATTGATTGATTGATTGATTGATTGATTGATTGATTGATTGATTGATTGATTGATTGATTGATTGATTGATTGATTGATTGATTGATTGATTGATTGATTGATTGATTGATTGATTGATTGATTGATTGATTGATTGATTGATTGATTGATTGATTGATTGATTGATTGATTGATTGATTGATTGTTATGTAGAGAGGGTGGGCTTTTATCCATTCAGAGACGAACTGACCCGGCTCGAGAGTTTGGAGACTGGCCCAGGTTTAAATCCTTCTCTTACTAATCCTTTTCTTGGAATTCGTGCATTTGGATACTCATAAGTTTTAAGACTCGTGAGTTCTGAGATGACACGATACAGACTGCTTCATTCATCGAATTCATTCCTTGATCTCCCCATTACGGGTCCACCTGTTTTTTGCAGCAATCATTCTCGCCACTTTCATGTCTGTTAGCTTCAACTTATGAATAAGACACCTTGAGTCCACCCAGCTTTCACTCTCCGTACGGTAGAGTAGGTGAGAAGGCAGTACATTAGCAAAGTGTTAATATGAGATACTTCAAAGCTATAAGAATCCTATTCTAGGCTGTCAGAACTATTTTCGATTCATAACAGATCCTGAGATCGAATCTGGGGACTCCTGGAGTACATATGCTTTGTTTACTTCCAGATCATAGATGAGGTACACGTGTTGGAAAGTCACATGGTAACGTGTTTACTTATCTGCGCATGTACTACGTCTTACACATTGTAGACGTTATTTTTTAATTCCAGTGCTGCAAATTACGACCAGGAATTATGAACGACGTTTTTTTCCTTAACATGTGAGTACATGTAACCATGTATTAAAGGTAACAGTAGATTCCATACCACCTACATTCATGAACTGGACAGGTAGGCTATATTATATTATATTCAATATGTGCAGATTATTTCAAGGGAAGACATGAACCTATGCCACATCACACACGTGACAGAAATTATCAGTGACTAGGTATGTTAATAACATATTTATATAAAGATTACTAAGGGTAACAGCGTCCGCCTCTGTGGTATAGTGGTTAGTGTGATTAGCTGCCACCCCCGGAGGCCTGGGTTCGATTCCCGGCTCTGCCACGAAATTTGAAAAGTGGTACGAGGGCTGGAACGGGGTCCACTCAGCTTCGGGAGGTCAATTGAGTAGAGGTGGTTTCGATTCCCACCTCAGTCATCCTGGAAGTGGTTTTCCGTGGTTTCCCGCTTCTCCTCCTAGAAAATGCCGGGATGGTACCTAACTTAAGGCCACGGCCGCTTCCTTCCCTCTTACTTGTCTATCCCTTCCAATCTTCCTATACCCCACCAAAGCCCCTGTTCAGCATAGCAGGTGAGGCCGCCTGGGTGAGGTACTGGTCATTTGCCCCATTGTATTTCCCGACCCAGAGTCTGAAGCTCCAGGACACTGCCCTTGAGGCGGTAGAGGGAAAAACCAACCCTGGAGGGTAAGCAGATAAAGAAAGAAAGGATAACAGCTGGTATGGGAATTGTATTCTGATTCGACTATATTAGCGAGTCCTAACTCCTGCCTCCTGGCCTTGTCATTTCATTATTCATTTCATTTCATTTCCGTGTATTGTAGTTTTGTAATGCCTTTATCCTTTCTTCTAGTGCGCTCTCACATTCTTGATTCCACCAAATGTGTTTTGGTTTCTTGTGAAGAGGGATGAGACCTTTCGCCGTTTTTATGATCTTAGTTTGAAATTTCCCGCAATTCTCTGTAGGTTGTTCTTTCCATTCTTCTGTTATATTGGAGTCTTTGAATTTGTGTAGATCAAATTTTGAGATCACAGGCGTTTTCGTTTTGAATTTTCTTTTGGGTGTGAATTTAATTTTTATCCTGGTTAAATAATGATCCGAATCGATGTTAGCACTTCTGCGCACTTTCACATCGTAAATTTACTTTTGGTAATCGTGTGATATTGCCACACGACCTATCCAAAATTTTCCTAAATGGTGGATCGCCATGTCTTTTGATTTTTTCGAGGAGGAGGGAAATTTTCTGGAGTGAAGGTGACATAATTTTAATGTTATTTTGTTGGCATAACACAATGAGACGTGTTCTATTCTTACTGGTGAACGTGTGTGCCGGATAGTCCCCCACTGTCTTCTTGTATTTGCGTTCCCTTCCAATTTTTGCATTGAAATCACCGAGTATAATTTTCACATCATCTTTTGGGATTTTGTCCATCTCTGTTTCAAGTTCTTCCCAGAATCTTTCCGTTTTTTCGGGCTCTTTTTTATTGTCATCATTTTTGGTGCATGGACATTAATGAAGGTGTAGCTTTTGTTGGTGTGTTTGATTCCTAAAGTCATAAGTATATCGTTGATGGGTTTCACCTCTTTTACGGATTCCAAAACAATTTGTCTACAACGAAGGCCATGTCAAATAATGCTGCTCCTTTGCCAATTTTCTTGTTTGTTTCACTTTTGAAGATTCTGTAATTATTGTAGTCTATCGTTTCTGAATCTGTGAAATGTGTTTCTTTCAGGGCCAGAATTTGGATTTTCTGCTTAGTAAGTTCTATTGTGGGATTGTGTAATTTTCATGTTTGTATCAGTGTCTGAATGTTGAAACTGCCAATGTGTGTGTGTGTGTGTGTCTTCCGTGGAAGTTTACCAGACCACTCCGACTTGCTCACCTGTAGAAGTCCAAGCTCCCCAGAATCCGAATGCTTGGTTGCCACTTTAGCGTGGGTGGATCGTCCACCTGGGGTAATGTTGTCTTTACTTACACAAGTCATGATCGCTTGTAATCAATCTTCTAGCTTCACTAGTGCTGTAGAACCAGGGACTGTTAGTTCCTGGAACATGTTTACAGCCGCACCTCTGCTGAACAGACTCTGGCCACTTTGCTGCTTGCTACAAGTCGGACGCGAAGTGGTTTCGAATCGGTTCTTCCGCCTTCTCTGTCATTGGGATATATCCTCTTCTGTCCTCGAGACCGTTGACCAGTTTTCTCCTTACCTCAGGTGATCCGCGAGTGCTTATTTGGCTCAGCCTTATTCACACCTGTCCTGAATATCTACAGGATCTTCCCCTATCAGACAATAGGACGCGTCCTGTCGGGGTTGAAGTGCCCTCACCCTAGTGTCTCACGCAGGGTTGTGCTTAGCTCTTACTCAGTTCGGAACTAAACCCCCACGCAGGCTAACCCTCTGGGTATGGATTATTATTATTATTATTATTATTATTATTATTATTATTATTATTATTATTATTATTATTATTATTATTATTATTATTATTATTATTATTATTGTTATGACCTTGATATGTTTGAATGAAAATGTCACTAACTGATATTCTTCTCTTCCACCATTCCAAACCCTTCCTCCCAAAATAATATTTACACCTTTCATACGAACACAGAAAACTGATGTAATACCTGTTCATAAATCAATCAATCAATCAATCAATCAATCAATCAATCAATCAATCAATCAAACAATCAATCAATCAATCAATCAATAAATAAATCAATCAATCAATCAATCACCACTGATCTGCATTTAGGGTTGTCACCGAGGTGGCAGATTCCATATGAGTTGTTTAATGTTTACCTAGTCATTTTAATGATTTCAAAGGAGCTGAAAATCTAAAACAAATGTAATAGAATGCAGTAAAACAGACTCAGATGACGCATAATAATAATAATAATAATAATAATAATAATAATAATAATAATAATAATAATAATAATAATAATAATAATAACTCATCACGGTGTTTCAGTTCAGAACTATAGATTTCAGTTCACGCATGCGCTCTGCGTCGGAATTGGTCGACGTTTTGTTAGTGGCCAATTCGTGCTTTTTTATTGCTGGTTTTGGTGGAATTCATTTTTGTACCTCTTCTTTATAGGAGCCTTTTCTTCTGACGTTCTTCGAAAATATTTAAGTTATTTAACAAGAATTTTCTAATGAAGGATGTCTTGAACCTATTAATTTATATCCTAAACCTTTTTCCTTAAGTTTTCAACTTTAGAAGTTGAACTAGAGATTTTCGTAGATTAAATGTGATGACGTCACATCTACAACTATTGTCGAGGATGAAAGTTGTTATTTTACAAAATTTTGACTTTGTTGCTGAGTTTGACGCTGTTTTTCCTTCGAGATTAGAAATGTAAACGAAAAGCAATTTCCTTGTACGTCTCAACTGAAAACTGGATCTTAAAGTAGTATATTTAATCCTCATATATGCAGCGTGGAAGGAAACAGGATACTTCAGTAATTATTGAAGGAGTTGCAATATTTTAGGTGATTTTTTTTTTCGCTAATCAACATCCCTCTTCTTTTCTTCGCCGATTGGGTAATACTATTCAGTTATTGGCCTATTTAAGGTAAATTTTATGACTTTTTTGTTTACAATAATGTACTCATTCAAAACCTCTCCTGTTTTGTAATTGCATGAACTCTTTCCACCACTATTGGCACACTACATGCCCATTACTAAAGTTCGAATGGTAAGGGAAAGTCACATTTCTTTCCTAAGCTCATTTTACTCGAAATCTGAGTAATACCGTAAGTGTGAATGACCGGGTCCTGACCCTGTTTAAAGTAACTTTATATTGCATATAAATGCATATTTCGGCCATTTTTATTTTGGTAATATTTTGCTAATTTTATTTATATAAGGTGATATTTTTAACATTTCTATTTAAATTGAGGCTTCGTTTTTAACAAGATACATATTATCTGCGCGAGTTTCAAACACAGGACTTCTAAGTACAAAATACTGCAGTAGATATATTTTTCTTTCTTTTCCCGTAACAGATAGGTTTAGAAGACAAGATTTCCAGAAAGAGATGCTGTACGGACTTATGCTGACATACGAAAAAGTTTGCTAATTCTTCATTTTTTGTGGTTCTTTGCTTAGTAAAACTGAGTCAGAACTGCTCCTCAAGTCGATGATACCCAATTCATGTACCGTATAAAGTGTTAACGTACTGTAGATCTGTCAGCGTTCATGAATAAAAGTGTCTACTGTATTATCGCTAATTACTTGTTGACACTTTACACGTTTAGTGTTAGTAATACTCTAAAACTTGCCACCTATCCCTAAAATGTTTAAGTAATATTTGTCTATTTTTAGATTATATATAGGTAGTTTCGGGACATATTTATTTCATATTTCGTACTGCTTTAGGTCATAAACTTCCGAACCCTACCCATTAAACTTTACTTTTCTTTCCAGGAAATATTTGAATTTGAGCCAATAATGTACAATGTATACGAATTCGTCATATTGAAAACGATACAGTTTGAATTGTTGCCATTTTATTTTTAAGAGCCATTTCCGTTATAGCTACGTATTTGTTAGTGAGGGGTCGCATAGCCCAGGTGCTAGAGTCTTGAGATAGTTCATCTATGAGCCATCAGAGCAATTAAAGAATGAGCTCGTCGCTTCGTTTGAGGCAAATAAGCCTGAGAGTCATTACATGAGAATGGGGAAATTTCTGGACGATAAATACCGAACGACTCAGATCTGACCTATATAGTACGTAGTTTAGTACTGTGGAAGCCTTAACCTTCCGCAACACAGTGGGATTTCATGACCTGCTTTCCTATTTGCGAAATAAATGAGACGAACTGCACACATGTGCCAAATGTGTTAATACTCAGTTCAAATACTACCAACATTTTCAAACAACGGTAAACTGAAGTTCACGGCTGATGACACAGTCACTGCAGTGCTCTTTTCGTAAGCCAATTACCGAAGAGCTGTTGAATAACTACGCTTTATCTTGAACTTGAATACAGACGAGCACCATTCGTTATTATTAGTAGTTACACAGCAGATTCTACAATGAAGAGCTCATTGCTATACAAAGAGTCTCATTAGCAAAGCAAATCAGAGAAAAGTCGTCTCTGTACAAGCAATGAAGGCCCTTGGAGGAGTCAAAGGTAAAAGCTAGCACTATCCATAACCTCGACAAACAATGGAATATAGTGGTTATTTCTATGCCCCGCTTTCTTTGTACCCAGGAGTTAATCTGATACTGATATTTGTTGTACGCTGAGTGGACCTCAGAAGGATGTACCTCTCCAAAAGTTGAAATCTCGTTTCTAAATTTTCGACTTCCTAACAGGGAAGCGAATTCACGTCCTTCCGGGTCAACCGAGGCGAGGGACTCCTTGGAAACAACTTGGCGAACGAAATGGAATTCAATGGGGAGCTATCAATATTAATGGGGCTTATGGAAGAAAGAAGGTAGAACTGGCTGAGTCAGCAAAGAGGATGCATCTGGATGTGCTAGGAGTAAGTGATATTCGGGTGAGGGGAGATAATAAGGAAGAGATAGGACGTTATAAAGTGTACTTGACGGGTGTTAGAAAGGGAAAGGCAGAGTCTGGGGTAGGTCTCTTTATCAGGAATACCATTGCATGCAACATAGTTTCTGTTAGGCACGTAAATGAGCGAATGATGTGAGTAGACTTGTCAGTGGGAGGAATTAGGACAAGAATTGTGCCCGTGTATTCATCATGTGAGGGTGCAGATGAGGATGAAGTTGACAAGTTTTATGAAACATTGAGTGACATCGTGGTCAGGGTCAACAGCAAGGATAGAATAGTGCTAATGGGCGATTTCAATGCGAGAGTTGGGAATAGGACTGAAGGATACGAAAGGGTGATTGGTAAATGTGGGGAAGATATGGAAGCTAATGGGAATGGTAAGCGTGTGCAGGACTTCTGTGCTAGTATGGGTTTAGCTGTTACGAATACATTCTTCAAGCATAAGGCTATTCACCGCTACACATGGGAGGCTAGGGGTACCAGATCCATAATAGACTATATCTTAACCGACTTCGAATTCAGGAAATCTGTTAGGAATGTACGAGTTTTTCGCGGATTTTTTGATGATACAGACCACTATCTCATCTGTAGTGAACTAAGTATCTCTAGGCCTAGGGTAGAGAAAGTGAAATCTGTCTGCAAACGAATAAGGGTAGAAAATCTCCAGGACGAGGAAATTAGAAGTTCATGGATATGATTAGTGGAAAGTTTCGAACAGTAGACAGTAAGCAGGTTCAGGATATAGAAAGAGCATAGGTGGCACACAGGGATGCTGTAGTAGAAACAGCAAGGGAATGCCTAGGAACAACTGTGTGTAAAGATGGGAAAAGGCGAACATCTTTGTGGAATGATGAAGTGAGAGCAGCTTCTAAACGTAAAAAGAAGGCTTATCAGAAATGGCTCCAAACAAGGGCCGAGGCAGACAGGGATTTGTGCGTAGATGAAAGAAACAGAGCGAAACAAATAGTTGTTGAATCCAAAAAGAAGCCATGGGAAGATTTTGGTAACAACCTGGAAAGGCTAGGTCAAGCAGCAGGGAAACCTTTCTGGACAGTAAAAAAGAAAGAAAGGGAGGGAAAAAGGAAATGAACAGTGTTTTGAGTAATTCAGGTGAACTCATAATAGATCCCAGGGAATCACTGGAGAGGTGGAGGGAATATTTTTAACATCTTCTCAATGTAAAAGGAAATCATCCTGGTGGTGTTGCAAACAGCCAAGCTCATGGGGAGGAGGAAAATGATGTTGGTGAAATTATGCTTGAGGAAGTGGAAAGCATGGTAAATAAACTCCATTGTCATAAGTGAGCAGAAATAGATGAAATTAGACCTGAAATGGTGAAGTATAGTGGGAAGGCAGGGATGAAATGGCTTCATAGTGTAGTAAAATTAGTGGAGTATTGGTGAGGTACCTTCAGATTGGACAAAAGCAGTAATTGCACCTATCTATAAGCAAGGGAACAGGAAGGATTGCAACAACTATTGAGGTATCTCATTGATTATTATACCAGGCAAAGTATTCACTGGCACCTTGGAAGGGAGGGTGCGATCAGTCGTTGAGAGGAAGTTGGATGTAAACCAATGTGGTTTCAGACCACAGAGAGGCTGTCAGGATCAGATTGTCAGTATGCGCCAGGTAATTGAAAAATGCTACGAGAGGAATAGGCGGTTGTGTATGTGTTTCGTAGATCTAGAGAAAGCATATGACAGGTTACCGAGGGAAAAGACGTTCACTGTACTGGGGGACTATGGAATTAAAGGTAGATTATTAAAATCAATCGGTTCGTACCCCACTGTCGGCAGCCCTGAAAATGGTTTTACGTCGTTTCCCATTTTCACACCAGGCAAATGCTGGGGCTGTACCTTAATTAAGGCCACGGCCGCTTCCTTCCCACTCCTAGCCCTTTCCTGTTCCATCGTTGCCATATCGTCTTATTCATAAGTTAGAAGTAACAGACATGAAAGTTGCAAGAATGATTGCTGGTACAAACAGGTGGGAACAATCGCAGGAGGGTACTCGGAATGAGGAGATAAAGGCTAATTTAGGAATGAACTTGATGGATGGAGCTGTGCGCATAAACCGGCTTCGGTGGTGGGTCATGTGAGGCGAATGGAGGAGGATAGGTTACCTAGGAGAATAATGGACTCTGATATGGAGGGTAAGAGAAGTAGAGGGAGACCAAGGGAGACTATCTGTATCGGTGCGACGTAAAGCAACTAGCAAAAAAATCAATCAAAAGCATTTATGTTGACAATTGTGCTTCAGTGAGAATTGATGTTAGAATGAGTTCTTGGTTCAGGGTACTTACAGGAATTAGACAAGGCTGTAATCTTTCAACTTTGCTGCTCGTAGTTTACATTACAAAGAATATCCCTTGTAATCTAAGCCCACTACTGTTCATCATCGTGACGGCAGATATCGCAGAGTTAGTCTCGAAGGAAGCAGTTCTATATATGTACGCTGATGATATTGTGTTGGCCTCGAGTTCGGAAAAGAAGCTCCAATCTGCCTTTGATCTGCTACTGGAATGGGCGGAAGAAAACGAGCTCACCATAAAAGAAGACAAGACTATGTCAATGACTTTCCGAAAAGGAGGTAAACCAGCAGTTTTTCACACACACAAAAAACCCCTGGAGAGTGTCTCTGACTTCAAGTACTTGGGCGTCACACTCCAGTCAACTGGCAGCGTCTTTACGCTCCTCGTTAACGATAGGATCGGCGCTGCTACGAGGGCCATGAATGACATCAGACAGCTGAGAAAACTCTCCGCCAAAACAGCCTACACCAAAAATGAGTACCAGATTAATTCCTGGGGGCAAAGGCGGCCGGGCTTAGAGCTAACCACTCTACCCAATCACGTGCCGAGGTTAACAATGGTGGAAGTCTTTACCTTCCACTCCTCCAAGGGCCTTCATGGCCTGTACGGAGGTGACTTTGCTTTGCTTTGCTTAAACATCAATAGAGATAAACAATGTAAGGGATTGTGGTATGGTATCATGTGTTGGAATGTCACGAGGTGCGTACGATCTTCTTATAGGTAAAATTCGAGCCATCTGATAGCAGAAAGCAGTTCAGAAAATCCCAAAGCGATTGTTTGTTATTTAAAATTTAAATTGTTGGTCTTACGATGTGAAATGTAAAGTGTATCTTTAATCATGATGGTAAATTGTATGTGCACTGTAATTTGCATGTTTAAGGCCTATTGTGTTTTGAATTAGCATGCATTTCTGCCATTTTACTTGCTTCCTTACAGATTTGGATGCTGATGGCCTTATTTCTTACTTGTGCGTGTGTATACTTGGTTTTACAGCGATTCCGCTTAGTTGAGACAGCGTTGACCCATTTGTTTATATTTGAACTTTGTCATTATTATAGTTCGTCACAGACCGTCATTGCGTGGCTTTGTTTGCGTTCGGGTTGAAAATCGCTTCCAGATTTAGAAAGATTATTTGACTTTAATTTCACGCATAATTTAATACATTACTTTATATTACTGGTAATGGGGCATTGAAAATACAGGGTGTCCCAGGAGGAATGGTAGGTAAATATTTAGGGGTATGACAGGAACGATCATTTGAAGCAAAGAGATTCACTTAGACATATGTTCTATTCCGAATGGTTTCCGATGTAGAACACATTTAATGTGCATTTCTTTTTTTTTGGGTGGGGGGTGGGGGGGTTAGTAGTATGCACGTATGTATCTTACCCACTCTAGCTCTTTGACGTTTTATTCTCGCCCAACCTACCACGTTGCTTTCAACCTCTTTGCTCGGAAAGTCTTTCTGCTATTAAACTAGTCGTTGAACGGGCAGTTGTCCACGGTGTGTTGTGAGTGAAATAGTGCGAGGGATTGAAAGTGTATGAGAGAGAAGCATCAGTTAAATGTATTTGTACACACTCAGGCTAAAATGCCACTCATCTACACTAATGAAGAATATGCATATATGGTAGTGCTCCTGCTGTTGTCAAGGAATCCCGTCTGCTCTTTCCGAAAAGTCGAATTTCTGATCGCAGAGTGTTTACCAGAGGTTTCAGCACGTTGCGTGAAACAGGTATTCTTCCATGTCCCCATTTTTCTTCTGAACGTGTAGTTTAACAACCTGTGCAGGAACTGTAACAGTAGTCCTGCTACCAGCACACGGCGACTTCCATGTCCCACGAATATGTGTATGATGAACAGTACATGCACCCTTTTCAAAACGTCAAGGAGGTTGGATGGGTCAGACCCATACGTGGGCACTACTAGCCCAAAAACAAATGTACATTAAACATGTCCTATCTTGGAAACCATTCGGAATAGGGCATATGTCCATATGATATGTTTTGCTTCATATGATCTTTTCTGCCATAGCCCTGAATATTGACCATTCCTTCTGTATGGCAAAATAACGGATGCTGCTCTGAATAAAAGGCAAATTTTGAGCGGAAATCAAATATAAAATAAGGAAGAAACATGAGAATTTTATAAAGACGTTACTTACTTTACAGTTAAAATCTCAGTATTTTAATCTCATTCTGCCAGTGATGTTAATGTAATAATTCAAATCTGTGTATTTGTATTTCATTTACGTATGTAAGTCGGCAGGGGAATTCGAATATCATTGTCGTGTCTCAGATTGCATTGTTTGGGTGGGGGTCGTCCCATTGTTTACTATATCTTGCTTTTATCTTTGTTATTTACGTAACTTACCACCCACATTTCCTTTTTTTCCAAATATTCTTAAACATTGAGTTGTCGTCCTCTTGAGTATACTCAAGATGAAATTAATGTTAATGAATGAAGCACCGTGCTCGATAGCTGCAGTCGCTTAAGTGCGGCCAGTGTCCAGTAATCGGGAGATAGTGGGTTCGAACCCCACTGTCGGCAGCCCTGAAGATGGTTTTCCGTGGTTTCCCATTTTCACACCAGGCAAATGCTGGGGCTGTACATTAATTAAGGCCACGGCCGCTTCCTTCCCATTCCTAAGCCTATCCTATCCCATCGTCGCCGTAACACTTATCTGTGTCGGTGCGACGTAAGACAAATAGATGAATGAAGTTGGGTAAAGAGGTAGAAGGATCGTCTATGCTTATGAATAGGAACTGTCATACTATTTGCCTAAAAGTAAAAATGGGAAAGCACAGAATACCATTCTCAGGACAGCCAATGGTGGGGTTCGAACTCACTCACCTCCAGAACGCAGATCTTGGCTCCATAGCCGTAGCGCGTTAACATGCGCGCCAACTGCGCTTGCTTTTCTAAACATGAATAACAAATAATTAACTTTGAAATAAAAATTATGTGGATAAACAATTCCGAGAACAGAAATAAAGATATTGTGATGTACGTAAACTTAACGAACGCTAACACGTGTTCGTTGAAACATGTACCTTGGAAGTGAAAACGTAGGCATTCCGAGAGGAGATAAAGTGAATGTAGGAAGGATTTTCTAAATATGGGCACGACTTCCAGTATCCGGGGAAATGTCCAAACTAATGCTTGCCCCATCTTATGCAAAACATCACACTTACGAAATGATACAACAATAGGCATGCACCTATCCGTTAAGGGATCTTACGTATTCAGGTGAGATCCCCAGCAATGAATGTCATGGTCAGATTAGGTTATGTTTCTAAGAATCTGCCTTACTGACGCTATAGTACATATCATTTAACGGCGAGAATTCCCATTCGTCATTCTAAGAACGTGAAACAAGCTGTATTAATTTTAGAGTGAGCTTAGTCAAGCTTTAACTACAGTGAGCGAGTCGTAAATATTCTCTTATGTACAAAATAAGCTATAAACTCCTTTTCAATTCTCACTTCAGGAACGGAGGCCATATTACCATGTTCCTTTTAACGAATGGACGACTCTAAATCTCCCGTTCCCACTCTCTTTTCTTACACAATGACCAATGGATTATTGTTGAAGTAACTGTAGATATATTAATCCATTTTTGGTCGTTCTGTACTTATCCCAAGATTTCGTGAATGCATTATTACTGCGAAACGTATAGTTTTTAATTAACTTCCTAATACAAACCCCATGGCGCAACAACCCCGAAGGGCCATGTCCTACGAAGTGACTGCTGCTCAGCCCGAAGGCCTACGGATTACGAGGTGACGTGTGGTCAGCATGACGAGTCCTCTCGGCCGTTATTCTTGTCTTTCTAGACCGGGGCCGCCATCTCACCGTCAGATAGCTCCTCAATTGTAATCACATAGGCTGAGTGGACCTCGAACCAGCCCTCAGATACAGGAAAAAATCACTGACGTGGCCGGCAATCGACCCCGGGATCTCCGAGTAAGAGGCAGCATACTACCCCTACACCGCTGGACCGGCAATCATTTGCCGTGTATTATTCTTATTCTTATTCTTATTCTTATTTTCGTCTGGTTTCTTGGCTGAATACGGCCGTAGCCGTGTTGAAACACCGGATCCCGTGAGATCTCCGAATTTAAACAACATTGGGCGTGGTCAGGAGTTGGATGGGTTGCCACGCGCTGTTGGTGGGGGTAAGGGAATGGAGGAGCGGAAAGGAACTGGCCAGCCTACCGCACGTAAACTCCGGCTCAGGAACACCTCTACGGATGTTCGGACCTCTCTTCGGGCAGAATAACCCTTACCTATCTTGGCTGAATAGTCAACGTCTCGAGTACTTCGATTCAGGAAGTCCTGGATTCAATTTTCGGCAGGTTCTTGAAATATAATCGCGTCTGGTTAATTTTTTTCTGACTCACGGACTGTATGCTTCTGACTGCCATAACATTGTCATTGTCATTTTCATATACACACAACATACCAACATACCTCACTACCGATCACCACAGAACACGCCATAGTGAATACAATATATTCTCTCCAATCCGCCCCTCAGTAATCTGACGTTTAAACCGAGATGAGTTGAATTTTTGTGCTATTACAAATCTCTATCAATGCTACAAATATAAACTAGGCTCAGCAATGAGTCAAGGATTTCATCTGAAACTGTAGCTTCAGTTACAGTACACCATCATAACATCAAAAATAAAGCACATTACGTTAATCTGATGCAGAACTGGATATTTTGGACAAGTTACTTACAGTATGTTATCAAAAAGATATCAGTCTAGCTTGAGCAAGCGGTGAGTGTGGACGTGTTGTGTAGTGCGTGCCGTAAAGTATGGTGGGAGTGGAACAGTACCGGGCCGCGACTGGGAGGTGGCAGTGGAAGCAGGGGAAGAATTCCAAGAATGGAATGGAGAAAGAAGAAGAGCTGGGGAAGATGGGTGAGGTGGTACTGGTAGCAGTAGTGATAGCTGTGCTCCTGGTCATAGGGGTGGGGATGGAAATAAACCCCGGCCCGACCACCAGTGGCAACTTCAGCTGGGAAGATTTGGTGGCAATCAAGGGGATAGTGAGGAAGTCATACAAGAAACCTGTCCTTGGGACCTGATGAAATAAATAAAGGATATGATGAAAGAGCATTCAAAGGAGATAGGGAGTATGAAGAAAGACAAAGGATGCGATGAAAAGAACGTGTAGTAATGAGAAAGAAGTAGAGCTGTTAAGAGGGAAATTAAAATATCTAGAAGAGGAGGTGTTGAAGATGAAGAAGGTAGCAGAAGTGTGCAACCAGGAGAGGATAAAGAAATCCATATTTGTATATGACATTCAAGATGAGAAGGAAAGCAAGGTGGACATAATCTTGTAAGGTGGTGGAGGTCATACAGAACAAGATGAACTTTACTGAAGTAGATATAGACGACGTGGAAAGAGTGGGTAAAGCTAAAGGACGCAGACTAATGATCAAAAAGATATAATACGATATTCTATAATATAATGAGCGAAATGGGCAGTAAATCTCGAAAACGAAACGTTATGCGAAAGAATGAGATTTTAGTTGTAGACATGATATAAGCATTTTGGGCTTCAAAAACACGAAGCAAAGTTCTCTGCGAAAGGTAAAGAAGTTCACATTATTTTCTTGACACGGCATATGCCCAAGGAACCTAATCGTGTCTACAATTACGGGCCGTGAATGAGATTTTCGTTATTTACGCAACATCCACATCACGAGTGAGGTGTTTACGCACTCACCTGCTTGTCGGATGTATTTTCGAAACGAGTGACGTAAAATATCACTTAGTGGCTAATGCGTACAATATTTTCTTTCATACTACGGTGAATTTACTTATTGCATATTAATTTATTTTCTTTACGTCGCACCGACACACATAGGTCTTATGGCGGTGATGGGATCGGAAAGGCCTAGGACTGGGAAGGAAGCGGCCGTTGCCTTAATTAAGGTACAGCCCCAGCATTTGCCTGGTGTGAGAATGGGAAACCACGGAAAACCATCTTCAGGCCTGCCGACAGTGAGGTTCGAACCCACTATCTCCCGGATGCAAGTTCACAGCCGCGCGCCCCTAACCGTACGGCCAACTCTTCTCCTTCTTCTTCTCCTTCTTCTTCTTCTTCTTCTTCTTCTTAATCTTAATCTGCTTACCCTTCAGGTTCGGTTTTCCTTCGGACTCGGCGAAGGATCCCACCTCTACCACCTCAAGGGCAGTGTCCTAGAGCTTCAGACTCTGGGTCGGAGATACAACTAAGGAGGATGACCAGTACCTCGCCCAGGAGGCCTCACCAGCTATGCTGGACTGGGGCCTTGGCAGGGGATGGTAAGATTGGAAGGGGACAGACAAGGAAAAGAGAAGGAAGCGGCCGTGGCCTTAAGTTAGGTACCATCCCGACATTTGCCTGGAGGAGAAGGGGGAAACCACGGAAAAACACTTCCAGGATGGCTGAGGTGGGAATCGAACCCACCTCTACTCAGTTGACCTCCGGAACTGAGTGGACCCCGTTCCAGCCCTCGTGCCACTTTTCATATTTCCTGGCAGGGCCGGGAATCGAACCCAGGCCTCCGGGAGCTGACAGCTAACCACACTGACCACTACACCACAGAGGGTGACACGGCCAACTCGACCGGTCAAATTAAATTATAAATAAATCATCCATGTTTGATCCATGCATTGACGTCTTCTTGTTTTGTTGTTCGTGTCTTGATTTGAACGATATAAGAACTTTATATAGTGTGGTATATATGATATTTAGCTGTTGGCAATGGATTAACCTACAGTCTACAGTAGTCAGTACGGTGATGGCGCCAGATTACCTGAGGTGGGAATATAAAGACGCCATTTTTGGTTTAGATGGGTATGAAACCGCGGTGCTGCAATTAGGTGGAGAAACAATTGAACAGGGTTAAGTTCGGTGTTGCTTGATTCATGATCTATCCGACAATTCGTGATTACATTAGTGTGAAGTTCAACCAATGAAAGACGATTTCTAATGAAACACTGTGGAAATTAGGCTACAGTGCGGTAAATTGTCATTTTCCGTACTCTTTTATTTTACAAGTGTCTTTACATCGCACCGACCCAGATAGACTTATGAGGACGATGGGATAGGAAAGGGCTAAGAGTTGGTGGGAAGCGGCCGTGGGATTAATTAAGGTTCAGCCCCAGAATTTGCCTGGTATGAAAATGGTAAACCATGGAAAATCATTATCAGGGCTGCCGACAGTGGGTTTCAAAACCAATATCTCCCGAATGCAAGCTTACCGCTGCGCTCCCCTAACTGCAGGCCAACTCGCTCGGTATTTCCGTATTTTGTGGACGAGAAGAAGGCAATTGCGTCATAGTATGAAATAAAGTGCCATTTTCCGTACTCAAACGTGTATGAAGAAGGCAATTGAGTATGGCATGAAATAAAATAAGTTGGAGTTGATTTCAACTATATTTCTCGGACACATTCAGTGATCTAGCACTCTTAATTGAGCCCCTCTGCGCAAGGAATAGCCGGATTAGCGAGAGTAGAGTATACATCTCTCCATAAATGATTGGCCTTAAGATAGGTCTAAGTCCACATCTGCGACAGAGTTCGCACCACGACTCCACCACGTGTAGGAAAAGCGGAGGAAGAGTAGTAGTAGTAATAAAATAACATAATGCCCGGTGACAAATCAATGGCTTTATTTATGGCTGTTGTCCGACGCCATGGCTAAATCTTCAGCGTGGTGGCTTTTGGTTCTGCGGATCATGGGTTCTATTCCCAGCTGGTTTTGAGATTTTTACCATCATTGGTCATTGTGTAAGAAAAGGGAGTGGGAACGGAAGATTTAGAGCCGTTCGTTCGTTAAAAGGAACATGCTAATATGGCATTCGTACCTGAAGTGAGAATTGAAAAGAAGTTTATAGCTTATAGTGTCCATAAGAGAATATTTACGACTCGCTCACTGTAGTTAAAGCTTGGCTAAGCTCACTCTAAAATTAATACAACTTGTTTCACGTTACTGTTCAAGTAGATATATATTAATCCATTTTTGGTCCTTCTGTACTTATCCCAAGATTTCAGGATTGAGGAATGTCTTTCATGAATGCATTATTACGGTGAAACATATAGTGCGTGTACCGTCTTAATCACTAGAATTCACCGTAGGTAGGGCGACGTGCATGTCGCTTATACGGCGACAATTCGAAAGACTTGCATGAGGCCTCTCCGGAGGACATATGTCCTTAATTATGGCTGTTGTGTATCCCTTTGCCATTTGTTAAACCATTTGTTAAAAGATCATTTACGTGGCCCTTTATATCAAGAAGTTGGTTTTTATTTGAAAATTCTTTACATGAGATATTAATTTCGATTGGAAAGAGGAACCTGTAATTCAGAGAAAATTTTCTATACAAACAATATTGTTTGTGTACATATTTCCATCACCAGTCTTTTGAGCTTGTGAGCTAAGAATCACGCTCTGCTACCACTTGTTACTAAATTCTGTGGAACGCAGAGATGAAGGAAGGTGCCGGTATGAATGGGTGGAAATAGGAGAGTCAGAAGATCATTTAAAAACTTTAAAATTGGAGCCATATTTCTTCCTTACATTTTTTTTTTTAGAAATTAAACTTTTTAACTCATAAGCTTGGCCAACAATTTTATAAAATCAGAACATTCAACTCATAACCATTTAGTAACCTTGAGCTTGTAGCTCCATAATTACAATTTTTACATGAGCGCTGTGGCTCTTTTCAATCAACAATCAAGGAGAAGAATCTCCCAAATTCTTACATCAGTGGAATAAGTTCTTTGGTCTATAGTTTACATTTTAGTAGACTATTCGTGAAGTTTACAAGTTCCAGGCCTATCCAGGCACAACCTACATTTAACAAAATTAAACAGTCTTCACTGTCTTATACACTCAACAGTCTGATATATTTAACATGAAATAACTGAAATGGAGTTTAACAGGGATAACAAGTACCCATTCTACATGGCCTTTGATAAAAAACAAAAGGTTAAGTTTACTGGCCAAAAACCAAAATGGTCAGGAGGCGAGCGCTTGCACTCCCAGAAATTTACATGAAATACGTAAAAGCCTATTTGGGCTTACGGCCTGATGTTACAGAGGCTAAGCCTATACTACGGAGGTGACTAGATGGAGAAAATATTTAAGTTACAGAAAATACAAGATAGGTCTTAAAGGTTACAAAATCATACTCACCTCAATACCAAGTTGAGTGGGAATGCAAGAGGGTAGCTCACTCTCTATTTCCTACTTCCGGCTCAGGCTAGTTTGAAATCTACATTTAAAGTTTGAAATTTACATTTGAGAAAATAAAAGTTACATTCTTAAAGGTTTGAATCCTTCCCCTCGAGCTAGCTTGGAAAGACTATCACATGTTAAACAGGATCAGCCATTACCTTGAGCTGGTGGACCTCCCGAAGATGGATGAGGCGGCCGCCGCCTCCGTTACGAACCCTCTCTAGACTGGAGCGTTCGCTAAGACAACCTGGTCCGAAATGCGCCAGCTTTTATAGCAGAGGGGAATGTTCCAGAAAACTCTGGGCCAAGGTTCGGACACAGCCCCAATTCTCATTGGATAATGAAATAAATATCCAAATTTTATCATTGGTGAATAAATAAATGTACAAAAGTTTTGATTGGCCAACGCCTAAAGTTGGCGGGAAGAGAAAGAAGTGTTGATAACTCTCGAAGTTCAAAAACAAACACTAAACATTCCAGTTTAGGAAACCTTAGCATGTAAAATTTACCTTGAATTTTATTAGTTCATCTTCACACTAGAGGGAGTGACATAAATATATAGTAGCGACATCTGTTGACAAATGTCCAAACATCTTGCACTAGTAGTTTCAAAATTTATGTTGCAGATGACATTATCCAAGGCGCTTAATTTAAATGCGCGGGGCGGGTGTACCTCCAGTACAATTATTATTATTACTATTATTATTATCTTGAGAAGTCCAATGACGGAGGTCTCTGAAGCAATTGACAATCATTAATCATTGTCACTTTAGATCAACGGCAGGGAGGACTAGATAGAGATTTAAAAATAGGGAGAATGATTAGTAGTATGAATTTCCTGTATTCGTAAGAGCTGAAGGCTAGGAGTAGGCCTAAGCAAATTCGATTGGATTGAACTGTGCGTATGAAGCAGAGCCACGTGAGTAGGATGGAGGTATTTGTTACTTGGGCTCGATAGCAGGAATTAAGAAAAGCAGGGGAGACCTAGGAGGAGATATTTGAACAGATTTAAAATGAATTTTGATAGACAACGACACAGTGTGTGTTGCCTCTGGAGAGGCCTGGAGCAGGTCTTTAGAAGTGTCATCGTATAGGCGACCTGCGCGTCTGTGAGGATGGCGCCTCTCTATTATGAAATGTAATGCTATAGATATCACAGCACCCAGCACTAGCTATGGGATTTAACTAATGAAAGTTAAAATCCCCGACCAGTCCAGGAATCGAACTCGAAACCAATTGAACCAAATGCCAGCATGCTAATTTAGCCATGGAACCGGACACAGTGGTGGTTGTAAGTTCATTTATATGTAGGCACGTATTCAGTCACTGCATTGTGCAAACTGAACACTAGAAGGCATAACCGTCTGTAATTAAAATATACTGAAGTTCCTCTCACTGCACCTTGCTCACCGGGTTAGGTGGACGCCTCCGGACTTCACGGAGGATCTCATTCTCATCCCAATAACACCGTCAGACTGTACTTGAATTTAACACACAATGAATCTGCCTGCATCTGGGAAAAGAGAATTAGCTCTTCACCGAGGCCACCTGACCCGCTAGATCGAAATGTGGTCTTTCCCATGAACGGGAATTGGGAAGGAATAGGCTAGGATAAGAAAGTAAGGTTAGGAAGGAGGCGTGCTCTTATTATTGGCATTTGCGGTCACGGACATTTGCGGTCATCACAAAATCACGGACATTTGCGGTCACTGAGATAAACTTGTGCCCACTCACAGAAAGTCCCCAGTTCTCATAGGACATTTGCGGTTACTGCAGCAGGGGGTGGACCTCATTAGCTTAATCTCGGGGTATCCCCGCTAACCCGCCTGAGCTTCTGCCCGCTCCTTGCAGATTAACATTTTTCTCTCGCGTGCATTATTTAGAGACTAATACATTCAGGCACAAACACTATTCTATATCGTAACTTACTGGTGTTATTATTTATACTGTTGTGTGTTGTAATGGATTTGACAGTTACTAATAAGGCAAATGGTTATATGTACAGAAAGTATTGGGAAAGTCAACATGAAATCGTCACCTGGGTGTGTCTGAAGGAGAAGAACAAGTCATGTCATGTTTTTGGTAACATACAATGCTGTAGATGATAAATAAATAAATTCTATTTCCTATCCGGCCTCTCATGGCAACTCCTGTTCTCTTCCGACCCCCCACGGGACGATGGTTGCCAAGCCCAGGCAGTCTTACATTTTCACTTCCTTCGTGGCCTTTCCCTTCTTTTTCTCTAAAAGAGAGTCGGACCTATTCCACTTTTTTCTGGTTAGTTTTAAGGGGGAATTGTGGCACCGTTCTACGTTCTCACAAAACCAGTAATCATCACCATCACGAAAATGTCCCGTGGCTACCACGATATAAAGAGTCACGCCGATACACAAGCTCGTATATTTGATATTTCACTCTAATACACCACAAAGTGAATATTTATATACAAACATCAGAAGCTAATTCAAAAAATAAGTTTCCTATTTATTTATCATGAAATAATTAAAGGTAGGCCATGGTAAAAGACACCGTTGTATTTCGCACCAGTCCTTCTTTTAAAAAAAGTTCATCCATAATTAATTAGTTTATTTAATTAATTAATTAATTAATTAATTAATTTATTTATTTATTTATTTATTTATTTATTTATTTATTTATTTATTTATTTATTTATTTATTTATTTATTATATTGCGGTAGTCTAACGTCACGCTAACATAATTTTCGGAGGAAATAGGATGGGAAAGAATTAGAAATGCTGGACTCCGTGGCTCACACTGTCGAGGCGCTGGCCTTCTGGCCCCAACTTGGCAGGTTCGATCCTGCCAACCCACACTCCCAAGTTGTGAGCACCCGGGGCCCCATTCAGTTGACTCTTACGACAGTCAGGGGATACCGTAGATCTATTCTTCGTCTGGGACCCCCACCGACAGGGGATCACAACCTCCAAACTCGAGTACATACAATAATTTGATCGACAGTAAGTTATATGTAATAAAATGCTGATTCCCATCACACTTTATCCAGGCTTTGGGCTAGCATAATGATTGTATTAACATCTTTTTGGCGTGTTTAAAATCAGCTGTAACTAATCTTCGCCAATTATTTTTGTCGGCTTTACGTCAGCGTCTTAATAAAAAATTTTTTACGTACCTATTTACATTAGGTTTCTTCATATTTCTTAAGGGTTCTTGCAATCCTGTCATCTTTCTTCACTTATTTTGTCATCCTCCTGTTACCTTCAAGATTCAGCTCCAGTTTCAGGTACATGCAGTTCATCGCTTCTGCTTCTTTCTTTAAACAAACCAAAAAATTGTTTAATCGAGGATGTGGATTTCCAACTAAAGAGTTGATCTTGCGATGCCATCCCTCTACAGCATTTGTTGTTCGATGTCGCTTTTTGTAACAGCTCCACATATTGATTTGAATCTCACTGTTTTCAAGCCATACGTCCACAAAATAGTCGAAGAAGCCAGTAAGTTTTTCTGTAGAAGGAGCCTGAGAATACTTCACCAGCCACCCCTCACTGACGTCATCTGGCTTCAAAAATGCCAGAGCAGCGCACATTCGGATGTGGAGACGTATATCTTCGTTCTTCTGGTAGTCCTCGTCAGGCCAAGTTCCTGTACTTTACTACACAGACATTGTATGTGTGAAAGAAGAAACAGGCACTTAACTCTGCTGACGGAAATACTTCTCGTAGGGCTGATATCGTAACTAGTTCGAAGTCAATAGTGATTTTCTTAGGATTCCATTGGAGAGCCACTTCCAAGGTAAGGTGAAAGAAACGAATATAAGTGTCCTTCTTTTTGTTAGGCAGGAACACAAAGACGACTAGATAAACGATGCTTTCATCAGTCCAGCCCCCAAGGTCTGCGTGAATGCTATATATCTGGGCGAACTGTTTGCTGGAACTCTTGAACGTACCATCCATAAAAAAATTGCGCACAATGCCTAAGACTTTCTCTGTCTTTTTCGGCAAAAAAATTATCATTCATTCTCCCATGCCGTCGTCAGCTAAAACAAACGGCTGCCATTATTAATCCTTGACGCCACTTCATTAAGAATTATCTGAGCACTTGTTTTGGGGTCTACTTGAAGTCCGGGTGCATGATTTTGTTGCCGACGCATTGTTATTTTTAAAGTTTGTTGAGCTGGCAGTGACAAAGTCGTAGCCCCTGTTTTGGGGATCACCCAACTTCTGCACGTAAATCTGTGATAATGGAGTCGCTTCTCCTCTTGCTCCCTTCTTTGCCTCTTATACCTGCTTTTACACTGTGAAGGCCACTTCTTCAGGTCCACACTGATGAACGACGATATGAAATATTTATTCGCCTCTTGTCCTCAGCTGTCCTTTACACTGTTCTCCTTCAGACACACCCAGGTGACGATACCAGGTTGACTCTCCCTATACTTTCTGTACATATAATCTTTGCAAAGTGCACAACGATTTCCCTGATTAGTAACTGTCAACTCCATTACAGCACGCAATAGTAAATGCAGTACTCACAGCAGGAAGTTTCGGTATAGAATGATGTTTGTATCAATCTCTGAATAATGTTCGCGAGAGGAAAATGTTGATCTGCAAGGAACGAGCAGGTGTTCAGGCAGGTTAGCGTGGATACCCCGAGATGAAGTTAATGAGGCTGCAGTGACCGCAAATGTCCTGTGACAACTAGAGAATTTCTGTGAGTGGGCACAACTTTATCTCGGTGATCGCAAATGTCCATGACGGCAATTGTTCGGCAACCGTACTATTGTGGCATTTTCTTGGAGTTCTCCTGAAATTTGCCTGGAGAGTAGTGGGAAACCACGGTAAACCACTTCGAGGATAGCTGAGGTGGAAATCGAACCCCTTCAACTCAGTTGACCTCCCGAGGCTAAGTGGACTCCGTTCCGGCCCTCGTACCACTTTTCAAATTTCGTGGAGGAGCCGAGAATCGAACTCGGACCTCCGAGGGTGTCAGCTAATCACACTAACCAATACACCACAGAGGCGGACGTTTTCCTGGAGTTAAAGCGAAAAGCCGCAGAAAAAGAATTCGAGGTTGACCGTGAATTGGAATTTCAACTGATCACTTCTCAATTACCCTGACGAGGCTGAATGTGTCTTTACACGATATTTGTAACCTCCGGTGAAGCCAGGAATCAAACCTGAGACTAACAGCATCGGATTAAAAACTCACACACTCCGATGAAACAGAAGAGCCTTAGCAATGTTGAAACACTGCAACCCGTTGATCTCGAAAGTTGCGCAAGATCGGGTGTAGTCACTACGTGGATGGTTTGACCAACCATAGAGTTAGTAAATAATACACTGGAGGTAGCACTGAAGTTGAGTGAGCGAAAAGCTGGATTGTTTGGCACTGCCACTACCCCCCTTCCCCGTAAATTGATGTATATACTTCTCTGAAGGAAAATGCCAGTCTCCTGTGGAGTTTATGGCTGCATAAAGATGTTCATAAAGGGCAATGGCGTATCATTCCACAGGTATTTTCCTTGGAATACATTTCCGTGCGTATAAAATAATACTTTGCGTGACACTTATTGTCAGGTGAATCGCCCTACTTGGACTGACTTCGCGACTGATTCCCCTGTCGGCGTGAATGAGATTCTTTGGATCTTACCTTGAAGACTGAAATTAATGTTTTAGTAAATATAAGGGATGACATTTTCCTTTCACTGAATGGCCATGCCTTTGAAAAGCGAATATCCAGAAAAATCATATACATGATACCGAGCAAGTGACTGCAGACTTTAGGTCACGTAGCTGTCAGCTTCCATTCAGGAGATAGTATGTTTGAACCCCACTGGAGACAGCCCTGAAGATGGTTTCCAACTATTACATCAGGAAAATGCTGGGTCTGTACCTTAATTAAGGCCACAGTCGTTTCCTTCCCACTCCTAGCCCTTTCCTGCCCCATAGTGGCCGTGTGTCGGTGAGACGTAAAGCAAATTGGTACAAAAAAGAAAATAAGGAAAAAAGCGTATGACAGCCTGGAATTGTGGTCCGTTTTTCGCTTTTTGTGTGTATTTATAGTACGCCTATTAAAAGCTATTGCATATATTTTTGTACATACAGTTCGTTTCTTTCCCTTCGTACAGTACGTGTAGCAGTCCCCATTCATACCTTGCCAGATTTTACAATTTTGAGACTAGATGTGCAACACCGTGTGAACATCCGAGCCCTTTACTTTCGTCAATATTATTATTCCTTTAAATGTCATATAGGACTATACACAAGCATAATAAATTATTGACCGAGCGAATTGGCCTTGCGGTTAGGGCCAGGCAACTGTAAGCTTGTTATCGGGAAACAGTGGGTTCAGACTATTATTATTATTATTATTATTATTATTATTATTATTATTATTATTATTTGTACTTTCATTTATATTCGTAACCACCCTCTACCTGCAGAAATGTTGTGATGAGGGGATCATGAGTTCGTTTTTACCTTCCGAATGACGAGGCTACAATATTTACAACATTCCTGGAAACATTGTATTTTGGAATCCACCGAACAATAAAGGAATAAATAGGTACGGTACGTAATCAAAGTACAGCTATGTGAAAGGAAGTGATTTCGTTTGATGCTTCACTATTTCAGAATGAAGTACTTGTCAGATAGACGCACGACGTTAATGATTAGCTGGTTGTGGCGGAGATGGAGAACGGAGACGGGAAGGGGGACAGGGGACGTGCTCACGTGCGGAAACATACTTTTCCTAAGCTCTTGAGTTGAATTTCAGTATAGTAGTGCAATTCCAGAGCCATTCCATGTATACTCATAGAGTTGGTTGGTGCGTGCTTTTCATTTGCCTCGGCAGACTGGTATGTAGTAGCAACATCTGGCTCCGTGAGGAAAGCAACAGGAAATGTCCTCACTCATCATTTCCCTTGGACGTCTCTTCAACGATACCTAGGCTATACTTGGCAGCTGATAGTGGAGCTGTTGAAGATCAAGCAAGCCTTCGGGATGAGTACTCAACACACAATAGAACATACTGTACCCGACAGGGGCATGAAATAAGGACTAGGGATAAAGAGAACGTGCATTCATTTATCTGGAAGCAAGTACGCGGGAACTCGAAGCGTGGAACGCCAAGCATGAAGCTAGGGTGTGTTTCCAACAAGCTGAGCCAGGGAACCCCCTAAATGAAAAGAGAGGAGGAGTTATCCCGACCACAAGTCGTTTGTGAGGGGAAAGGTAAATATTTCACCATCGTAATCTCGGAACCATATTTAAAACAGCATGGCCAACTTCGTTTTTATATAAAGGAAATGAACGATTTTAATAATATTGTATTGTACAGGGATCCAAAAGAGCTGTTCGTCATCAGTGAACTTTATTATTGTTTGTGACTTTCTTTATGGTGATAATTGCCTGCAAAAGAAGGAGTATATGGTTATATAAATGGAAAATTACAGAGGCCATGTGTTTAATTTCTCGACATCAACTTGACAGGGGGAAGTCCCTTGAGTGAGTTAAAAATGAGAACAGAGATTTATTTATTACTCTGTTTATTTTTGCTAGTGGCTTTACTTAGCACCGACACAGAAAGGTGTTGTGGCGACGATGGGGTAGGAAAGGGCTAGGATTGGGAAGGAAGCGGCCATGGCCATAATTATGGTACAGCCCCGGCATTTGTCTGGTGTGAAAATCGGAAACCACGGAAAACCATCTTCAGGGCTGCCGACAGTGGGATTATTATTATTATTATTAACGAATATGCCAAGGATCCTATTCCCATACCGTGTTAAGGCCCTTCCTGTCTTATTTACGGCGAGTTCATAGTTTGAACTGAGCTGACACATCGACCTTTCGCTGGAGACTTGGATTATCCGGGCAGTTTAAATTCCAAGCGAGCGGCGTAAACACTACACAGAAACGCACGTCAGCTGCGCAGTCTTTTTCACTTCTTCCATAGTCCACAGTGGATTCTAATCTCGTAGGCTACTGTAAACGTTTAAAACAATTTGGTTTAAATTTCCTACTTAATTTTTCTCCACTTTTATTAGCTTTAAAGTATTTCACAGGGGACTCAAGCGTCACAGCATCACACACGTGTTGCTCACAGCTGGCAGCCATTATGAACACTGAAATGCTGTTGCAGCCAGTATTGCCAACAGCTTTTTGGATCCATCTTCAACGTCGCACATATTATGCGAACTTATCAGCAATGGAATGAACTCGAACAAAGCTTACTACGTACACAGTGCAATAAGATATCAATATCATATTAAGTAATTTTCATTTTGCTACATACACCACTGAGAAAGATAACTATTCATAGCCATCTACGTATGAAATATAAGAGTTGGTAACGAACCCGAATAACATACAACCTGTGATATATTTTCCATATTTATACAGGGCAAAAAATTTTAATTCGTCAAGTCAGTTCACCAGAATATCTAACCAACCTGAAAAAAGCTCCTGCCTTCAGGAACAAGTAACAAACCTAGGAAACTATTTGGCGCTGCGGAAGCTTTTTCACCGACCGGAAGTCTGACAAACATCAAAGGGACCGCTAAGGTCTTGAGTTGACTCTCAGTATAGCAGCGCTCATACCTCAGTCACTTTCAAAGCCGGGGCAGGTCAGTGAAAGTAACAACTTTGTTCTAGCCTTTACCAGGAGACGGAATGCACTGTAAACATTAGGTCTTGCAGCAAAGGCAGAACTTTTAAGAACAAATATACACCATTTGAAAACAATCAAAGCTGGGCTGAGTGGCTCAGACGGTTGAGGCGCTGGCCTTCTGACCCCAACTTGGCAGGTTCGATCCTGGCTCAGTCCGGTGGTATTTGAAGGTGCTCAAATACGTCAGCCTCTTGTAGACAGATTTACGGCATATGAAAGGAATCCCGTGGCGAAAACTTCCGACATCTCAGCGTCTCCGAAAACCGTACAAGTACTTAGTGGGAAGTAAAGCCATTATTATTATTATTATTATTATTATTATTATTATTATTATTATTATTATTATTATTATTATTATTATTTTTTTTATTATTGATCTTTTATAAACGTGATTAGAAGTGGAAATATGACACTCGATTGTGGTTTCAGCCTATTATGGAGTTTTTATTTAGATTGTTCCTGAAATGTATGATTTACTTTAAGATTTTAGTTTCTAAAATGATTTCCGTTAATTGAAAGGGAGAGTGGTAAATTATATGATTGAAGACAACTGAAAAAAAAAACCAATATTTTTTACGATTTGCTTTATATCGCACCGACGCAGATAGGCATTATGGCGACGATGGGATAGGAAAGGACTAGGAGTGGGAAGGAAGGGTCCATGGGCTTAAATAAGGTACAGCCCCAGCATTTGCCTGGTGTGAAAATGGAAAACCACAGAAAACCATTATCGGGGCTGCCGACAGTGGGATTCGAGCTCACTATCTCCCGGATGCAAGATCACAGCTGCGCGCCCTTAACAGCACGGCCAACTCGCCCGGTATTACTCTGGACTGTGCGATCAGATTTCGTCCGGGCGGGTCTTAACCATCTTGTAAGATCACTGGTCAGCTGATTATCGGACTATTCTGACCCAATGGTCAATTTATGTTATGTGTCTAGAGTTAAGGATTTATTTTTGACCCGTTGCATTTTTTATGATAGTGTTTGTTTATATATAATGATATACGTTATGTCGTAGGGTGACAGGTTAGATATATGTTAGGATTCACTCAGACGTGTGTGTAAGTTGTGTAATGGTACCCCAGTGTCAGTGGGGATAGTTTGAGTGAGTTCATTTGTTTATTATTCCGTATACGCGAGATAATGAGAAAGACATTATATAACAATTGTACATAGTATCGTCCTCGACATTCTAGCTGCGAAATTTATAATTATTCGTGTATATTCAACATGGTTAATCTGCATCAGATTCCATAATCATCAGGAGTATAATAAACCCTTTTATTTTCCAATTTTAAATAATATTCTCATTCGATTTTAGTGATATGATACCCGTATTCTCCTACCCTTTACGCCGCTAAGTTGTATATATTTTTGATGCCCACTTGATTTAAAACCCAGTGGACGACCCTGCAGAGGTATCTCCGGAGACCAATTAGGTAGAGGGGCGGGTGCAATACATACTCCAATGTTGTTATAATTATACTGAAAGCAACAGCTCAGACTGTGAAGCTCAGACAAGTGGCAGTCGACATCATTTCCACTGTAACTCAATGTTCACAAAATGATACAATGTCTGAAATCACTAGCACCTGACGGCAGCTTTACTCTATACGCCTTTAGGTATCGATAATGGCAGCTTCAATCTGCAGGATTCGACTGGGAAAACCTAACGGAGAGATCTCGTAAATTCATACTAACAAAACTCGCATACTCTCAACTATCGTGTGCAAGTATTCTGATCTAATGCCACTTAGACTGCCTATTTGTCAGTTTTAAGATTCGGTTTACCGAGCTCGATAGCTGCAGTTGCTTAAGTGCGGCCAGTGTCCAGTATTCGGGAGATAGTAGGTTCGAACCCCACTGTCGGCAGCCCTGAAAATGGTTTTCCGTGGTTTCCCATTTTCACACCAGGCAAATGCTGGGGCTGTGCCTTAATTAAGGCCACGGCCGCTTCCTTCCCACTCCTAGCCCTTCCGTGTCCCATCGTTGCCATAAGACCTATCAGTGTCGGTGCGACGTAAAGCAACTAGCAAAAGAAAAAAAAAAGATTCGGTTTTATTCCATCACAAAACAGAGAAATCAAAACTCTGTAGGGCGATCTATGTATTTTTCTTCGGGCCCACTAAACATCCGACCAACTCTGACGGGTTTGAACCCACGATGCTTGGATCTGGATTCAAAACAGTATCAGTGGCCTGCAGTGGATTCTACAGTTGTCTCCTACAACCATGGCAAGTATGGAGAACGCTTAACAGGAGTAAATTTAACAATCAGAGAACTGAGACTGCTATTAAATCATGGGGTTGTACTCAAAACTATGATTCAGAATGTGGTGCAATTGAAGATTAAGAGAGCATCTACTTCATCACCCCAACTGTCCAGTGGAAACTTTGACTTCACAAGGCCATCAAAACTGCTTCATACTGCATCAGCTTTAATATATGACGAGACTTGGATACTATTCATCTTAACAGAAGGGAGGATTACATCATCTTCTTACACCTTGTTCGTTAGCTAACATATCATGTTGCAGAACATCATCTAAGCAAAAACTCCCCTGAGAAACAATGACAATGACGAATCACCGCAGCTCATTTAACCATACTTAACAACGTATGACTGCAGGAATGAAAAACATTCTTGATAAATTAATCTTACATGAAGTCTGTCAATTTCCACCAATCACATGTTCGAACAACAAAGAAGACCTTGAACTTATGTAAAGGTTTCGGACAGTTTGGCAGATCTGACATTGAGATATGTCTTGGATGATAAATAGAATAGGTGTACCACAACAAAGAGTGAAGTGTACGCGCAACTGGCCTTTGACCACCACAATGATATCAAGCTTAAAACTCACTACGCACAGAGGTATAGAAGTTTCTGTAAGCGTTCCCCATTGCCGTGGTCCAATATACTAGCTTTAACTCTTCAATTTCCACTCTAATCAACGTGTGTTACCAAGCACCGATTTTAATTAAAATCAATTCTTATAATCTGAGCATAAATCTAGCGTTTTGTTTATAAACTTACAGTACTCTTTCAATCATTTCAGTTTTGATGTGGCGGTATCGTAAAGCATAAAAATACATTTATATAAAAGTAACATTCTTTCAAAACATCTTAATAACAAACATATAAACTCACCACATTGGTTTTTTTTGCTAGGGGCTTTACGTCGCACCGACACAGATAGGTCTTATGGCGACGATGGGATAGGAAAGGCCTAGGAGTTGGAATGAAGCGGCCGTGGCCTTAATTAAGGTACAGCCCCAGCATTTGCCTGGTGTGAAAATGGGAAACCACGGAAAACCATTTTCAGGGCTGCCGATAGTGGGATTCGAACCTACTATCTCCCGAATGCAAGCTCACAACCGCGCGCCTCTACGCGCACGGCCAACTCGCCCGGTCACCACATTGTTTTAAAATATTTTGACTGTAATATTGATGTATGTTTAAATAAGAAGCGTCGAAATAAATATTTCGAGACACTCGAAAAATTAAAAAAATACATTTTATATGAATATTTATAATACAATATTACAGTATTGTTGTCTATGTTAAACTTTCTCCATGAGCAATATCTGTCCCTTTATGGAACATTTTGAAATAATTTCCAGCAAAGAAGAAATTCAAATTGTTTGACGCCAAGCAGCAGATAAGATTTAAACATTGCACCAGAATCTGATCACAGTTCTGAGACTAATCTGTTTCCAAGAGCAAATATTAGGAAAGAACGTTCATGATTTGAACTTCCTGTAACAGCTAGTAGTGTGTGTAACAAGTATGTTGTAAGGTTAAGAAAGCTTTAAAGCAAGAAAGAATACAGTTCATTATGATTAAATTTTGATGAATAAACCCTTTTAAATCTAGAATTTGACTTTAAATGTTAACCAAGAAGGTATAATCTCTTGTTCGAAAATGCCGTATGGATTCATAATGATTTATGTTCATCCGAAATTGAAAATTGGTGTGTGCGGCGGTTACAGACGTGAAAAATGGTATTTGGAAACTTAAAAAGAAAATAAGCACGTATGTTTTCCGGAAAATCCACTTAAGGGCGGGCGGTAAAAAGGACTGTAAAATGGGTTGAATTCTTTTTATGAGGAACTTAAATCTCAAAAACTGAAGACGTTACAGACGTGAAAATTGGTATTTGGAATATCCTTTAAAAACAAAGAAACACGTATAACTTTTTTTTCGGAAAATCCACTTAACGGGAAGAAAAGATGTAAAAGTAGGGGTTGAAATATTTTTATAAGGATACTTCTATCTCAAAAACTGAAGATGTTAAAGGCGCGGAAATTGGAATTGGAATTTCCCTTCAAAAAAGAACACGTATATTTTTGTTTTCGGAAATTCCACTTAAAGTGGAGGGGGAGCTGGGTGGGGGTGAAAATAAGTGCTAGAGGTGTTGAGTACTTTTCATGGGGATACATATACCTCAAAGACGTGAAAATTGGTATTTGGGATCTTAAAAAAAAATAAAGAAATATGTTATTTTTGTTTCCGGATAATCTACTTAACGATGGTGAAAAGGACTGAAAAGGAGGTTGAATTCTTTTAACCAGGTTACATATATCTAAAAAGATGTTAGAGACATGAAAATTGGTATGTATATTTCACCATTTTTAGAAAATCTGTTAAATGGGGGTGAAAATGAGTGAAAAACTGGTAGATTTGTTTATGACGATACCGATACGTGTATCTCTGAAACCGAAGGTTACTCTGTGGATGTTTGATTCTTATGGATCTCCCGCCCTGAACTCATTCCTAAGCGAGGCCTTACCAATATGAAATGGTGAAGTAATATCACGCTGTCAGCAGTTCTGTATGTGGTTTCCTCTCAAGAGCCATATGAAGATGTGAGGTATACATGGATCAACTAAAAGTAATTCAGTAGACTGGTTGAAACCAGCTTTCCTATTGGAAGAAATTATCAATACCACCACCGATCCCTAATGTAGAAAACCTCCAAAGGAACCGCACAATGGTAGGACGCTTACGTCTCAAAACTCACGAGTCTCAAAACTCACGGGCTATAATTAGTAACAAATAGTATCAAAACTCACGACTACAAACTGGTAGCTAAAGTAAACATCCTAATGAGTCTCAAAATTCATGAATCCGGACAGCGGGTGCTTGCGATGACTACAGGAGGGATGAGGTGGGCGGTGACTCACGCTTCCCTTCAACCCATGTTTTTCCACCGACTAAGGGCAGTCACCCAAGTAGCAGATTGCCTATCAGTTTTATCTAGTCTTTTCTTAAATAATTTTTGAGCCCCTGGGGACCCTTTTAGTCGCCTCTCACGACAGACAGGGGATACTGTGAATGTTATTCTGCCACCCCAACCCACAGGGGAGAAATAATGGTTAGTGAATGAAAGAGGCAGAAGTGTATTATTATCATTTTAAAATTATTTTGCTGTTAACTTAAAGCTAATATAACGCTTTTTTCCCTTACACATAAAATTATAAACCGGGCGAGTTGGCCGTGCGCGTAGAGGCGCGCGGCTGTGAGCTTGCATCCGGGAGATAGTAGGTTCGAATCCCACTATCGGCAGCCCTGAAGATGGTTTTCCGTGGTTTCCCATTTTCATACCAGGCAAATGCTGGGGCTGTACCTTAATTAAGGCCACGGCCGATTCCTTCCAACTCCTAGGCCTTTCCTATCCCATCGTCGCCATAAGACCTATCTGTGTCGGTGCGACGTAAAGCCCCTAGCAAAAAAAAAAAAAAATTATAAAAACGACGTGTGGCCTCCGGAGAGGTCTGGTGCAGGTCTTTAGAGTTGACGTCGTATAGATGACCTGCACGTCTTTGAGGATGAGGCCCTACCTAAGATGAAGTCTAATGCTGAAGACGGCATGAACACCCAGTCCCCGAGCCATAGGAATTGACTAATGAAAGTTAAAATATCCCACCCGACCGGAAACCGAACCCGGGATCCCCCTGGATCCCTTGGACCAAAGGCCAGCATTTAAGCATGCAGCCGGACGACATAAAAGTAAAGTAGGTATATTGCCCGCTGCTAGTTTAACTGTCAGGTGGTAGTACTGGGGCTTCCTTCCACACTTGTACTTGAATAAGGAATTTTATTTAGAGATATTAGAGATCAAGACAGTTAATTCACTCGTTTAGTTTCAACATCTGGAGATTCATTTGGAAAAAGGCGTATTTTTATTTTTCGTAAGCATTCATCTATTCGCTTATTTCAATCGTTTATCTACCCGACATACTTAAAACGAAATAAGAAACATTCATGACGCATCCGATTATTCTGCACTATGTAAAAGAATGATATTTGAAACACATTCGATCATTAATTGATTTGATTATTCATTATATTATTTAAATAAACAGATGGAAGTTATACTATTTCTAATCCTCTTCCAGGAATTCGTGAGTTTTGAGACTCGTGAGTTTTGAAACTCGTGATTTTTGAGATGACACGGGTAGAACTAACCAGTCCGTCACCAGATCAGGACACAAGGATCATTTTCCTGCTCTTTTCCTTGAAACCGACGCGAGGAAAGCGCGGGTAAGAGCTACAACAACATTTTTTATGGAATTAAGATGACAGTATGAATACCCCTGGCCTTCGACGTCATTGGTTCTAATAGTGAACTGGGCATACACGTTATATTCACTTTTTTCTTTTGTCATTCATTCACGTTTTTCTTTTTTTACCTATCGAGGGTTCTATATCTGATCCGTAACCTACGACGTGCTCTCATTACAAAGCAACAACATTTCAGTAATCAAGATGAGAGAATCAATGACCCTGATCTTTGAGGTCCTTGGTTCTAATCCTGAACTAAACATATACGTTATAATACCTTCTAGTTTTATAATTTTACCATATCCGGGCGAGTTGGCGGTGTGGTTAGAATCGCGCAGCTGTGAACTTGCATCCGGATGGTAGTGGGTTCAAATCCCACTGTCGGCAGCCCTGAAGATGGTTTTCCGTGGTTTCCCATTTTCACATCAGGCAAATGCCGGGGCTGTACCATAACTAAGGCCACGGCCGCTTCCTTCCCATTCCTAGGCCTTTCCTATTCCATCGTTGCCGTAAGACATATCTGTGTCAGTGCGACGTGAAGCAAATAGCAAAAATAAAAAAAATAAAAAAAAATACCATTCGTACTAATTTCTAATTATCAAGGGTTATATTTCTGATCCGTACTCCTAGTGAATTCTTACCATCCATCTTTTGACTCACAACATAGAAGAGGATCGACATCTAAGGTTTGTAATTTCCAATACGGGGAACTCCATCGACCTACACCGCTTTGTTAATCTGTGACAAGTGAAGCTAAGTCAACAAGGGTTTCTTTGCTATGCACACTATCCTTGTCCTTAAACACTGTTGACGTAAGTTTCGCCACAGAGACTTTCCCAGGAAGTTTCAATTTTAACGAATACTGCAACCAAATTATTTACTCTAAACATTGCACAAGACATCATCCTGGATTGGTGGGGATATGCCGGACCGTCTGCGTTTCTATGGCTGGAAAGGTCCCAATGAAACGAAGTCGCAGATCCACTTAGTTCAGGGGAATATTGTAATATTTAAACGAGGGATATATACAACTAGCGATGTTTCCTTTTGAATTTTTATCCTATGATGAAACAATAATTATATGCCTGTTCATAATAATTCAAGATTACAGCCGTGAAATGGTGGGTTAATGCTGCCGGCAGTGCTGAATGTGGTTTTGTGTTTTCATACAAGGAAAATACTCGGACTTTGTCTTCATTAAGGCCAAAGCTGCTACACTCCCTGTCGTATACTACCGCCATTGTAAACGTGTCTATGAGTGTCGTGGCATTAAATAAATAACATAAAAGTGAATCCATGAATTTTCACGACTTTGTTCTAATTATTATAAATCTATAATATCTTAATTTTAGTGGTCCAGTTGCTGGTAAAAAACTGGGGACTTAGGATATATTTAGGAAGTGAAAATGTTAAAAGATTACCAAATTCTTTCCTTTCATGGGCGCAAAACCATTCGAAGCCACAATGCAGTTTGATTAATCTTTAAAACGAATGTACTGCATGTCGAATTACACAATGTCCTAAATATTAAGAAAACAAGTTTAATTGAATGTGTATGGGTAAATCCAAAACTAATCTTTGAGAAAGGGCTTGTGCCTTCTGGAAAATCTAAGGGAATGAACTTACCAAGGGAGATGTTCAATAAATTTCCAGTTTCTTTGCAATCATTTAAGAAAAGGCTAGGAAAACAACAAATAGGGAATCTGCCACCTGGGCGACTGCCCTAAATGCAGATCAGTATTGATTGATTGATTGATTGATTGATTGATTGATTGATTGATTGATTGATTGATTGATTGATTGATTGATTGATTGATTGATTGATTGATTGATTGATTGATTGATTGATTGATTGATTGATTGATTGATTGATTGAAGTACCGTATCCTGGTAGTTACTTTGTATTTCCATAAAAAATTCCTGGACATTCAACTCTAAATAAGTTATGGCACATGGTCCTCTCATCCAATTCCAAACAAAATATCGATCTGCATGTTTGTGACTCTTATGGTCTTATGAATGTTTCCTCTTCAATTGTTTATCTACACCTTATAATTATGTTGCAGAAATAGTTCAACAACTTGTGTCATGTCGGAATCTATGGTACTGTGGTTAAGTAAGCCCATTCCGGTCGTCTTTCAATCAATGATTGAAATTAATCATTTGTTGGCAATAGCGTTGTGCATTAATGGTTCCACCGGGCTTCGCACTTCTGTGGTCCACCAGAAAGGGCATTGTCTTTCACATTGAAATCAACGCGTTTAAATTAATCGAAACCATGTATCACATGTTCTAATCGATGGAGCGTGTTCACCAAATATTTCTACCAGCAAACGATAACTTTCCACAGCCTTTTTTCTTTTAATTAAATGAGTAAAGCAATGCGTGCCGCAAACTGTTATTTTTCAGGCACAAACGTCGACATGATCACTGAACAATACAACACAGACGCTAGTGGTATGATCCTGACAGAATGTGGGGTACGTTCAGCTGTCCAGGAAGTTCACATGAACCCTGGCGTTGATGCAATTATGTTTTGGTTTGGTCTAACTTTACCGTTCTTAACTACTATACTTCCTTCAGAAATTATCTGAACAAATCCTGGATGTCCCAAGATGTGTCCTATCAAATCAAATCATACCACTCGTCCGACAAAGTATTAGGCATTCCCCGTACCGGTAGTTGAACGTGGGCAGTCAGTCACAGTTTACTGTTACGAGAGTAGAACATCATTTGAGAATACCTTAAGACTTTGTGTTACTACTTTTATTAAGCTTTATTAGTGTATATTGGTGTGCCAATGCTCTTAATTACGGTGTATTAGTAAAGTAAAATTTAATGTAGTGTAGTGAAATGTTTTATCATCTTCTTATACTTACTCCACCGCTTTTTCTACACTTGATGGGTTCGTACGTTGAAAAGTTTGTCGTGCATAAGTTATATAATTGGCCTTGTTTTATTCCAGTTAAATTTCACCAGATCCCTTTCCTATCAACTAGCCGATACAGGATATCTTCATTTGCAAGGGTTAAAAATGACGCATACAATAACAACGGAATAATATCTCGAACAAACTTCCGATGTGGTTGCCGAGAAATATTCCAATCACAATCTAATTATTCGTTATTTGATGTAAATAAACGAACTATACAAGGTTAGAAACATTTAATCTAACCTAACCCCATGATATTACATCTCCGAAGGGCCTTGGTCTACCAAGCGACCGTTGCTTGGCTCGAAAGCCTGCAAATTACGAGGTGTCATGTGATCAGCGCGACGAATCCTTTCAGCCGTTATTCTTGGCTTTCTAGACCGGGGCCACTATATCACCGTCAGGTAGCTCCTCAATTCTAATCACATAGGCTGAGTGGACCTCGAACCAGCTCTCAGATCCAGATAAAAATCCCTGACCTGGCCGGGAATCGAACGTGGGTCCTCTGGGTAGGAGGCAGGCACGCTACCCCTGCACCATGTTTAGAAAAACATTTAGTAAATAATAATTATAACAAGAAACACAATATAGCTTCTTTCCCAAGTTTTGTAAGAATTTCCGTCTAGAAAACGAATTTATGTGAAGAACAATAACTACAACATGGCAGGGCTCAATTATATTTATTAGAAATCAGTCTGTGCCGATGTATAACTGAAACATCACCAACCTTTATAATTATACAACCTGAGTGTCAAATAAGTTTGCCATAGTATAATACCTGAATGAATGTTGCATCAGCCGGTGTAACTGATGTAGCTACTGTACACTGACCGCAGTGGTTAGCCGCACTTCCCACCTTAAGACAGTTTGTAACCAGAGAACATCGTTTAGATGGAATATGTAGTAAATGTCAAGCGTGTGTGTAGTAATAGATTTCTTAGTTACGTGCTCCACTAAGTTTATAACCGGTAACATCGAAGAATTTCCATGAAAACTCTCTGGAATACAAAGAGATGATATTATTTGGAAGATTCACTGGTTTCTCAGAAATATTGACTTCTAACATTCAGCTCATGTTCATACATACCAGGTATGAGTACAATCTCTGTGTATAAATTTGTTCTTTCATTTGTATTTATAAGTTTAGATTAATGTCTATTTTCGTGTTTCAGTTTCAACATAATGTCAACACGTCAGAACATTATTTTACAAAACACAGAGTTAAGGTACGCGTACGCTATAGAACCAGGGCTAATCATGACTGGTAATTTAGAATATAAATTCTCAAATAGGTAAAACGTCGCATAATCCTCACCAGCATAAATGGCATAATGATCACGGCTGGCGGTGGCGCGAAAGTACTCTTCCATTGGTTAAAGGTTAGCCCAATGAAACGTCGCTCCCGTAATATTCAAGACAGCAAGATGTTATGACCAACTTAGGCAAATCTTGAGCCAGTGGCAGAATTAAATCTTGCCACCCGCAGCCATGATTAATAATATCAATAACAAGGAGAAAAAATAACATTTTTGAATGTTCCAGGGCTAGCCATAAGTAATTTCGAATCTCGTCACTGTAAAACATTGATCGCGCTGATGTCACTCCTGTAATTCATGGGACAAGAGCCGTAAAGCCTCGCATTCGCGGCCCTAACCTGGGGGTTTATGCCCCCCAGACCGCCTTTACTCAATCATAGTCCAATGGGATTCCCACTAGCCGGACCTAACCTATCCAGACCAATGGTTTGGTCACTAGCCGAAGCTAACATATCCAGACCAATGGTTTGGTCACTAACCGGACCTAACCTATCCAGACCAATGGTTTGGTCACTAGCCGAAGCTAACCTATCCAGACCAATGGTTTGGTCACTAGCCGAAGCTAACATATCCAGACCAATGGTTTGGTCACTAACCGGACCTAACCTATCCAGACCAATGGTTTGGTCACTAGCCGGAAATAACATATCCAGACCAATGGTTTTGTCACTAGCCGGACCTAACCTATCCAGACCAATGGTTTGGTCACTAGCCGAAGCTAACCTATCCAGACCAATGGTTTGGTCACTAGCCGAAGCTAACCTATCCAGACCAATGGTTTGGTCACTAGCCGAAGCTAACATATCCAGACCAATGGTTTGGTCACTAACCGGACCTAACCTATCCAGACCAATGGTTTGGTCACTAGCCGAAGCTAACCTATCCAGACCAATGGTTTGGTCACTAGCCGAAGCTAACATATCCAGACCAATGGTTTGGTCACTAACCGGACCTAACCTATCCAGACCAATGGTTTGGTCACTAGCCGGAAATAACATATCCAGACCAATGGTTTTGTCACTAGCCGGACCTAACCTATCCAGACCAATGATTTTAGTTAATTATAAAACTTGACACAGTGAGGTGTAGATTGCGTTGATGTCAAGAGGCCTAAAGCCGCTTTGCGGTCCTAACCTGGAGGCTTACGCCCCCAGACCCCCTTTGCTTTATCACAGTCCAATGTGATTCCCACTAGGGGGACCTAACCTATCCAGACCAATGGTTTGGTCACTAACCGGACCTAACATATCCAGACCAATGGTTTAGTCACTAGCCGGATACAAGTGCTGCACTAACTGAACTGTTTCAGAATAAATAATAATAATAATAATAATAATAATAATAATAATAATAATAATAATAATAATAATAATGTTTTTAAATTGTCCAGGGTTAGCCATAATGTTTCGTCCAGGTGAAAGGAAGCGCGATGATTATTATAAAATTTGGCCACTGTAAAGTATAGATTGCACTGATGTCAGTCTTATAATTGATACGAGAGAAATTGTGAAAGGAAAAATAACATCATTTTTAAAGGTGGAATGAAAACATCTCTGATTGTTTCATGGCTAGCCTTATTTTTCTTAAAAGTAACACTAATGGTCCAGGGTAGACGAATACTGAAAAATTATTTCATTCACACACATAAACGTACATAGGGGAAAGGAATATCTGTCTCGAAATTTAGCATACCTTATTGGAGAGCACCTAAAGAATAATTTGTTCCCTCACCGAACACTGAGTTTGGTGCTATGCTCACATTTCTCACAATTCCTTTCCCTAGTTATCAGGCCGTGGTTAACACAAGACGACAACCAATCTTCAAACGTACTCTTTAAATCATTAAAAGCAGTAATTTTGACATAGCAACCTCCGCACGGAACATCAACCATGTTTAAGAATAGCTTGTTGATCACCATAGCCTCGAAGAATTTATTTTATGACCGTGGCAACTAACCACGAATACATTAAACAGCGCGATAAAAGTTGGTACTAGGAACTAGGAACTAAGTTAAGTAGGTACCAGGAACTAATTACGTCACAGCAGTTGGTACCAGTCGCCAAGAACCTACTAACGTCCCCAGTGACAAATTAAAATTAAATAGCGATTCCAGCGCTGGTGTGTGTTTCGGGAAGTTTTACCCTCAAATATCTTCGTTAATGTTAATGTTGATGATAGTAATTATTGCTTTTGTATGGGGTTAACTTCGTAGTTTTCAGTCCTTGATTAATTCGAAACCTTTGACGACAACATCTCTACCGAATGAAATTTGTGTCCCGAATTAACACGGACAAGCCCACATCCATGGCCTTCGCATATCCTGGAAAGGCATATGATAATGTTGATTGGGCCAAGTTATTTAAAAAGTTTCTGAATGTGATCGGGATCAGGTATCGAGAAAGAAGAATGACCTACAATATGTATAAAAATCAGTCTGCAGTGATAAGAATCGAGGGCTTTGAAAAAGAGGCAGCAATCCAGAAAGGAGTGAGGAAAGGTTGTAGTTTGTCACCCATACTTATCAATGTTTATAAAGAACATGCAGTAAAGGAAATAAGAGAGGAATTTGAAAAAAAAATCACAATCCAAGGAGTGGAAATCAAAACTTCGAGATTTAATTATGATATTCTTATTTTACCTGGGACTGCAGAAGATCTGGAGAAATTGCTGTATGGTGTGATATGTATGATATGCAGGTTACACAATGCGCACGGCATCGACTCAGCAGGATGTAGGACCACCGCGAGCGGCGATGCACGCAGAAACACGTCGAGGTACAGAGTCAATAAGAGTGCGGATGGTGTCCTGAGGGATGGTTCTCCATTCTCTGTCAACCATTTGCCACAGTTGGTCGTCCGTACGAGGCTGGGGCAGAGTTTGCAAACGGCGTCCAATGAGATCCCACACGTGTTCGATTGGTGAGAGATCCGGAGAGTACGCTGGCCACGGAAGCATCTGTACACCTCGTAGAGCCTGTTGGGAGATGCGAGCAGTGTGTGGGCGGGCATTATCCTGCTGAAACAGAGCATTGGGCAGCCCCTGAAGGTACGGGAGTGCCACCGGCCGCAGCACATGCTGCACATGCTGCACGTAGCGGTGGGCATTTAACGTGCCTTGAAAACGCACTAGAGGTGACGTGGAATCATACGCAATAGCGCCCCAAACCATGATGCCGCGTTGTCTAGCGGTAGGGCGCTCCACAGTTACTGCCGGATTTGACCTTTCTCCACGCCGACGCCACACTCGTCTGCGGTGACTATCACTGACAGAACAGAAGCGTGACTCATCGGAGAACACGACGTTCCGCCATTCCCTCATCCAAGTCGCTCTAGCCTGGCACCATGCCAGGCGTGCACGTCTATGCTGTGGAGTCAATGGTAGTCTTCTGAGCGGACGCCGGGAGTGCTGGCCTCCTTCAACCAATCGACGGGAAATTGTTCTGGTCGATATTGGAACAGCCAGGGTGTCTTGCACATGCTGAAGAATGGCGGTTGACGTGGCGTGCGGGGCTGCCACCGCTTGGCGGCGGATGCGCCGATCCTCGCGTGCTGACGTCACTCGGGCTGCGCCTGGACCCCTCGCACGTGCCACATGTCCCTGCGCCAACCATCTTCGCCACAGGCGCTGCACCGTGGACACATCCCTATGGGTATCGGCTGCGATTTGACGAAGCGACCAACCTGCCCTTCTCAGCCCGATCACCATACCCCTCGTAAAGTCGTCTGTCTGCTGGAAATGCCTCCGTTGACGGCGGCCTGGCATTCTTAGCTATACACGTGTCCTGTGGCACACGACAACACGTTCTACAATGACTGTCGGCTGAGAAATCACGGTACGAAGTGGGCCATTCGCCAACGCCGCGTCCCATTTATCGTTCGCTACGTGCGCAGCACAGCGGCGCATTTCACATCATGAGCATACCTCAGTGACGTCAGTCTACCCTGCAATTGGCATAAAGTTCTGACCACTCCTTCTTGGTGTTGCATTTGCTCTGTCAGTCAGTGTAAATAAATCCAAAACAAAAGTGATGGAGTACAGTCGAACGAAGTCAGGCGATGCAGGAAATATTAGATTAAGAAATGAGGTCTTAAAGGAAGTAGATTAATATTGTTACTTGGGTAGTAAATACCTCATGTTGGCAGAAGGAAGAAGGACATAAAATGCAGACTAGCACAAGCAAAGAAGGTCTTTCTTAAGAAAAGAAATTTGCTCACCACGAGCATTGATATAGAAATTAGAAAGATGTTCTTGAAGACTTTCGTCTGGAGTGTGGCATTGTATGGAAGTGAAACAAGGACGATATCTAGCTCAGAAGTAAAGAGAATGGAAGCTCTTGAAATGTGGTGTTACAAAAGAGTGCTGAAGGTGAGACGGATAGATCGAATCACGAGTGAAGTGATCGAGATTGACCTGATAAAGCATTTGATAGGATGGATCATGGGAGACTACGAGAAAAAATGAGTGCAATTGGACTAGACAAAAGAGTGACTGAATGGGTTGCTATATTTCTTGAAAATAGATCTCAGAGAATTAGAGTAGGTGAAGCTTTATCTGGCCCTGTAATAATTAAGAGGGGAATTCCTCGAGGCAGTATTATTGGACTTTTATATTTTCTTATATACTCTATATAAATGATATGAGTAAACAACTGGAATCAGAGGTAAGGCTTTTTTTCGGATAATTTTATTCTATATAGAGTAATAAATGTTACAAGATTATGAGCAACTGCAACGTGACCTCGATAATGTTGTGAGATGGACAGCAGGCAATGGTATGTTGTTAAACGGGGTTAAAAGTCAGGTTGTGAGTTTCACAAATAGGAAAAGTCCTCTCAGTTTTAATTACTGCGTTGATGGGGTGAAAGTTCCTGTTGGGGATCATTGTAAGTATCTAGGTGTTAATATAAGGAAAGACCTTCATTGGGGTAATCACATAAATGGGATTGTAAATAAAGGGTACAGATCTCTGCACATGGTTATGATGGTGTTTAGGGTTGTAGTAAGGATGCAAAGGAGAGGGCATATAAATCTCTGGTAAGACCCCAACTAAAGTATGGTTACAGTGTATTGGACCCTCACCAGGATTACCTGATTCAAGAACTGGAAATAATTAAAAAAAAGCAGCTGGATTTGTTCTGGTTGATTTCCGACAAAAGAGTAGCGTTACATACTATAAATGTTGCAAAGTTTGGGCTGGGAAGAATTGGGAGAAAGAAGACGAGCTGTTTGACTAAGTGATATGTTCCCAGCTGTCAGCGGAGAGATGGCGTGGAATGACATTAGTAGAAGAATACGTTGAAGTGGCGTCTTTAAAAGTAGGAAAGATCACAATATGAAGATAAAGTTAGAATTCAAGACGACAAATTGGGGCAAATATTCGTTTATAGGAATTGGAATTAGGGATTGGAGTAACTTACCAAGGGAGATGTTCAATTTCTTTGAAATCATTTAAGAAATGGTTAGGAAAACAACAGATAGGGAATCTGCCACCTGGGCGACTGCCCTAAATGCAGATCAGTATTGACTGATTGATTGACTGATACTGAATCGAATTGGTGAGAGAAGATCGATTTCGCTAAATTTGACCATAATAAGTGATAGAATGAGGGGATATATATTAAGACACCCAGGACTTGTGCAGTTGGTTTTCGAGGGAAGTGAAGGTGGTAAGAACGGTAAGAGTAGACGTAGGTGTGAATATTATGACAAGCAGATTAGAGTAGTTACGTAGAAATTAAAAGGTTAGCACAGGGTAGGGTGGCATGAAGAGCTGCATCAAACCAGTCTGTGGACTGATGACTGAAACAACAACAATAATAACAGTGTTTCACATTATTTTTCTTGCAAATGGTTCGGTCACATTTAAGTAATTTGTCTTTTTTCTCTTATTACTTATTACTCTTCCAGGTGAGTTGTATGCTCTCAAACAGTGAACCTGACAACAGGGAGCCGGGTACATAAGTATATAGGTTACTACTACCACCATGACGAATAAAACACCAAGTGTGATCACTCCGCTGTAGTTTGTGGTCCTGTCGGAACATGGCGCTGCAGTCTCTACGAACCAGCTGCAACAGCACGTGCGCCAAATTGTCGGCGAAGGTATATCGAGCGTGCGTAAAGTCGTGGTGTTAATTTTAACGCCTATTTGTTTGTTTCAATAATTTCTGAAAGTCCGTGTTTGTATCTGTACAGTGTTTTGTGTGTGCAATCAACTAGTCTTTTATTATTTCGCGAAAATGTCGTACTGATTCGTTCCTGGCTGCAAACCGGGGTACGGAAGGAAGCGTGATGGTAGACGATATTTTACACCGCCAAAATAAAATAATCTGTTTGCTAAGTGGGCTAGAGTTATTACGCAGAAAGATAAGCAATTGTCGGCCAAAAGCAGAATATGTGACCTGTATTTTTCGGCAGATTTAATTACAAAGTTAAAAAAAATTAGGGGAGCATGTTCTGTTACGTCTGGTATGTGATCGTTAACTTGGTAGATGGGTTTCCAATGGTCGTATAGCATCCCTTGAGACTACTCAGGGTGTGTCAAACGTTGTACTCCATTTGTAGGCGTAGCCATGCATTAAATTGTCAGGTGATCCCTCAAAACAAAGTGAATAGCTTTGCGTCCGTGTGTCGTTGTGAGGTACACAGACTACTGCGGTCATTTTAGCACGTTGTACGCAAACCACCATATCCCAAGAGACATCTTAACGAGGTTCAGGTCACGAGGGCCCTCACTTTGATCCAGTAAGGATGGACTTTTCGTCGTGTTACTGTGGATCTCAATGTCTCTCCGTCATTTATTCAACGCTTGTGGAATCGCTACAATGAGACAAGCCAGCTCACAAGGAGAGTTGGACAAGGTCGTGGACGCATGACAACCCCCTAGGATGACCGATATCTGACCATCTGTGCGTTGCGGCGTCGTTCAGCAACTGCCAGGGAACTGCAAGTAGGCCTCAGGAAGGTCACTGGAGTCATGGTGTCTGACCAGACATAAGGATCAGGTTAAGAGACGTGTCCTTACGACCCAGGCATCCTGTTCGAGTGGCCCTCTTTACCGCAGTCAATATCGTGCAGCTCGCCTTCCGTTTGCCCGTACCCACGTCAACTGGCAACTTCGCCAATGGGGATTTGTGTTGTTCACAGACGAGTCTATATTTCCCCTGACACAGCGTGATGGACGTCAACCTGTAATGAGACGCCGTGGTGAGCATTACATGCCAAATGTTGTCCAGGAAGGCCACCGATTCGGACAAGGCTCTGTGATAGTGTGGTTTGGTATCAGTATTGATGGCCATACGGATCTTGTCGTTGTCCGTGGTGATCTCACCACTGCGGGGTACATCGAGCAGATACTGCTACAGTATGTGCTGGTTGCTGCATACAGTGTTGGCCCTGAATTCGTACTCATGCACGACAATGCCAGGGCTCATGTAGCGCGCATCACTAGAGGTGTCTTGCAAGAACTGGACATTCAAGGGACGGAATGGCCAGCAGTGAGTCCCGAACTTAATCCCATCGAGCATGTCTGGGGAAGGCTTCACAGAAGTGTTCGTGAGCATCCCATTCCACCACAGACTCTCCAAGACCTCAAACAGGCTCGCATTTAAGAATGCGACCTGACACCGCAACGTGACCTCCGCCGACTTACACGGAGCATGTCACGTAGGTGCCAAGCAGTAATAAATGCTCGTGGAGAACATACACCACTTTGAAGCTCTCCAACTGTGATAAAAATCCACCCTGGAGGACTGTTATCACTTTGTTTTCTTCCCTATTTAGACATTCCCGTTTGCGTTCTGAAAATTGCGAATCCATCGATGTCCTTTTGTATACTTCAACGGTAAAGAATAAATGTTTAGTTGGTAATATACCTGGGTGTGAGGTATTGTTTTATGGAGCATGGCATACGTTCAAAAACATGTTCCCCTAATTTTTTGAACTGTGTATCAAGGCGGAATATTTCGTTATGAATGGTGAAAACGCTGAACTTCCTCGTGTGAGGTGGAAATTAAAACCAGGAGCGGTGCCTCACGTATTTCCATATTTACCGAAATACCTATCCACTGCAGTGAAATCGCGAAAGTTATCCAGGAGGAAAAGGAGTGAGGACAGTATCAAGAGAACAAGGAACAAGAATCTCGAAGTGATTGAAGCATTAATGACAACAGCAGGTGGTGAAGTTCAAGATCAGCCTAGCTGTAGTTAAATTCAGGGTTAGTCTAGTTCTCTTACCGATGTCGAAAAGACAATATTGTCTCTCAAAGGGCGACTAAAGAATGCAACTAGAAATTTAATGCGAGTTAAATGCATTTTCCTCAGCCCAAGCTAGGATTAATTTCCTACAGGGGCAGATTAAGGACACAGAACTTCAATTTAAAGATTGTAAATTTCTTAGTAAGAAGCAAAAAATTATTATAGACACTATGTTAAAGAAATGCCAAGTAAAATCTCCCAATGCTATGATGAAATGTAGTGATTTTTAGAGTTTATTACTTAGAATAAAATCACCTAAAGGATATAGGCCCTGTCTGCGGCATAATTTGTTTCTTCTTCCGTCACAAAGCCATTTGAGGAAACTCTACAGGACTTAAATGTCCCTAGGGTGTAAATCCTCACTGCAAAAGTGCTATTTCATATTAAGCACTTAATGGACGAGAATAAACGGCACGGGATAGTTATATTTTATGAGGTTAAACTACCCTAAGAGAGGAGATTCAGTTTAATGGTTCTTCACTGAAAGTAGTTGGCTTTGTCGATTTAGGTGAACTAACGCCAGATTGTCAAAGAAATCAGGTGGAATATCATTCATTGGTTTTTATTTTTATGCCTCTTTTGCAGAACTGGGTGCAACCTATCCCCATTTATGGAAGCAGAAATGCTACTCCAGGAGATATCCTTGCTAAAATTCTAATTTAGGTTATACTGCAGCTAGAAAAGGTTGGGGCGAGAGAGGTAGGCTTAACGTGTGATGGTAGCCAGGCAAATAAGAAAGTCTGGAAATCTTTGGGAATTTGTGGGAAGAAAAATCCAGCATAATGTTATATTCTGAATCCAGCTGATGTAAAACGGAAGATCTGGTCTTTTTTTCCGATTTTGTGCATATATTGAAATGTATAAGAAACTTTTTCCATGATAAAGTAGGACTATCTTACGAAGGTAAAATTTTAAATTTTTACTTTTGTAATGAACTGTTGAAGAAAGATCTCTGTAGCATGCAGGACTTAGAGCTTGCTCCAAGCTGAAAAGATCTCATTTAGATCATTTCTCCTTTTAAAGAATGAATGCCAGGTTAGCATTCCAACTATTCAACGATAGTGTCGCCAAAGGACTAAAATTTTATTGAGAAATGGGACTGATCGACTGGATTTTTAGGCAGTGAGGACACAGGTATTTGCAAATGACTTAAACAATGTTTCTGATGCACTCAATGCATTCTATAGCTTCTAAGGCTATCTATAAAAATCATCATCCCAACACAACTATCCTCACTTTTCTTCAAGCACTAAAATCTACAGATAACCGGTTTGCCTCATCCAGGGCCATGGAATCCTTAATGCTAAACTTCAAAGTACATTAGGGATAAGCGAGTGGCTCTGGGAAATAGGTTATGAGTATATATTGACAGGAAAACTCACTCAGGATCCCTTGGAGCGGCACTTTGGGACCATGCGTTCGCTCGGTTAGGATGACCTTCCATCCACGATAGATTTTCTTCATTTGCATGTACTTCAATGTATCTACGTTCCTGTAATGCAGGCACCATCAAGTGAAGGAAACTGTGGGCCTAAAAGGGAATTAGTGCTGACGTCCTTCGCTAACCAAATGCGAAGTTTGGCCCGGGGTGTGAAAGTGCGCAACGAGACTGTAAAATAGTCAGTGGAACTTACATAAAAGAAAAAAATCGTTATTCAAGGATTGGGAAAATGCTGTGCCGGAGTTGAGCCCCATCCCCGATCCTTCGATAGAAAAGTGTTTAGTTTACCATGTGACTGGGATTGTTGTTAGGCAAGCCTCCAAATTCATTTTTCAGTTCATATCGAAATTAAAGATTACGGATCCGGCAGTGGCACGAGGTTTCTAAAACGTCCGTCTAAAAGTGTGCGCGACATTCTTTTTGGGATTGAAAGGAAAATTAATGCAAAACTGATCTAGTCTAGGTCGATGTGGGGCGGTACTTTTCACGAGTGCCTTGACTCGATTGAGGTGAATTCAGTTATGTCATCAGGAGCTGGCTGTTTTAATGACCACACTTTGGATATTATTCAAAACTGGTTATTTACAATCTGGTGTATGTTTAATGTGCTCTATTTAAAACGTATTCTTCAGGTATGTAAAGCACAATATTGCTTTCACTTTTCGTAATGTTTCATTTTATTTCGTGTGTTCTCTTGTTGAGGTTCAGAGATATTTCTTCTTGGGGACTGAGAATATTATTTATAACTCTCTGACATTATTATTGCTTGTATTTGATTATTTGCGTATCAATGTAACTCCCATTAAATCAGCTGACCGTGTAGAGTTGGTGTTAGGCTCCACTAGCGCCGCTCTGCGGGAGCGCGCTTGAACTCGGTCAGTAATCTCACTAGGTATTATTTTTATTCATGCAAAACTGCAATCTTCCTAAAGGGTGACGCCCGCTCTCAGGTGGTGGTGATGGAGATGTGTGGAGAAGGTGATGATATTGGTAGCCGTGGCGAATACTGAGATTTTTCCCAGCCTTCGCCTTAGTGCAGCAGAATTGAAAACCACGGAAAACCATTTTCTGAACAGCCAACCGTGGGGACCAGCCCCTCTCTGTCTCCCGAATGCAGAGGTGTAAAAACTGTAAAACCACGTAATGCCCGTGGCCACCCGTCCTCTGCCCGGTTGGTTGGTTGGTTGGTTGGTTGGTTGGTTGGTTGGTTGGTTGGTTGGTTGGTTGGTTGGTTGGTTGGTTGGTTGGTTGGTTGGTTGGTTGGTTGGTTGGTTGGTTGGTTGGTTGGTAGGTTGGTTGGTTGGTTGGTTGGTTGGTTGGTTGGTTGGTTGGTTGGTTGGTTGGTTGGTTGGTTGGTTGGTTGGTTGGTTGGTTGGTTGGTTGGTTGGTTGGTTGGTTGGTTGGTTGGTTGGTTGGTTGGTTGGTTGGTCGGTTGGTTGGAGCAAGTGTGTACTACTACTAAAATGTTTTCGTTCCGTCCCTGAAGGGGATGGCGGACCTCCAACACGGTACCGCCAACTCTCAGGCCGGGGAGATGTGATACGGTCAAGGTGTCAAGGTGAGGGTGTTGGCGGCTGTGGCCTATAGTAGGAACTGTCCAGGCATCCACCTTCGTGCAGGAGAGTGGAAGACCACGGAAAATCATTCTCAGGACAGCCCACGGTGAGGACCAGCTCTTCTCCGTCTCCCGAATGCAGAAGCGTAGAGCTAGGGCAGGGCCGCGGCCACTCCTCCTCTGCTCGGTTGGTCCGTCGGAGTACAGAGCTGTGGGAACACAGACCAGCCGTGGCCACTTGTAGAGCGAAACCTACTCTGGAACCGCCCGCAAGTATGTAGGGAAAACCCGTCTATGTTCCCCCACGATAGTCCCCTGTACTTACCTCTCCGAAAACCGTAAAAGTACCCTTTAGGAGGAAGCTAATATCATTATTATTATTGTACTTACCTTGCCATATGCTGCTACCATTTGCGTGTAGATCAGGGCCTCTCAAACGCCCAAAATCTGATGCGTGCAAACTGAGGAGTAGAGGTCCTGTGCACAGTGCATCGGTCTCACTCGGCTCGGCTAGGACCAGTGCTTCGTCTCTGGGCTACTCGGCTAATTTCGGCTCAACTCGGCTCGGATTTGAAGCGCTACGGAGCAAGTGAGGAAGAGGGAGATAGCGAAGCGACCGAGACAGGTGTGGGGAAAGAGAGAGCCAGCGCTATTGCTCCATATCGAGGAGTGGGGGTCTGAACACTGGTCAACCAACCAAAGTCATCTTTTGCACCGTGCACAGTGCAATGCACTGGTGCATGTACCCTGAGAGGCCCTGGTGTAGAATTTCATACTACTTCCTCTCTGGTCTGTCGTTACATGACTGTATGCGGAAGTGTGTAGCGACGAGATAAACCGTTCAATTGTTTGAACAGCTGATATGAATTACTTTTCTGTTTTCGTCTCCCTGTATGTCCTGTAATTAAGAGCTACCCTATAAAAATATATTATGCTGATAAGACTCAGCTTTGAACGATTTCAATGAGCATACACATCGCATAATACGGCAGTCTCCCTGCGGCCTGCTGTTTCGTAAAAATAGAGCGATCGGTGTAGAGATGTCTGGTTGCTACTGGACCAAGAGAGGGAGAAAAAAGCATCTAAAGGAAAAACGTGGAACAACAGACAGTCCACACTAAAGGGAATGTAGAGGAATATTTTGACTAATAAGCCTAATTGCGTAGAAAGGAAACTCAGCAAATAAAACAGAAAAATGCCAAGGTCACGCTTCGTGGTATAGGATGGCGAAGAATATGCTAGCGTGAACGATAATGGATGCGACGATTTCAGATGTTATTTCTGTGTTAAGAAATGTATAAAATAATTGAAAATGTTACTTTTCACCCTAAGATACAATGTTTTCTGTAGGAATATTGTCAGTGACCTTCAGCTCTTTTTGTATTACGCTCATTCTAAGTTCAGTGTTGCATTTTAAAATACTTCATCATCAAGTTAATGTTCACTATCTTATTAATGTTTTCGTCACGTAAATTCAAATTTCACCGAGCTCGATAGCTGCAGTCGCTTAAGTGAGGCGAGTATCCAGTATTCGGAAGATAGTAGGTTCGAACCCCACTGTCGGCAGCCCTGAAAATGGTTTTCCGTGGTTTCCAATTTTCACACCAGGCAAATGCTGGGGCTGTACCTTAATTAAGGCCACGGCCACTTCCTTCCCACTCCTAGCCCTTTCCTGTCCCATCGTCGCCACAAGACCTATCTGTGTCGGTGCAACGTAAAGCAACTAGCAAAAAAAAAAAAAAAAATCAAATTTCAGAAGTATCACCTATTTTCGTGGACCACATAACCCATGAACTGAAGATAAAGTGGCATATCCTATCGCCGCCATAAGACCTGTTCTTGTTGGTGCGATCTAAAACCTATAAGAGAAAATGTAACAAAGAGACAGTGAATAGAAGATTACTTGTCCTGTCCGGTATAAAGACCTCTTATCAAAACATAAAGACAGAAAGGCAATTTTCTATGTATCATACAGAGATTGTTAAAAATTCTTTGGGGCCGAGCGTGTTAATGCGCTCTGCACTCAGGGAACGAGTGGGTTCGAATACCACCGTCAGCTGTCCTGAGAATGGATTTCTGTGGTTTCCCATTTTCACTTTGAGGCAAATGCCGGAAGAGTTCCTATGCACAGGCAATTATTTCCACCTCCTTTCAACATTTCGTCTTCATAAGCTCCTCAACTGAGTTTGGTGATAGGAAATGCATCCATCCGTAAAAATGTATGTATGTGTACCATTTAATTTAATCTTACTTCATCCTCAATCCCGTATCAGGAAACGGAACTACGGGGTAGACATACACAATATTATATTCTGAGGAACATATCTGGATTTTACGGTTGTGAGAGCTGGACTGTTGGAAAAAAGAAAGGAGATTCATTGAAAGCAACTGAAATGCGGATTTGGAGGAAAATAACGAGGACATACTGGGCTGAAAAGAAAGGAATCGAGATGTTCTAAAGGAAACAAGGGACAACGAAGATGATAAATATGTGGAAAGAATGAAGATAAAACTTGTATGGTCATATCCTGAGACATAATAACTTCATAGTAAACGTCCTTGAAGGAAAAATACTAGGAAATAAAAGAAGAGGAAAACTATGGAAGACATACTTTGAAGATGTGAGATACTTGATGAGATGTAAAAACTACAAGGATGTGAAGAGAACAACACGATTGAACGGAGAATGGTTGCAGCGACAAGGCTTAGTGTATAATGATGGGGTAAGCATTATTTTTATTCCCTCAAAATACGTTTATTTTTTACACGTTTCTTAAAAACTAAGAAAACTAAGTACATTTACAAGAAATGAATACATTTTTAAATATTGTGAACAAATATATACAGGTTTCTCAATTACGTTTATATGAATTACAGTTTCTTCCACTGTTAAGAGTTGAGTTCCAGTGCATGTTCATGGATTTGATCAGGATCATATGCATTTTAGGGTGGCATATCTGTAATATTGTTACATTACATCCCTTCTATAAAGTAACATTTAAATTATTATAAAATACCGCTACATGCTTGACAAACTAACTTGTGCTGCCTCCTGATGCCATGTTTTGTCTGCCACTCCTTGAGAGTGAAATCGTATAAATCACGGTGTTTCTCTACAGTATCCATGAATGTTGCCACCATATCAACAAGCGGTTTGAAAACAAGTTGCTCAGATCGCGCTTCACTGCAGGTCGTCGGGTTGCTCGGATCGCACCAGTTGAGTAAATCGCTGAATTTCTTTCGTATTGTCCCATTGGTGGGTCACTACTCCTTTACCTAGGAAGTGACGTGGAGGAGATATCGTATCGCTGTTCAATTGCTTTCGTGTTGCCTTATGTGCGGACGGCTTTAAGGTTGGTTTTATACGAAAACTAGCAAATGTACCCGTGCTTCGCTACGGTATTCTACATTGTATACGGATATCGACGTAAATACTGTGCGTTCAACAAATGAGATTGTTTTAAAATTGCATGTCTCTTAGCCTTATCCGAGGAATAGCATGGGGAGATCCACATACGTTGTTTCCAATGTAAAGTGAGGGTTGCGGAGTTGTGATGATAGCGGCAGGCTCACTTGCCTACTGCCATTCACAATCGAGTTGGCAAGTTTACATTATAATTGCAGGCCCCAATGCCTACTGCGCGGTCACAATCGTTTTGGGGAGTTTCAGTTAAAATGGCAGACCCATTTCCTACTTTCAGACAGGTTACAGTTGAGGAGTTTTTATTATAATACCAGGCAACTTCCCTACCACCAGTCAAAATTGAGTTGTGCAGTTATCATTATATAATGACAGTCCCTTTTTACTGCTGCTAGCCAGCTTACTGCCAGTCATACAGAATTAGTGAGTTTCCATGAAAATAGCAGGCCACTATGCCTAATGCTAGTCAAATTTTAGATTGGAACATTTGTTTATAATGGCGGGCACCCTGACCTAGAGCCAAACACAATAGAGTAGGGGACTTTCGAACAAAACTGCATGATCCCTTGCCTTCTGCAAGACAAATCGAAAAGTGAATTATTCATTAAAATGGTAGGCCCTCCTTACTAATGCCAGTTACACAGGAGTTGGAGAAGGACCCCATTCCTACTGCCAGCAGTCAAAGTCGTTGTAGGGAGTACTGATTACAATAGCAGACACATCCTTTCTCGATCGCTACAAATCGACATCAATGAATATATACAGATGGACATCCGAAAGTATATGAATGTTTACAATATTGCAGACCTTCATTTACAGATTAACTGCTGCTAAACGGTACGTCATATCGACAAAGGATTGTACCGTAAGGCGCAGTATTTAGCGATCCAAATGGCTGGTCCTATGATATATTCTCGCATCTAATCTATTCATGGGTCAGATTGAATCAGAAACGTTGAATAGGTTGAAATTTGTGTAAGAATATCTTACATTGCATTACTTTTCGGATAATTATGTGACATAGCATTTGGCTCACTTATGGGTACTGGGCGGGCCAATGTTCGTGTAGAGTTTGATCATACTATCTTTCCTGTAAGTGATTTAAATGATGCACATGAGAAGAAAAGGTTTAGAAATTAATTTCCATTAAGGCAGGTAGATTTCCATTAAGTTTGGTTGTGTGTATTTTGAGGGAGTGCAAAATCACGGTTTCGGTTTCGTATAAACCCCCAATTAGTTCAGGGATTTAGAAACAATATTTGCCCTAAAACCTCCCCAAAGGCCAGGTGGATTCTAAATATGAAGTTTGGTGGAAATATATCCAGTAGTTTTCAAGTTAGAGAAAGACAAACAGACCAACAAACAAACTAACTAACTAACGGACACCAAGGAAACCTACCCTCGGACAGATGGATGCTATATATAAAGTTTGGTTCAAATATCTTGTTAGTTTTCAAGTTGTAAGAAGTACGCTTTACACGCACCCGCTCTTGCGTTAAGTCCGCTGGGATTTGTACCGAAAAACGGTCCGTTAATGATATCTCCCTTACTAAATCCTGTTATCGAAATGATGCACATGAGAAAAAAGGTTTAGAAATTAATTTTCATTAAGGCAGGTTGATTTCCATTAAGTTCGGTTGTGTATACTTTGAGGGAGTGCAAAATCACGGTTTCGGTTTCGTAAAAATCCCCACTCAGTTCAGGGATTTAGAAACGATATTTGCGCTAAAACCTACCCAAGGACAGGTGGATACTAAATATGAAGTTTGGTGGAAATATATATTTAGTAGTTTTCGAGTTATAGACGGACAGACAAACAGACAAAAAGACAAACAAACAGACACCAAAGCTAAAAATGATGCAGATGGTCATTACTACACCTGAAACGGATAACTGTACGGAAATTTCGCCAAAATAATCAATTTACAGACACACGGTCGTTACGATTTTATTTTTTGCGCTAAAACCTACCCAAGGACAGGTGGATTATAAATATGAAGTTTGGTGGAAATATATCCAGTAGTTTTCAAGTTATAGAAGGACAGACAAACAGACAAACAGACACCAAAGCAAAAAATGATGCAGATGGTCATTATTACACCTGAAGCGGATAACTGTACGGAAATTTCGCCAAAATAATCAATGTACAGACACACGGTCGTTACGATTTTATTAATATATATGACGTATAAGCATGAGCACGTTGAAAAGTGCAGACTTCCACTTCGAGATTCATATCCCCTACACGGTTTATGATATTAAGAAACGGTTTGCGCCATCAGACGCCTCATTTATCGCTCCACATGTTTGTTTCTAAACCACATCCTCGTATCTCACATATTAAGGGGGTAAATTGAGTTCAAGTTTTGAATAGGGTGAAATTTGGGTGCATTTTTAACATTTTACATTACTTTTTGCCTACTTATGTATAATCTAGAATCATGAAATTTGGTACACATAGGTCCCTTAATCGTGCCAATGTGCGCACCTAACGCGATGATCCTACCATTCTTATAAGTGTGTCAAACAATGAAATATACTTGTAAAAATCACCAAATTTACGAACAATCCAGAAATAAGGCCAAATTTAACGTATAAGGGAGAGAGATACGACAAAATGTCACAGGACCAAAGTTGTAGATCACTCCGAAATGAAGTGACACTGTGCCATCCGTTTTGTGATATGACTTGCCGTTTAGCCAAAAAATAGCTCAAAAGGAATGTCTGCACAGTCATTAAAATTGCCTCCTTATTTCGATATCTTTGGGGGTAAAAAGTGAAAAATTTGAACATCTTGGAATTTTCCCGTCGGTTAGGGACCAAAAGCTATAATTTCACCAAATTTCAATTGTCTACCTCGTCTGGCAGGTTGTGCCGCCATTTGATTTGGGGGGGGGGGATAGGGGATAAAAATGAGGAAATTCCCCAAAATTTTTAAGCCCACGAAACCTATAGGTTATCGTTTTGGATATACTATACGACTGTGTTCTTATGCTGAGCCCAAAATTTGAGCCCCCCCCAGCGTGCCCCCTTCAGGGAATTTTAAGAATTTCCGATTTTTCTAGGGATCAGGGGTCATCAGTTTCCCTCGTACCAAGTTTCAAATTTCTGAGATTTCTGGAAGTGCCTCATTAATTCACGTCTTTTTTCATTTTTAAATAATTATATATACATCGTTCCAGCCCGACTTGCTTTTATATATATATAGATGACGGATAAGCATGAGCACGTTGAAAAGTGCAGACTTCCACTTCGAGATTCATATCTCCTAAACGGTTTATGATATTAAGAAACGGTTTGCGCCACAGACACCTCATGTATCGCCCTAAATGTTTGGTGCTAAACCATATCCTCGTATCTCCCATATTAAGGGGGCAAATTGAGTTCAAATTTTGAATAGGGTGAAATTTGGGTGCATTTTTAACATTTTACATTACATTTTGCCTACTTATGTATAAGCTAGAATCATGAAATTTGGTACACATACGTCCCATAACCGTGCCAATGTGCGTTCCTAACGCGATGATCCTATCATTCTTATAAGTGTGTCAAACAATGAAATATACTTGTAAAAATCACCAAATTTACGAACAATCCAGAAATAAGGCCAAATTTAACGTATAAGGGAGAGAGATACGACAAAATGTCACAAGACCAAAGTTGTAGATCACTCCGAATTGAAGCGACACTGTGCCATCCGTTTTGTGATATGACTTGCCGTTTAGCCAAAAAATAGCTCAAAAGGAATGTCTGCACAGTCATTAAAATTGCCTCCATATTTCGATATCTTTGGGGGTAAAAAGTGAAAAATTTGAACATCTTGGAATTTTCCCGTCGGTTAGGGACGAAAAGCTATAATTTCACCAAATTTCAATTGTCTACCTCGTCTGGCAGGTTGTGCCGCCATCTTGATTTGGGGGAATAGGGGATAAAAATAAGGAAATTCCTGAAAATTTTTAAGCCCACGAAACCTACAGGTTATCGTTTTGGATATACTATACGACTGTGTTCTTATGCTGAGCCCAAAATTTGAGCCCCCCCCAGCGTGCCCCCTTCAGGGAATTTTGAGAATTTCCGATTTTTCTAGGGATCAGGGGGTCATCAGTTTCCCTCGTACCAAGTTTCAAATTTCTGAGATTTCTGGAAGTGCCTCATTAATTCACGATTTTTTCATTTTTAAATATTTATATATACATCGTTCCAGCCCGACTTGCTTTTATATATATAGATGACGGATAAGCATGAGCACGTTGAAAACTGCAGACTTCCACTTCGAGATTCATATCTCCTAAACGGTTTATGATATTAAGAAACGGTTTGCGCCATCAGACACCTCATGTATCGCCCTAAATGTCTGGTTCTAAACCATATCCTCGTATCTCCCATATTAAGGGGGTAAATTGAGTTCAAATTGTGAATAGGGTGAAATTTGGGTGCATTTTTAACATTTTACATTACATTTTGCCTACTTATGTATAAGCTAGAATCATGAAATTTGGTACACATACGTCCCATAACCGTGCCAATGTGCGCACCTAACGCGATGATCCTATCATTCTTATGCGTGTGTCAAACAATGAAATATACTTGTAAAAATCACCAAATTTACGAACAATCAAGAAATAAGGCAAAATTTAACGTATAAGGGAGAGAGATACGACAAAATGTCACAGGACCAAAGTTGTAGATCACTCCGAATTGAAGTGACATTGTGCCATCCGTTTTGTGATATGACTTGCCGTTTAGCCAAAAAATAGCTCAAAAGGAATGTCTGCACAGTCATTAAAATTGCCTCCATATTTCGATATCTTTGGGGGTAAAAAGTGAAAAATTTGAACATCTTGGAATTTTCCCGTCGGTTAGGGACCAAAAGCTATAATTTCACCAAATTTCAATTGTCTACCTTGTCTGGCAGGTTGTGCCGCCATCTTGATTTGGGGGGATAGGGGATAAAAATGAGGAAATTCCCGAAAATTTTTAAGCCCACGAAACCTACAGGTTATCGTTTTGGATATACTATACGACTGTGTTCTTATGCTGAGCCCAAAATTTTAGCCCCCCAGCGTGCCCCCTTCAGGGAATTTTGAGAATTTCCGATTTTTCTAGGGATCAGGGGGTCATCAGTTTCCCTCGTACCAAGTTTCAAATTTCTGAGATTTCTGGAAGTGCCTCATTAATTCACGTCTTTTTTCATTTTTAAATATTTATATATACATCGTTCCAGCCCGACTTGCTTTTATATATATAGATAGATGACGGATAAGCATGAGCACGTTGAAAAGTGCAGACTTCCACTTCGAGATTCATATATCCTAAACGGATTATGATATTAAGAAACGGTTTGCGCCATCAGACACCTCATGTATCGTCCTAAATGTTTGGTTCTAAACCATATCCTCGTATCTCCCATATTAAGGGGGCAAATTGAGTTCAAATTTTGAATAGGGTGAAATTTGGGTGCATTTTTAACATTTTGCATTACATTTTGCCTACTTATGTATAAGCTAGAATCATGAAATTTGGTACACATACGTCCCATAACCGTGCCAATGTGCGTACCTAACGCGATGATCCTATCATTCTTATAAGTGTGTCAAACAATGAAATATACTTGTAAAAATCACCAAATTTACGAACAATCCAGAAATAAGGCCAAATTTAACGTATAAGGGAGAGAGATACGACAAAATGTCACAGGACCAAAGTTGTAGATCACTCCGAATTAAAGCGACATTGCGCCATCCGTTTTGTGATATGACTTGCCGTTTAGCCAAAAAATAGCTCAAAAGGAATGTCTGCACAGTCATTAAAATTGCCTCCATATTTCGATATCTTTGGGGGTAAAAAGTGAAAAATTTGAACATCTTGGAATTTTCCCGTCGGTTAGGGACGAAAAGCTATAATTTCACCAAATTTCAATTGTCTACCTCGTCTGGCAGGTTGTGCCGCCATCTTGATTTGGGGGAATAGGGGATAAAAATAAGGAAATTCCTGAAAATCTTTAAGCCCACGAAACCTACAGGTTATCGTTTTGGATATACTATACGACTGTGTTCTTATGCTGAGCCCAAAATTTGAGCCCCCCCAGCGTGCCCCCTTCAGGGAATTTTGAGAATTTCCGATTTTTCTAGGGATCAGGGGGTCGTCAGTTTCCCTCGTACCAAGTTTCAAATTTCTGAGATTTCTGGAAGTGCCTCATTAATTCATGTTTTTTTCATTCTTAAATATTTATATATACATCGTTCCAGCCCGACTTGCTTTTATATATATAGATTGCTCATAAGAAAATTAATTTTGAATATCACTTATAAACTTCTTCTTCTTCTTCCCCTTCTTCTTAATCTGTTTACCCTAGGGTTGGTTTCTCCCCCGGACTCAGCGAGGGATTCCACCTCTACCGCCTCAAAGGCAGTGTCCTGGAGCTTAAGACTTTGGGTCGGGAGATTAAACTGGGGAGGAGGACCAGTACCCGTCCAGGTAGACTCACCTGCTATGCGGAACAGGGGCTTGTGGTGCGGGGGATGGGAGGATTGGAAGGAACGGTAAAGGAAGCGGCCGTGGAGTAAAGTTAGGTACAGTCCCCATTTGCCTGGAGGAAAAGTGGGAAATTACGGAAAACCACTTCGAGGATGGCTGAGGTGGGAATCGAACCCTTCTCTACTCAGTGGACCTCACGAGGCTGAGTGGACCCCCCTTCCAGCTCTCATGCCACTTTTCAACTTTCGTGGCAGAGCCGGGAATCGAACCCGGACCTCCGCGGGTGGCAGCTAATCACACTAATCACATCACCACAGAGGCGGACTATAAACTTTTTTGATACAGTGAAAAAAAAAAAAAGATCTGCTAGTGGCAGTCATGTGAAAGTTTAGGTCCAAGAGCCGATAACTCTATAGCGAATTGCTATGGAGATCATATCGGCAACGTTTTAAATGTTTGTGTAGCTCTTCGTACTTTTCTGAATTTTAATAGTATTTGTGTTGAACTCAGCTTTCTTTCTGTTATTTAGCTTAGTTATCCTTGGTTTTATTATAGAATGGTATGTTTCTTTTACGTAACTTATTATCCTGTAATTCATGTAGTTAAATGTAAGGGAGGGCCATGCCCTAAATCCACCACTGCAAAAGGCAAAATAAATAAATAAATAAATAAATAAATAAATAAATAAATAAATAAATAAATAAATAAATAAATAAATAAATAAATAAATAAATAAATAAATACAATTTTTCTGTAGGGTTTCGTTAATAATATCATTAATTTTTACGTCCCATTACATCGTTTTGCGGATTTTGGAGACTCCGAGGTTTCGGGATTTTGTATCGCAGGAGTTCTTTTATGTGCCGGTAAATCTGCCTACATGAGGCTGACGTATTTGAGCATCTTCAAATAGCATCGGACTGATCCGGGATGGGACTCGCCATCGCTCTACCGTAAACTACTCAGCGCGGCGTGAAGCGTTTCCATGGCAACACTCCATTCTAAGGACCGCGGATACCAGTTGACAGAAACGTATTCTAACCTGAACAGTACAATAGTACCAAATACTACACACAGTAGTACAGACATTGCGAGTCCCGTGGTTTAGGATTATCCAGGTTCGATTCCCGGACAGTCTTGGTTGAGGACTGGAAGGTGTAGCACTCATCTCTGCGAGTTCAACTGAAGAGGTGTCTAAAGCGAGAGACAACGGACGCGTTCATGAAAGCCAGTCAATGAACAATGGTCAAGATCTGCAGTCCATCAGGCTGAGCAGCAGTTGTCTTAGTAAACCAAATTCCTTAGTGGGATATTTTCGACATGATTCTTAGACTTGACGTCTATAAAGTCAGGCTACTTACATTCGTACCTCAGTGTCGTGAAATCATGGGCTCACATTCAGACTTACTGCTCCAGAACTAAAGATCCGATTCCAATTGTTGAGGCACCATTTGATTGGGAATGTGGGGCATGACAAAAAACATGAAACTCTGTGAGCCTCGGTTAAGCATGTGACGAGTTGGGAGGCTTCAAAAATACCGACAGTAGAAGACCGGCTCCTTGGCTGAATGATTAACAGAATGACCATCGGTTGAGAGGGCTTCAGCTTTTATTCTCGGCCAGGAAAAGGATTTCAACTACGTATGGTTAATTTAACTGGCTCGGGGACTGGGTATTTGTGTCCGACCGACTTAATACACTTCTCCTCATCTATATACAACACATCACATTACCAACCAGCACAGGAAGAGGCAATAGTAAATACATACTTCCACATAGAGTTGGCGTCAGGAAGGGTACCTGGCCTAAAATTGGGTCTATTCAAATGCCAACCTCAGTAAACGGAGGAAAAGATCAGGAAGAAGAAGAAGAAGATGAAGAATAGAATAAGAAGAAGTCGAAAACTAAAAAACATGTGGAGATGGCAAAGATATCTAAAAATCCAGTAGAATACTGGGCGTCTTACATTCGCTTATCAAAATATTCCGAAGTCCCTCAAGTATGGTATTGTTATAAAGCGGTTTCTGACTTCAAGGTGCTGGTACCGCACAGCTGCCCTGCGACCCTTAGGAACAATACTATGTTCTTCTTCTTCTAGTCCCTATCCGTTCCGGATGTCAGGAACCATCTTGGCTGTGTCTTCTCTGTTGTGAGCTGCTTGGAGTAACTCTGCCGATGTCTTGAGAGTCCAGTCTCTGAGGCTTCTTACCATGAGATTCGTCTCCTGCCAACACCTCCCTTTTCAGGTACCTTTCCTTGCAGGATTTCTTGCAGTAGATGCTACCTTCTTCTGTTTCTTATGATGTAACTGAGGTATTGTAGCTTTCTCGTTTTTACAGTGGTCAGTACTTCCTTATCTTTTCTCATTCTTCGAAGGATCTCCGGATTTGTGACATAATCTGTCCATGACACTCTTAGCATCCTTCGGTATAGCCACATCTCAAAAGGCTCTAATCCTTTATTGAGTGACTTCGTTAAAGTCTGTGTTTCAACTCCGTAATAGAGAACAGAAAATACATAGCAGCGAAGGAGTCTCATTTTTGTAACTAGTGTTAAGTCACGACTTTTAAACAGTTTTCTCATTTTGTTTAACACAGTCCTATGTGGGGGGTCGTAAATGTGAGAATTTCTTAATTTGATTCATATCGACTTTTGAGTTAAATTCCGACCTATGATATATGTATCATTGAATAGAAAATATTACGACCGATATTATGGTCCCATTGCGGGTCACGTAGGACAATTAGGGCAGAAGTTATATGATGTTCAAAATTCTCGAAAATTACCTTTTTTGTTTTTTTTTCTAGTTGTTTTACGTCGCACCGACACAGATAGGTCTTACGGCAACGATGGGACAGGAAAAGGCTAGGAGTGGGAAGGAAGCGGTCAGCATTTGCCTGGTGTGAAAATGGGAAACCGCGGAAAACCATTTTCAAGGCTGCCTACAGTGGGGTTCGAACTTACTATCTCCCGAATACTGGATACTGGCTCGAAAATTACCAAATGTTTCGAAACTTTATCGTGTTTAGTATCGTTCGACAGAGGAATTCCAATAGGATTGAACTTTGACAATAACTCTCCTCAAAATTCAACTTTAAAGTTACAACTGCATTAAATCAAACGACTTGCATAAGCCCACATTCCAATTGGTAAGGAATAATACGGAGTGATACGGCTCGCGCATGCTAGGGCTATATAATTTACCATCCATGTCAATAGATAAGTAAGTTAGTTCGCAAAATAATCTAATATCAATAATTCATCTCCTGCTGTAATTAGAATCGGCCACTATAAATAAATAAATCTGTATTGGACTGGCTATCTAACGTGCCTTTCATTTCATGTTAACACAGATTTGGGTCGCGCATTGTTGTCGCAAAGCCGAGTGAGATAGTCCATCGTCTATGTAGCATATGCATTTATGTATAATGAGTCTGGTAATAAAAACACCGCTATTACCAGCATTTAATGGGTAGTTTAGCATGTGAGGAAAACCTGCAATCAGATATTAATGCCCTTGTCCAATTTACATAATATTTAACCGCATCACTCATTTCACAGTTAGAAGGATCAGTAACATGGTAGTAATTCAGTAAGGAGAGCTCATTCACAACGAAGGAAACGCTTAAATATTATGATAAGTGAAAATCAAGTGAGGTGCTGACAGACGAGCAGGGGAAGAACCTCTACACTTCACCGCTCATTACACCTCGTAAATGGCAGGCGAGACGGAGCGGACCGCAAAAATTCATCAACAAGCATCAGACACCTAACTGTATTTGTTTCTCTATTCTGTCAGAAATTACTGGCCTTCGTGGTGTGTCCTGAGATACCTCATCTCACGCGTTTTACCTAATTTTTCGCCACGTGAGGAACCATTCGACAGACGAAATGTGTAATAAGAATATCTTACATTCACGGACTGCCGTCACCCTGCCGTTATTATTCAAGTAATATCATGTCAGAATCTTTAGATAATAATAATAATAATAATAATAATAATAATAATAATAATAATAATTATAATAATAATAATAATAATAATAATTTGTGGAACGCAGAGGTGTAAGAAGGTGCGGGTATTAATGGGTAGACAGAGAACAGTTGAGAGCATAATTTTTCTTGATTTTAAAATATGATAGAAAATCAGAAGCAACAACAAATAACAGTTCCAGAGCTTGCCAGATCGTATAACAAGGTTGGACTATAAGTCCAGAATCAGGTACAATAGAGAAAATAATTGGCACAACAGTTTACAAAGAATGATTGTTGTAGCTCTAAAGGTACACTACTTCAAAGAACATAATTGCTCCACTCAATTACACTTTTGGATCAATCAATAAATCAGTCACTACTTATCTGCATTTAGGGCAGTCGCCCAGGTGGCAGATTCCCTATCTGTTGTTTTCCTAGCATTTTCTTAAATGATTGCAAAGGAATTGGAAATGTATTGAACATCTCCCTTGGTAAGTTATTCCAATCCCTAACTCCCCTTCCTATAAACGAATATTCCAAATATTCCAAAATTATCTTCATATTGTGATCGTTTCTACTTTTAAAGACACCGAACTTATGTCCTCCCACGCCATCTCTCCACTGACAGCTCGGAACATACCACTTAGTCGAGCAGCTCGTCTCCTTTCTCCCAAGTCTTCCCAGCCCAAACTTTGCAACTTTTTTGTAACGCTACTCTTTTGTCGGAAATTACTCAGACCAAATAGAGCTGCTTTTCTTTGGATTTTTTTCCAGTTCCTGAATCAAGTAATCCTGGTGACGGTCTCATACACTGGAACCATACATTTACATTTACTACAGTCCAGCCTCTAAAAGGCACACGTTTCTTATTCGAATTTTACACTAGATAACTTGGAAAACAGTGTTTACTGTCATTTCTGCTCGACAGTCTGTTCCATACTTGTCTAAAACTAATGACACTTTAAACAGCAGCAATAAGTGCCCATTCTAAATGGCCTAGAAGTAGAACAGAAACGGTTGAAGGGTATCAGCCATAAACAAAATGCTAGGAGGCGAAACACTTGCACTCCTTTTGATGTATGTATGTTTAGTCCTCAGCCCGAAGGCTGGCTGGATCCTCAACAGCTCCGCCATCAGCTGTCATAAATGGCCTAGGCATCACTGAAGAGGCGTACTAGGGAAATGAGGAGTGAGGTAAAATCCTACAAGGGCTTATGGCCAAAAGCCTATACTACAGATGGTGAGTAGACAGCGATATATTAAGTTCCAAAAAGGTTTGAAAAATGTAGTTTTAGAAAATCATAATCACCTCCATACAAAGTTGAATGGGAATTAAGTTACATATTTCCCAGCAGGGATTTGAATATAGTCCTTAGACTTGCCTGAACATCTACATTTAAAAATTGATATTGAACTTTAGAAATTTACATTAAGAAAGAGTTTTGAAACCTTCCCCTCAAGTTAACTTTCTGGAGCCATCATATATTTAAAAGATGTCTGCCATTACCTTGAGCTGGTGGACCTTCCGACGACGGGCAAGGCAGCCCCTGCCTCTACTTACACCGTAAGCACTCTAAGACCGGAGCGACGAAGATGACGAAATGGCCCAAAACCGCCCAGCTTATATAGCAACTCAGGGGGAAGGTACTTGAACTCTCTTGAACTAGGCAGAATGCCTGTACACACCCCTAATTTCAATTAGTTTGAAAATTATATACAAACATTTCTGATTGGTTCATAACTTAAGGAATAACGAAGCCATGGTAGTACTGAAAACTTCAGCACTTAAAAAGAAACAATTTACAAAGACATAAGATTTATGAAAATAGCAAAGTGATCCTTCCCTTAAAATGTAATTGTCCGTCCTCCAGCCGGAGGGGGCACATGAGCCGATAGTAAAGACATTTTAAGACCAAAGGTCCAAACTTCTTCAGATACATAGTTTATGATTCACACCACAGATAGCTTTCTAGAAAGCGCGCACTTCAAATGAACGAAGAAGGTACAATAATAATAATAATAATAATAATAATAATAATAATATTTTATGCGAGAGAGTGTGGAAAATTTTTCATAAGACGCTTCTGAGGGGCCGTACTCAACAAGTTTGTGGAGATTCTTATCCACTAAAAACCACACTCCCTTTTCCACCGACGTTTATCTCCGCCCCGGAAACCGCTTTCGCATTACTTCAGGACGGATGTCGTGCTTAATGCATCTTGTGCTCTATCTTCCTCCTGCTGCTTTACTGTCTGTCGTAATCATGCAGGTCCTTCTTCTTCTGACGCAGAATATTTTCTACGTAGACTGCCATCTGATCCCAAGACACTTGACTTCGTAGCATTACTGACACGATGCCTTTTGGTGTCAATTCTCCCTGCATAACTTCTAAGCATCTTCTTTGTGGCAGCCAATGAACACACATAAAAAAAGTATGTAATACATCATCGATATCACCGCAGTATACGCACACCGGACTAGTTGCTAGCCCTAGTCTATGAAGAAATTTCCGGAAGTATCCATGACCTGTCAAGAACTGTGTGAGATAATAATAATAGTAATAATAATAATAATAATAATAATAATAATAATAATAATAATAATAATAATAATAATAATAAAGTAATGCACATACATACTGTACATACATACATACGTACATACATACAATACATACATATATCTTCTTTGTGTATGTTGGTATTCAGCCCGATGGCTGATCCTCCACAGTTCCGCCAACAACTGTCATAGGAGCCTAGGCGTCACAGAAGGGACATATTAGGGAAATGAGGAGTGAGCAACTTTCCCGTTGCTTTCCTCACTGATCCAGAAGTTGCTATTACATATCAGTCTGCCAAGCCCACTGAAATGCATGCACCAACTGACCCTATGAGTGATATTTTCACACCATTCATAACAGGGACTGGCTGCATAAGGAATGACATTACTAACATCGCTCGCACCTCGGTCACCTTCGTATCGTCAAAGTGAAGGATAAGACTGAGACAGGTCAATGAAAGTAACAAATTTATTCTAGCCGATACCGGAAGACATAGTGCACTGTAAACACTACATCCCGCCAACCAAGGCATACATGTTAATTATAGACTGTTATGCCATTCAGTGTTCAGTGTGAAAACCTCTGTGAATTTACTAAATGCTGCCACTATCCGCTATTTGTAACTAGCTCTGTGGCCTCCTCGTTTAGTTCCATACATCGTTTTTTCCTCGGAGGGAACCGAGAAATTGTTCAGCAATGACTTCGAGGTGCCTGCATCAGTACTGACCAATCTTCGGATTTTGCTATGAATATAATAATAATAATAATAATAATAATAATAATAATAATAATAATAATAATAATAATAATAATAATAATAATAATAATAATAATAATAATAATAATACTGTAATATACGATGTGTACTCATTGAATCATTGAATCATGGAATCACTTCTCATTAAACAACAAGAGCGATAGCCTTTGTCATAATACATTAATATATATACAGATATTCCCCATATAAAGTAAACGTGCTTACTCAAATAATAAAACTATATACACCTCAAAATATCTTACAATCTAATGGTTACACTTTTGTTTCAATATAAATTTATGCTCTGTAAAAACTATACAATTATATTCAAGTAAATTGACAGCTAGCGGGTAACAACAAATTAATTATAATATTGTAAAAAAAAAGTGTCCACTGGCAGTGGAGTGATGCTGTTGTCTATCCACGCTCTCAGTCAGTTCATCTCGGCTTTGAATTCTGATAACTTCTGGCAGAGGACTCTCATTCACTTCAATGCGTAGAGACCATTCAAAATGGAATCAGAACAACAAAATGTTAAAGATATCGTCAATGAATCCAGTTATCCATAGCGCATTTAAATAAATGGATATACATTATATTGGAGCAAATACGGTGGAAGACCATACCCTTCTGAAGATACATAAATCTAGGAATTAACACTCGAAATTAGTGTAGACCGTTCCAGTCGTCTTCAATGAACTCGGCAATGTGATACCATGGCTTTATCAACAACCATTCATAAAGATATCGTTTGAAAATTTTCAATGGCAGCTGACGGAATTCTTGACACAATTTATTATATAGCGTTATACCTAACGCCATAAGTCATGTTTGAGATGAATAAATTCGAACGCCAAGTATATCCACGCAACAGTACATAGGAGACTAACTTAGATTGCTCAGCAATTACGAGATGTTTAGATGACCTGGTTCCATAGCTATGCACGGTGTTCCGACACACTGGCAAATAATTACTTGGCTTACTCTTCATATATAGCAGAAAATTATATACGTATAAGCTGATTACTGTTAAGATATATAGCTCTATGAATAGTGGTTTACAGCGAGAGTGAGGCGGAACGCCAGGAATGGTGCGAATAGCTTCCTTCTGCAACTTTAAAATATCACCTACCTGCGCACTGTTGCCAAAATATACTACACCATACCCAAAAGTATTCTGAAAAAATGTAAAAATAAGCAGAACGTATTATATGCTCTAGTTACTACGTCGTTCAGATGGCGAAGTAGGTATAGACTACTACTCGGGATAGACTCACACAAGTATATTTAATGTGGTATTCCCATGTCAGCTTTGTGTCAAGATGAAATTCAAGAAGTTGTACATACTTTAGTCCATCCTCTCAATTTTCGAGGTTAAAATGAGTTTTTGAGTTTTCCATTCATTAAGGAGAAATTATAACCACGAAATTTATCAACGACGGAACAGGCAACCTTCTCACAAAAGAAACAGAGATCAAAAGCCATTGACAGGAATATTTCACTGAGTTGCTAAATGAAGAATTCCCCAGGGACATAGCGGTTCCTCAATGTCCTGTGCAGGGCCCTGTGCCTATGTTCAATCCGGCCGAAATTGAGACAACTGTGTCAGAAATGAAGAATAGCAAACCAGTAGGACCTGATGAAATTCCATCTGAGCTGTGGAAGGTTCTGGGTACTGAAGGAATTGATTGGCTTAAGACGTTTAATAAGATCCTCGCTGGAGCACCCATGGTGGAGCAATTTCACCAAAGCTAACCTTGTGCCTATCTTCAACTAGAAGGGGGACGTTAGAGAATGCGGGAGCTATAGAGGACTTAAACTCACCTGAAACATACTAAAAATGTTGCAACGTGTCATTGCCTATCGCATTAATAAAATTCAATCAGAAAGGGGATATTAGAGAATGCGGGAGCTATAGAGGCTTTAAACTCACCTCAAACATACTAAAAATGTGAGAACGTGTCATTGCCAATCGCATTGATAAAATTATAAACATCCATAGGAACCAGTGTGGCTTCACAAGCCTAGTCTCAACTAGTGATGCGATTAAAACTCTCCGAATACTGATGGAGAAACATTGTGTATTTCACAAAGATCTGCACATAGTTTTCATTGATTTGCAGCAAGCGTTTGAGCGCGTTCCTGGGGAAATCGTTTAGACTGCACTGCGACACTAGAATGTTCCGGCCCTGAAGATGGTTTTCCGTGGTTTCCCATTTTCACACCAGACAAATGCTGGGGCTGTACCTTAATTAAGGCCACGGCCGCTTCCTTCCCATTCCCGGCCCTTCCCTGTCCCATCGTCGCCATAAGACCTATCGGTGTCGGTGCGACGTAAAGCAACTAGCAAATAAATAAATAAATAAATAAATAAATAAATAAATAAATAAATAAATAAATAAATAAATAAATAAATAAAGAAGAAAAGAAAAAGAATGTTCCGGAGGAGTATGTGAGGTTGAACCAGGACATGTACGTCCATCCTTCTAAAAAGTAAAGTCTAGTTCTGATATCTCTGGTAGTTTCCCTGTTGAAATTGGTGTTAATCAAGGTTCAGCTTTGAGCCCAAACTTATTCAATATAGTTATTAACTATCTCACAGTCCGCCTCTGTGGTGTAGTGGTTAGGCTGCCACCCCCGGAGGTCCGGGTTCGATTCCCGGCTCTGCCACGAAATTTGAAAAGTGGTACGAGGGCTGGAACGGGGTCCACTCAGCCTCGGGAGGTCAACTGAGTAGAGGTGGGTTCGATTCCCACCTCAGCCATCCTGGAAGTGGTTTTCCGTGGTTTCCCACTTCTCCTCCAGGCAAATGCCGGGATGGTACCTAACTTAAAGCCACGGCCGCTTCCTTCCCTCTTCCTTGCCTGTCCCATCCAATCTTCCCATCCCTCCCCTAGGCCCCTGTTCAGCCTAGCAGGTGAGGCCACCTGGGCGAGTTACTGGTCATTCTCCCCAGTTGTATCCCCCGACCCAAAGTCTGAATCTCCAGGACACTGCCCTTGAGGCGGTAGAGGTGGGATCCCTCGCTGAGTCCGAGGGAAAAACCGACCCTGGAGGGTAAACAGATTACAGATGAACTATCTCACAGAAAAACTGATGACACATCTACCATGGACCCTTCTATACGCAGACGACATCATCCTAGTCGGTGAAACTCGTGAAGAGGTCGAGTCAGCCTTAGAACTTTGGAGAAAAGCTTTGGATACAAATGGATACAAGGTCCACTCAATACAATTTTCTTAGCAGTTACGCTGGTACGGATACGTACAACGTCGAGATGGATGCAATCGAGAAACCAACGAGAGAGCGCGGACGTCTGAGAGCAACATGGTGGCATACAGCCGAAAAGGCCTTGAATAGAAATGGCATTCCAGTGGCGGAAACCGTAGGGAGTGTTCTCTGCGGATCAGAAGAACCGACCCTGAGTGATACTTGGGAGTGTCCATTGTGACCACACATATGGCCAGGATAAATGATGAAGAAGAAAACTATTTGTTTTAAACCATGATTTAGCTCCCTCAAATGTGTGTTCGGACAACAACAATTGTTTCAGGGTGGACATACACAAGCAGTAGTATCACACAGCGTAGGGATTATCCAAAGTGTATCCAAAGTGCAATGTAGAAAAGGTGCCGTGAGTACAATGATGTGACTGACAGACCGAGTTAAGGTAGGACTCCAAGTCAAGATTGGTATATCCACGTAACACTGCATAGCTGATCAACCTAGATTGCTCAACAATTACGAGATGACTTCGTGAGGGTAACTGTAGTATCTGCATAAAATGTACGCAATCAGCTGTATAGTATCCAACTAAGGAAATTTCGACTGATTCTACGTTTTCCACTAGAGAATCGCCATGGTGTTAAGAGGAGAACACGGACCATCCAACATCTTAATTGGCGTTTGGATGAATGGCGTAATGTCGTGTTTGCAGTTGGAACACGGATATCACTTAGGTCAGATACACGACCACTAAGGGTGTGGAGACGTAAAAGACGCGATGAAAAGTACCAGCATGTTCAAGAAGTGAATGCATTTGAAGGTGCTGGCATAATGCTTTGGGTCGGAATTGTGCATGACCATCGTACACCTTTGATACCGTCCGACTCGTTGGCTGAACGGTCAGCGTACTGGCCTTCGGTTTAGAGGGTCCCGGGTTCGATTCCCGGCCGGGTCGGGGATTTTAACGTTAATTGGTTAATTCCAATGGCACGGGGGCTGGGTGTATGTGTTGTCTTCATCATCATTTCATCCTCATCACGACGCGCAGGTCGCCTACGGGTGTCAAATAGAAAGACCTGCACCTGGCGAGCCGAACCCGTCCTGGAATATCCCGGCACTAAAAGCCATACGACATTTCACCTTTGATACCAACTGTAAAACACTATTGGGATAAATATGGTGTTGAATTCATTTTCGTCGACAATTCCAGGTGCATCAGTATGGGACTTCAATGAAGAGGCAGGTATCAAGCATATAAATTCGCCAGGTAATTCACCGTTTATGAACTACATTGAGCATGCATGGGTCAGTTTGTAAATGGCTGTTTATTTCTAAACATCTACGACCTCCACAGGCACTCCCAAACCTCATTAGAGGTACTCACATGGAATGGGAACTTCTTCAAGATGACATCAATGTACTGATGGCAAGCATGCCACAGCGTGTCAGAGACCTGAACTATGCCGGAGGAGGCCATAGACCGTATTAAAGCAGAGTGTAGAAGAGACATTCATTGAAAAAGTAACCCAAATTGTAATTGTTTTATTGCTGTTTCGTTGCGTTACATATTAAAAAAAAAAAGAACATTTGAGTTTGAAAAAGTGTATGTGTCCAGGTTGTGTGTCTCCGTAATTAAACAACATCCTGTTTATTATTGAACTGAATCCTTGATATTCCGAACTTCTCTTTGGGGTGCATAGTTTCACGTGACTTTTGATGTCATGATCATAATCAAGGGACCTACATGTTTTTTATTCTTTTTGATATTGGTTTAACGTAGCACTAACACATTGAAGGTTTTCGGCGATGCAGGGATGGGAAAGGGTTAGGAAAGGGAAGGAAGAGGCTGTGGCCTTAAGGTACTACCTCATCATTTGCCTGGTGTGAAAGTGGGAAACCACGGAAAACCATCTTCAGGGCTCCTAATGGTGGGATTCGAATCCACCATCTCTCGAATGCAAACTCTCAGTTACACGAACTCAACAGCACGGCCAACTCGCTCGGTACCTACATGTTTACGTTGAATCGGAACCACAGCGACACAACTCATTTAAAAAATCCCACCTACATTAGCTAGCATTCAAATTATGCCAATCGGCTACCACGCCCGTTTGCCTAGCTCTACTTCCCCATGACGCATTAATTACCACCATACATCTCCTATTATTCCTCTTAGAGAATAGGGTTGAAGTGAATGTATACCATTCTATTTCTGTTCTCCGCCAGCCTCTTTCATTTCTTTCCACGTCTTCCCTTCTTCCGAAATCTTCTCTTCCACAGACCTACATCATGTCTTGGTCTCCTATTTCTTCGTATTCATGTGGATTCCAGTCTAGTGCTGTCTTTTCAATAACTTCTTCTGATTTTCTTCGAGTGAGTACAGCGCAGTTCCATCACCTGTCTGGACGTGGAATACGTCTATAGTATCGGAACTGTACTTGGGCCTGTGAACGTTGTAAAACATGGAGGGTTAAAATCGAAATAATTTCTGCACAACACGTGCGACGACAGTATTTCACTGTAAATAGGAAGAACCTCGTAACAGACGGCTTACTTCGGTATGACGTCATTATGCGAGGCAATAACACCGCCATCTTGAGAATTTCAAATCGCCATGTCGCGTGGCTAACAATTAGAATAGTTCTGGACTCAGTAATAGTAGCACGTTTTGTAAGCTGTCATTTGATTCCTTTCAAGTATACGGTAAAATCAACAAGATAAACGATTCGAAACCGACTTTCTACATATTAGGTCGTCTTACGTACATTTAGTACATGTTAAAGGGATGTTAAGTACAGAACAAAAATGGCCAACCGGACACCAGTGGGATCCGAACCCACAACCTCCCTACTTCGCTTCGGTTGCTCTACCAATTGAGCTATGGTGGCATCAGCCATCTTTCTTCTGTTGGAAAGGATTGGTTTGGCACTGCTGCCATCAGATTGTAGAGTGCGTTTAAGTCGCCCGTTGAGGGCTAAGTCAATGAATATTGAATTTTCACGACCGCATTGTAATCGAAACCGACTTTCAACCTATTAGGTTGTCTCACGTACATTTAGTACGTGTTGAATATTTGCGGAAACTATGTTCTGAAGAAATGCGAGAATGATCTTTCTTTCACAAAATATGGACAATCAGTAGCTCCAAAATGATCAAGAATGCATACCAGAAAACAGAATAGCAAGTCCAAATTCAAAAATTCCATAATCACCAGAGCCGAGCCTCAAAAGGCTTATTGAGAGCGTCTCAAAATTAATTAGGGCCGCCGGGCGTCGTGAGGCAATTAAAACTTCAGTAAAGCACATCTGCAGCCCCAGTGGTGGAAACATGTCATACTAATTAGATAATTACGACAAAAGTCCGCCTCTGTGGTGTAGTGGTTAGCGTGATTAGCTGCCACCCCCGGAGGTCCAGGTTCGATTCCCGGCTCTGCCACGAAATTTGAAAAGTGCTACGAGGGCTTGAACGGGGTCCACTCAGCCTCGGGAGGTCAACTGAGTAGAGGTGGGTTCGATTCCCACCTCAGCCATCCTCGAAATGGTTTTCCGTGGTTTCCCACTTCTCCTCCAGGCAAATGCCGGGATGGTACTACACTTAAGGCCACGGCCGCTTCCTTCCCTCTTCCTTGCCTGTCCCATCCAATCTTCCCATCCCTCCACAAGGCCCCTGTTCAGCATAGCAGGTGAGGCCGCCTGGGCGAGATACTGATCATTCTCCCCAGTTGTATCCCCAGACCCAAAGTCTGAAGCTCCAGGACACTGCCCTTGAGGCGGTAGAGGTGGGATCCCTCGCTGTGTCCGAGGGGAAAGCCAACCTTGGAGGGTAAACAGATTAAGATAGAAGAAGAAGAATTACGACAAAACCTATCACGCGGTACGTATTCTAATATCAAAACTTGCGACCGTTACCCCGAGACAGTCTGGTACGATTTACTTTTTCCTTTTCCTCTTGCAATTCAAGTGCAACTGACTGTTGCTTTGTAGTTTCCTACAGATCTTCATTTGACGTCATATCAGGCCATCGTCTATTTAATACACAGCGCACGCAGCGGTTCCCAAGACTTGCATGTGTTTACTACTTTGATCTACAACCTTCCTCGTTCCACGTTTCGCATGCATGGAGGAGGATTGATTTTTATATTATTGGCCATGTGGTTCAGGTCGTGACCAGAATCCCATCGCCTGTAACCATCAAGATGCTTTCTCCGTGTTTTCCCATTTTCGCACCAGGCAAACTGTAATAATAACATTATTTTCTTTACGTCCCACTAACTACGGTTTTCGGAGACGCCGAGGTACCGGAATTTACTTCCTCAGGAGATCTTCTTCCTTGCCAGTAAATTACCGACACGAGGCTGACGTATTTGATCACCTTCAGATACCACCGGACTGAGCCAGGATGGAACCTGCCACGTTGGGGTCAGAAAGCCAGCGCCTCAACTGTCTGAGCCACTCAACCCGGCCCAGGCAAATTCAGGGGTTGTTCCTTAATAAGTCCTTTCCCTATCTTGAGTCACTGAAGGAAAATATAATTAAATATTCGCACAGATTCGTTTCTTTTGAGATGACTTTTTTTTACTATTTGCTTTACGTCGCACCGACGCAGATAGGCCTTATGGCGACGATGGAATAGGAAAGGCCTAGGAATGGGAAGGAAGTGGCCGTGGTTAATTAAGGTGCTGGTGTGAAAATGGGAAATCACGGAAAACCATCTTCAGGGCTGCCGACAGTGGAGTTCGAATCCACTATCTCCCGGATGCAAGCTCACAGCTGCGCGCCCCTAACAGCAAGGCCAACTCGCCCGGTGAGAGGTGATCTTACTCTTCCGTACAGATCATAAACGCTCCTTTCTCTCTGTTCAATCCGAACTTTAATTTCAACACAGCTATTTCTGGTTACCTTAATTCTCAAGAATGGGAATAAATCCACTTCTCTGCAGTATTCACATTTACTCTTATTACCTTACTTTTATGAACATTAATACACAACCGCACCAAGCCTGTTCCTTCTTGGAACCGCTTCACCTTTTTATTCATATCTGTGTACCTTTGAGCCAAGCCAAAAGGCAGATATTATTCTCAAACTGTAGATCTTCAACTCTTTCTCTTATGTGTCATTGTATTTCACTCTTCATTCCAATAATAATAATAATAATAATAATAATAATAATAATAATAATAATAATAATAATAATAATAATAATAATAATAATAATAATAATAATATCATGGTGAACGAAATATTCCGTTCAATAAACACAATCCGAGATAAAAAAAGTTCAGGAGAACTAAAATGCAGATAGGAACCAATCCTCTACCTGGAAGTTCCGGTGTTTTCATGCGAAGTCGACTTGGGCGAAGAGCGCAAAATAATTTTAGTCGGGGTCTGTTGCCGAAATATGCCTTCAAATATCTCGAAAGGAACCCTTATGACGTTTTAAATCTCCTTATATCGCGATACCCAATTTGTCGGTATCTAAAGGTCACGAAACTTCAACATAGGTCGAAACTGAAGGCGGAATTTTTGCATGAATACAAGGCCTATTTTCTCCAGTCATATCGTCGTTTGAAAGTAAAAATGGGACTGAGATCAATTAGTACGACCACCGACTCTGCCACTTGATAAATTATGGTTGTAAATCTGCATTACATTACATACCCTCCCACCCCCAGCTCACTCTACAAGAATATTACGGTTCAGCCGGAAGAACGTGGGTTCGCTACCCCGTCAGAAAGTCGAACAATTTAATAAATAAGATTTCCACTTTCGGAGGTGCACACGACCCTGGGCTGTACTTAGCCTACACCAAAAATGAGAACCAGGTTAATTCCTGGGGGCAAAGGTGGCCGGTAGTAGATAATAATAATAATGTTATTTGCTTTACGTCCCACTAACTACTTTTTAAGGTCTTCGGAGACGCCGAGGTGCCGGAATTTAGTCCCGCGGGAGTTCTTTTACGTGCCAGTAAATCTACCGACACGGGGCTGTCGTATTTGAGCACCTTCAAATACCACCGGACTGAGCCAGGATCGAACCTGCCAAGTTGGGGTTCAAAGGCCAGAGCCTTAACCGTCTGAGCCACTCAGCCTGGCGCCGGTAATAGAGCTAACCACTCTATCCCACCAAGTGCCGAGGTTTTTGAAAGTGGAAGCCTTTACCTTCCACTCCTCCCGGGGCCTTCATGGCCTGTACGGATTTGACAAAAAAGAGACAGTGGGTTCCAACGGGATATTTCTTTCTCCCTGTATATAAATATATGAAATTATTATCTATCCTATCCATACGTCCAATTCAGTATTCAATCTCAATGATGGCGAGCGAGTTGGCGAAGCGGTTAGGGTCGCCCAGCTATGCGCTTTCATTCGGGAGTTAGTGGGTTCGTATCCCCCTGTCAGCAGCTCTGAGGATGGTTTTCCGTGGTTTCGCATTTTCACACCAGGCAAATGCTAGGGCTGTGCCTTAATTAAGGCCACGGCTGCTTCCTTCCCACTCCTAGGCCTTTCCTATCCCACCATCGCCATAACAACTATCGATGTCGGTGCGACACACGGCCAACTCGCCCGGTAAGTTAGTGTACAGTCGACAATTAATTCAACTCAGCTCTCTAGCCTACTCTATGGCTATGAATTATGCTCTTGCACACTCATAATTGTTTTATTTTGGGAAGAAAAGCTCGGTATTCTCTCACTTCGTGTGTTGCACCATTGCACAAGACTTCAATCATCGTATCACGTCGGTGTACGTGGACAGCGAATAAGTGAGCCGACTGACGCAATAACTTAACTAAAAAGACTTTGAATCAGAAAACCGTGAATGTGGTGAAATTTCCAAGTACCTTGAAATCATTTAAGAAAAGACTAGGCAAGCAATTTCCTAACTGGCTCTGATGTGCCGTTAATCGGATCACTTTATCGATTCAGTAACGTGAACGAAATTCAATTAATCGATTCACTAAAATGAATAGAATATCCCATCACTATTATGTAGAAAGTAGTCTATTTTGATTTTAAAACTCTCATGATTTTGTAACACTCACCGGCCTAAGTACGGTTCCGAAACCATAGACGTAGTCTAGGTCAAAAACGTAGAAGAGTGCTGTGTTGAAGCCACGATCGTAAAATACAAAATACAAAGTGTTGGTGAATGTGAAGAGTAAAGGTTCAGACGCATTATCTTTTTGGCCAGACTTAACCATCTCCAGTTCAATTATTCCAATTGTAATCACTAACTTTCATGTTTGGTGTGAGTTTAATAAGTGACTCTTTTATATTCTCCTATTATTCCATTTGGAATCACTGTTCCATTTTCCCAGTATTTCTCAAAGTTGTATGGTTTTTTACACAGAAAATTATTCGTATCTATTTGAAAAGGATTGTCAAGAATTTTCTTTTTTATGCGCCAAATAAATTTAGGCTGGTGAGGGGTAAATGGATAGCTGTGTCAAGAATTATGTGAAGAATTATACTGTGAATGTTGTGAAATCACACTATTTCTGGTCTATCTCCACAGGCTTGATGGAAGCGGTAAATTAAACCCGTGGTGCCGGCTAAATTGATGTTGTGACCGCAGTAAACCTAATACTTGTTATAAGCTGCTCAATGCGCCGTGCTCGGCTACAACCCAGCCTCGAACATCTGAATTTGTTCAATTCTCTTTGACACATTCTTTATACTTGTTTTCATTTATGGTAGATTTGCACTTCCTTGAAATTAAGGTTAGTATATTTTCATATATTTCTCAAATATTTCACTTCAAGATACGGAGTTCATTATTATTATTATTATTATTATTATTATTATTATTATTATTATTATTATTATTATTATTATAAAAATGCGGAAATAGAAAGATTCAAAGGTTCCATCTAAATATTATTCAAGATCAGGTGTTACAATAGTGAGTGGCGCGTACATCCGTCATTTTGTGGAGAAATCAGTGCTCTGAACGTGCGGTAAATTTAGTATAACTCGGGACCGCGACGTGATAACACGTACTGCGAGGTGTCGTTCATATAATCTGCACGATATATATATATATATATTCCTATTCTATCGTCGCCATAAAACCTATCTGTGTCGGTGTGATGTAAAGCCCCTAGCAAAAAAAAAAAAAAAAAACAACACATTAATTTCAGCTATTAACATGGCTTATTCGAACTCTAGAACTCTTACCTAGGAATCGCTCTGATGATAGTTTATTTTCTTTTTGGTCTCTCATTGCTTCTTTTACCCTCCGCGAATCTACCATTCTCCTAGGTAACTTATCATCCTCCATTTGTTTCACGTGACTCTGCCGATGAAGATGGTTAATATGCACAGATTAACTTTTGTAGTTGCTTTAAGTCTCATCGACATAGAAAGGTCTTAGGGCGGCAGTGGAATAGGAAAGTGCTAGGAGTAGGAAGGAAGCGTCTGTGGCCTTAATTAAGGTACAGCCCCAGCACTTGTCTGGTGTGAAAATGGGAAACCACCGAAAACAGTGCCGAAATTTGTGTTCGAATCCATTCAAGCTCACAGCTGCGCGCCCCTATTCGCATGCCTAACTCGCTCGGTGCACAGCTACATTCATATTCACATGATGGGAATGCTTTCCTACTATTGTTCTCACGTGTTTGTATTCTCGTTACCGATAATATATCTCGTCTTCACCCAGTTTTCGCTCTCATACAGTGAAGTCAGCCTGTAAAGGGAGTGATGTAAGGATAATTCATAGGTGAATTCTGTTTTTCTTCACAAAATACTGTTGGTCGCAACTGGGAACTCACAACATTCAACTTGATTCGGAGTCCTTCATTGCCGTTTACCAAGCACTTAAAATGGCCCATCAGCTGTAACCTGGCATTGTATATTCTAGGATTTCTAGCCAAGCAACAACAGTACATTTTCCATACTGTCCTTAAGCCGAACCACAATCAATTGCAAAAGAAATTGTGCACCCTGAGTAAGTTATCACTCTGGTTCAAAATTTTGAAGAAAAAAAATACATCTCAAGCAAATGGTGAAATGATTATCGTAGTGTTGCTAGCTGAACGTTCTTGCCACAAGAGGCCATACGAACTCGTGGCAGCTGGGCTCAGAATGCCCTGACTGACCACCAGAAGGATCATCAGATTTTTCGACAAGCACGAGCAAATAAACTGTTACTGTGTTCGCCATCCATACATATGCAGCACAATTTTCACTGTCCCTTTCGTCTGCGCGAACAATTTCCTACCGCTTAGCTGAAGGAAATTTAGTCTCACGGCACCCATTCTGTGTCCTGCCATTGACACCAACCTACCGCCGTCTCCCTTTACTACGGTGTCGTGAACGACAAAACTGGACTGGTACGGACTGGAATCAAGTGGTCTTTAGTGACGAATTCAGGTGCACTTTGCACACTGACGAGAGCTGCATTCCTATCTGAAGGCTATTTACATTACGAGGGCTAATTGTACTACTTTTTGGTGCTCGTTAGTCCTGAAATTTCTTTCGCAGAAGCACTCTTTGCGAAGGTTGCAAAAATGTTGGCTATTTCCACGACGTCATAATCCTTACGATTACCGGGTGTTCCGTTTTGTACTGGCCCAATAGAGGACGCAAAATATACTTTGTTAATGGACCAGTAACACTAATAATTTTACTTTCTTCCCTTCTTTGATGCACTGAAATCTTAAGGATATCTTGCCGTATGTAGAAACGAGACGAGAAGCGGTAGAATAGAATAAATAATCCAGAATTTAATGTATCATGCACGGACTGATATTCATGTTCTTGAAGAGTTTGTTACTTATGTGTTTGTGACTGGACAGCCCAGAAGAAACATTGTACGTTAGAACTAAAGTGAAAATATATCCTACTATGACATGAAACTATTAAACATGAGAATTACCTCGAAATTTCCTAATGTTCCATTGATTATAATGTTAATTTTGTCACCCAACTTTAGTGTCTAGGGATGAAGTGATTCTCTTCCGTGCATGAAAAATCAAAGAAACTTCGTGTGTTTATAGAAACGTGGGAATATATCTTCTTCTTTCTTGGCTTAGATCAGATATTTTGTAGTAAGGTACACAGGGTAAAAGTATTCAAACACAATTTTTAACGAAACGACTCATCATCTTAGGTATATATTTCTTCTTCTGCTACCGCTTTTTCCCACACCTGTGGGATCGTGGGTGCGAACTGCGTCGCACAGGTGGATTTTGTCCTGTTTTACGCCGGATGTCCTTCCTAACGCCAACCCTATATGAAGGGGGTTAGTAGTGTGACATGTTGTTTGAATATGATGAGGAGTGTTGGGATGGACATATATACCCAATCCCCGAGCCAGAAGAATTGATCAGAACAGATTAAAATCCCCGTCCCGGCCGGGAATCGAACCCAGGACCATCTGAACCGAAGGCCAGTACCCATACAGCCAACGAGTCGGACATCTTGGTTATGTATTTATTTGTAGCAAATACATAACACATATGTTCCTTTATTATGTAAATATTTTATAATTAGAGAAATTAAAGTAAATATTTCCAAGATAACGAAAAATTAACTAGAACCAAGGGAACGATAAGTATTCGAACAGTCTCAGTTCATAGGAGTCCGACTCGTTGGCTGTATGGTCAGCGTACTGGCCTTCGGTTCAGGGGGTCCCGGGTTCGATTCCCGGCCGGGTCGGGGATTTTAACCTTAATTCCAATGGCCCGGGGGCTGGGTGTTTGTGCTGTCCCCAACATCCCTGCAACTCACACACCACACATAGCATTATCCTCCATCACAATAACACGCAGTTACCTACACATGGCAGATGCCGCCCACCCTCATCGGAGGGTCTGCCTTACAAGGGCTGCACTCGGCTAAAAATAGCCACACGAAATTATTATTATTATTATTATTATTATTATTATTATTATTATTATTATTATTATTATTATTATTATTATTAGTTCATAGGAAATTTCAGTCTCTTAAATCCACATTGCAACGATAATATCACACGTTCAGTACTTAGTGGGATAGCCTTTGGGTTGGATAATAATCAGGAATCGTCTTAGCATTGAAATCACCAAATTAGACGCGGTAGCAGCGGATATGTTGTTTTATTCTTCTGCGAGTGCTCGTTTCAGATCTGTTTTGGAAGAATCGTGTTGAGTACGAATTTTTTTCTCAAGTTAACCCCACAGATGTTCAATGGCACATCTGGAGACTGCACAGGGAGTTTGGAGGTACCTGGGTGTGTTGTAGAGGGTCCACTTTCTTGTATTTCAAGCTGTGTGCTTGGAATCGTTATCCTGTATGAATACAAAATTGTTTTTAAGCCCCATTTTTTCAGCAATAGGGACGAGATGAAGCTCATACATTAATGTAGTACTAGTTGTCCATATTTCCTACAATAAAATGCCGGACTCCCACATCTGCTGCACTCATACATCCCTACACCATTACGGATCTTCTACAGTGTCTTACTATAAGAGAAAAGTTCTCCTTCTTCAGTTCTGTGTTCTTTTTTCTCCATACCCTGCATCTCCCGTCAGAAGCCAAAACATTCAACTTGCTCACATCATTAAAAATAATCCGATTCCACAGGTCTGTGGAAGAGTTTGCACATGATTTTGCGAACTGCAAACCTCATCTTCATGTTGATCTCACTGACGTAATGCTTTCTACGGGCGACTCTTCCATTGTAGTCACTCTTTCTAAGGAAAGTTCGGACCGTGCTGTGACATACATTTATATTGAAATCTGATTTCCGCTCCGCTGCGATAATATCGTCACCACACACATATATATAAAATATGGTCCCAGATCCACTCCACCACACACACACACACACATACACACACACACACATGCCAAAATAACAGGACGTATACCTCCGATAATTCCCATACTCACAAGGGAAATAGAAAGGTTCGTGGAAAAATAAACAAGATAAAAAATCTGGCTGGCGGCTAGAATCAGCCAACAAGTGTTAAATACGAATAAATCACAAAGCACAAGATAGGCTAGCTATGATAAACACGTCAATAATAAAAATGTTAGGATAGCATTGGTTATATGAACGAACCGATCCACTAAATGTCACTGTAATATTTGCCCCAAATGGAAGATAATAATTGCTTTCGCTCAAATAAAGTGTAAAATCTGTGGTAAATTACCAAATACCGTCGTTACTAGAGAAATATGTATACGTACTTACGAGCTGTAGACAGGACTCCCTTATGATGCATTTCGCTGCAAGTGCCGTCTTTTGTTTCTTTCTTGAGGTCCAGAACTAGCACCAACGAATGGGAGTGCTATGTCTGTGAATTCTCATTATCTTTGTCCATATGATTAGCACGGGCAGTTCAAACAGCAAAATAGCATGATCCCTGGACCAATAAATATATTACTGTTTTGTTGAAAGGAAAATAGCATGATCCCTGGACCAATAATCATGAATGAGTTAGGCCACGAAACGAATGAGAAACATGAAGAAAACGCCACGCAATTAATTCAAACAACTTAAGTGAGCAAAGACATCACACTCGAAAGTGTTAGACAAAACACATACGGAAGCGCAGCGACGTAGCGGAAAAAATAGTTGTAAGGCAGTAAATTATGTATCCATATTATTCTCTACAAGTAAAATATTTCGTAACCGATAATATTACTTCGAGACGTCGCAGGACATAAATAATATGAAACGCCGGAAATAGGCGAGTGCTCGAATAGAACACATCTGAATGATGAAAGTTCCGTCTGTAAGTTAGGAAAAGGGCGAATACGCATAGCCTTCAGTTTTATATACACAATAATTCCAGAGAGTGAAGTCAAGGAAAACAAAAGGTCATGGCAATGCAAGAAAGAAATACATTTCTGATAGATATGTGCGCGTAGCGCTATCTGTTATTAACAGGGCCAAATAAAGAATCAACTAATATTTCATGAGTCCGATGGAGCCATTATTGGTGAAGATTCAGCAGCTCCACCTCAAGGGTAGATCATGGAAGACTACTGGCAAAAATGAGTGCTACTGGACTAGAAAAAAAGAGTGACTGAATGGGTGGCTATATTTCTAGAAAATAGAACTCAGAGAATTAGAGTAGGCGAAGCTTTATCTAACCCTGTAATAATTAAGACGGGAATTCCTCAAGGCAGTGTTATTGGACCTTTATGTTTTCTTATATATATATATCAATGATATGTGTAAAGAAGTGGAATCAGAGATAAGGCTGTTTGCAGGTGATGTTATTCTGTACAGAGTAATACATAAGTTACAAGAATGTGAGCGACTGCGGGGTGACCTCGATAGTGTTGTGAGATGGACGGTGGGCAATGGTATAATGATAAACGGGGTTAAAAGTCAGGTTGTGAGTTTTACAAATAGGAAAAGTCCTTTAAGTTTTAATTACTGCCTTGATGGGTTGGAAGTTCCTTTTGGGGATCATTGTAAGTATCTAGGTGTTAATATAAAAGACTTTTTTTTTTTTTTTTTGCTAGGGGCTTTACGTCGCACCGACACAGATAGGTCTTATGGCAGCGATGGGATGGTAAAGGCCTAGGAGTTGGAAGGAAGCGGCCGTGACCTTAATTAAGGTACAGCCCCAGCATTTGCTGGTGTGAAAATGGGAAACCACGGAAAAGAAAAGACCTTCAATGGGGTAATCACATCAATATGATTGTTAATAAAGGGTACAGATCTCTGCACATGGTTATCAGGGTTTTTAAGGGTTGTAGTAAGGATGTAAAGGAGAGGGAGTATAAGTCTCTGGTAAGACCCCAACTAGAGTATAGTTCGAGTGTATGGGACCCTCACCAGGATTACTTGATTCAAGAACTGGAAAAAATCCTAAGAAAAGTATCTCGATTTGTTCTGGATGATTTCCGACAAAAGAGTAGCATTACAAAAATGTTGCAAAGTTTGGGCTAGGAAGATTTGGGAGAAAGGAGACGATCTGCTAGATTAAGTGGTATGTTCCGAACTGTCATTGGAGAGATGGCGTGGGAGGACATCAGTAGACGAGTAAGTTTGAGTGGTGTCTTTAAAAGTAGGAAAGATCACAATATGAAGATGAAGTTGGAATTCAGGAGGACAAACTGGGGCAAATATTTGTTTATAGCAAGGGGAGTTATGTATTGGAATAACTTACCAAGATTGATGTTCAATTATTTTCCAATTTCTTTGCAATCATTTAAGAAAAGGCTAGGAAGACAACAGATAGGGAATCTGCCACCTGAGCGACTGCCCTAAATGCAGATCAGTAGTGATAGATTGATATGCTCTCATCCGCACAAAAATAGCTGCAGAGACCATAATGCTGGCTCAAACTTTTGGATTGCTTTTACAGGCCCATCTACTATCCCATAAATGTCTCACAATAATTCGCATTGAGTGTGAAATCTAATAATTATTTTAATTTCTTCCAAACTCGTTTCTTTTGCCTTTCGACCAATTTTAGAGAAATGTTCTCCGTAACACGCTAGCAGCGCAGCAACTAAAACTTCAAACAGGTATGTTACAGGTATGCTGCGTGAGCACTATTCCTTGATTTGTTATCCGTAAAATTCCATCTGCACACTTAAAGGAATATGAGTATTATATTGTGGCTAAGATTACGGATATATGACTGGAGATACATTGCCCTTTTAGTGTAAATCGTTAATGTTCGATTACTTCTTACACTCACTCTACGACCGGACGAGTTGGCCGTGTGGTTAGGGCCGCGCAGCTGTGAGCTTGCATCCGGGAGATAGTGGGTTTGTATTCCACCGTCGCCTGCCCTTAAGATGATTTTCCGTGGTTTCCCATTCTCACATCGGAAAATGCTGGGGTTGTGCCTTAATTAACGCCATGGCCGCATCCTTCCCACTTCTAGGCATTTCCTATCCAATCGTTGCTGTAAGACCTATCTGTGTCGGTGCGACGTAAAGCTACTTGTAAAAAAGTAAAAACCACTCACTGTATATTTGACTATGCGACGAAAGGGCATGGGATGCTAGCGCCATGACAGGGCTAGCACGAGCTGAGGCAGTGCGATACATGCCTCTTCTTGTATCCAGGGGCGGATCAACAGAATATCCCAGTCTTAATACAACTGTTCAGTTTTCCAATAATTATCCTTCTCGTCTGATATTGTAATCACTTGCTGACATCAAAGTTACAAGATTTTCATTTTGCCATTAGTACTTTTCGGCAAATGATCCTTATAAAAGATTACGAACTTCTTGACCCCTGTGATAACTTGGACCATGATCTGGACAATTTTTCATTGTTCCAGTAACTTCTTCTTCCTGACAAGTAATTAGGCACAATGACTTGTTCCGGCTTCAGTCCATCTCTTCCTTGATCGTCCTACGTCTATCTGTCTAGAAGGGCTGTGCAGATAAACAACTTTTGCATATCTGCTTGTGTTCATATGTTCTACACGATCTTGTATGTTTAATTATTTTCTGAAGTATGCATTTCACTTGCAGTTCTGCACAGAAGTCCTCATTCTGAATCCTGCCTATATACAGATTTGATTTAGTTTTTCGTAGAAATCTTAATTCATATGCTGGGATAGGACTCTTGTAATTATCACATCAAAGAGCAGAGTCGCTACATTCATGGCCTTGTAAAAAAATTGAACAGTGCTTCTTTACTGGTCTTTTTCTGGTAGTTGCACGCATTGCTTGATATCGGTGTTATTATATGAGGCTATCATTTTGTCAGTTTCATGTCACATCCCAAATAGCTGAAAAAGCTGTCAAGTAAATTTCATGTAATACATCGCTTTATTTTTTTATATTTTTTTTTTTGCTCTTATATGTGACCGGCCTTGAAATGCTATTACCATAAATTTTTATTTAGGTATTTATTTCTGTTTCAAGTGCCTCAATGGCTCAGGCGGCAGCGCGCCGACCTCTCACCACTGGATACCGTGGTTCAAATCCCGGTCACTCCATGTGAGATTTGTGCTGGACAAAGCGGAGGCGGGACAGGTTTTTCTCCGGGTACTCCGGTTTTCCCTGTCATCTTTCATTCCAGCAACAGTCTCCACTATCATTTCATTTCATCTGTCAGTCATTAATCATTGCTCCAGTGGAGTGCGACAGGCCTCGGCAGCCGGCACAATTCCTAACCTCGCCGCAAGTTGGGGCCTTCATTCATCCCATCCCTGACCCAGTCATTGACTGGAAAACAGGTTGTAGGTTTTCATTTTTCATTTTCATTTCTGTTTCAAATAACATAATCGCGATAATAACAGTTTATGCTTTCACGGGCGACATTCTCACAGCTTTAGTTGGAATGCGGGTTTAGGAGCCAATTTTGAATTTGATTTTTTTTTTAAATATTGCCTTATCAACTTTAAGACAATAAATTCACAGCATGTCCAGCATTTTCAAGGCTCCACTGAAGATCAGTAGTGACAATTCTTGGCGCAGTATCCAGTGAAACTGGAGGAACTTCAGACCCAATGGGACCACTTCCTACAAACCCTGGAAAAGAATATTGTGGGGAATGCTTACAGAGCGATTCAACTCCACCAGTGATTCCATGAGTGATTCCAGACTGACGTCACCATAGGGCACAGTTTGCACTGAAGTTCGTTTTCAATGCGTCCTTACCGAGCTCGATAGCTGCAGTCGCTTAAGTGCGGCCAGTATCCAGTAATCGGGAGATACTGGGTTCGAACCCCACTGTCGGCAGCCCTGAAAATGGTTTTCGTGGTTTCCCATTTTCACACCAGGAAAATGCTGGGGCTGTACCTTAATTAAAGCCGCGGCCGCTTCCTTCCCATTCCTAGGCCTTTCCTATCCCATCGTCGCCAAAAGACCTATCTGTGTCGGTGCGACGTAAAGCAAATAGCAAGAAACAACGCGTCCTTTGTTTTTTCAACATTCACTACTTTTGCATAGTTTTGTAAATTGTACATAACGTACATCATTACTGAATACAAGTTTTCACAACATAAACTAGATCGTATTAACTTACCAAAATTTACTAAATAGATTATGACCGCATTGACAATAATCCATATCTTCTGTCCAGGAAAGCCGGGCTGAGTGGCTCAGACGGCTGAGGCGCTGGCCTTCTGATCCCAACATGGCATTTCAATCCTGGCTCGTTCCGGTGGTATTTGAAGTTGCTCAAATACGCCAGCCTCGTATCGGTAGATTTACTGACATGTAAAAGAACTCCCGTGGGAGTTGTGACACCTCGGCGTCCCCGAAATCCGTAAAAGTAGTTAGTGGGACATAAAGCCAATAACATTACTATCATTATTACTTTCCAGGAAAGCAATTTGTGCGTAAAATTTACCTTGGAGTACAATTAAAAATACATAAATCCATCTTCACTTGTTCAAGGTTTATTTCGTAACTCAGTTTGTACCTGCGATGTGACAGTAATCGCCCTAAATTAATTATATGACAGCATGCAGGCTACATATAAATATGAATTACACTAATCATTATAAATCATGAATTAATTGACGACATGTAATTTTACCGAGTACTCCACCCTAGTGAATAAATCAATATTGACAAGCCTGTCGTCACAGTTCTTCTAGATAAGTAATGAGTAACTTAAAGAATATCAAGGACCAAGACAGGACTTTCTACGCAAATTCATCTTTGAAAATTCGAATTTAGAGATGGAAAAAACAAGCCTTATTTATAAAATTGTGCTTCTGTAACACGGGAAGCATTTAGAAACTTGCACGACTGTGTATTGAAAACCAACAACATTTTAGTCCCTCATGGTTAAATCGATGCGACGGCTTTGTGGATCTGTGACAGTGTCGGCCACTGCTTCTAAGGTACGTGAGATCAAACGCTGTAGAGTATACGTAAGAACAGAAAGAAGTTCATTCCGTCGTGGGATGTCGACATGTAAAAGAGCTCTGTTGACATTTTTGTTGTTCATCCGATAAAACAGCAATAGGTTATCTAAAAAGTTCTGTTTTTTCGGTCATCTGATAGAGTAAGAAGGATAGTAGAAATTGACTCGAAGGCATCACAATGCCTACACGCATTATTTGTCTTTTTGCTGAGTGGCTCAGACGGTTGAGACGTGGCCTTCTGACCTCAGCTTAGCAGGTTCGATCCTGGCTCAGTGTGGTGGTATTTGAAGATGCTTAGATCCGTCAGCCTCGTGTCGGCAGATTTAGTGGCACGTATAATAACTCATGCTGCCTAAATTCCGGCACTTCGGCGTCTCCGGAAACCGTAAAAGCAGTTAGTGGGACATAAAACCAGTAACATTATTATATCATTATTTGTCTTTTTATATTTTAAGAAAGATATTCAGGATGGATTTCGCTGATTGATTATATCTCATATAAAAAGATTAAACAAAACTCATGGCTGAAACCTTGATGAGTCATGGCCTACCAAGAGACCGTTGCTAAGCCCGAAGGTCTGCAGATTACGAGGTGGCACGTATCCAATCGGTCATGGTGGTGATGGTGACGATTACTGTTTTAAGAGGTAGTACAACTGGGCAACCATCCTTCCCCTCGATCGTTATTCTTGGCTCTCTACAATGTAGCCACTATGTTAACGTCATATATCCCTCAATTGTTATCACGTACTGTAGGTGTTGAACCTCAATTCACCTCTCAGATCAAGATAAAAATCTCCGCCTGACCGGGAAGAAGCGGCCCTGCTACCCGTTGACTGAGGGGCTGAAAATTGAAAACATTGGTTAACTCTACGCCCGGCCGCCTTTGTCCCCAGGAATTAACCTGGTACTCATTTTTAGTGTAGGATGAGTAAACCCCAGGGCCATATGCACCTCCGGAAGTGAAAATCTCGTTTCTTAAATTTTACGACTTCCTGACGGGGATTCGAAGCCACGTCCTTCTGGGCGAACAGAGCACGCCTTTACCGCCTCGGCCAGGCAGCCCCTTGAATTTCAGAGAGGAAACAATAAATATTACAATTCCGCACTTGTATCGGATACCGAAGGAAGTCAAAACTATCTGAATCGAAATTTGGTAAAAGGTTTGCCTCTTTTAGCTAGTATAATTGATTTCAAGTCTTATTAACTGCACTCCTTATTGAGGCTGAGAATTTGGAGGGGGAGAAATAAGTTCCTGTTTTAGCTTAGTGGTGTAGACTCTGGGTTACAATTCTGGCCGCAGAGGTCCCTGCTGCTGTAACAAATTTTAACCGTAGAAAGCATCTGATAGTTCCTGTGTGGAATAACTCCTAATACCTTTGACAATACTTTAGTGATAATGACTGTGTCACTCTAAGAAAAGGATCTGAGAAATAACAAGAATTGTGGACTTCGATAATAGTTATTTATGAAGTTTGTAGAAAGTACGGCTCTTTGGCTGAATGGTCAGAGTACTGACCTTTGGTGTCCGCCTCTGTGGTGTAGTGGTTAGTGTGATTAGCTGCCACCCCCGGAGGCCCGGGTTCGATTCCCGGCTCTGCCACGAAATTTGAAAAGTGGTACGAGGGCTGGAACGGGGTCCACTCAGCCTCGGGAGGTCAACTGAGTAGAGGTGGGTTCGATTCCCACCTCAACCATCCTGGAAGTGGTTTTCCGTGGTTTCCCACTTCTCCTCCAGGCGAATGCCGGGATGGTACCTAACTTAAGGCCACGGCCGCCTCCTTCCCTCTTCCTTGCCTATCCCTTCCAATCTTCCCATCCCTCCACAAGGCCCCTGTTCAGCATAGCAGGTGAGGCCGCCTGGGCGAGGTACTGGTCATTCTCCCCAGTTGTATCCCCCGACCAAGAGTCTGAAGCTCCAGGACACTGCCCTTGAGGCGGTAGAGGTGGGGTCCCTCGCTGAGTCCGAGGGAAAAACCGACCCTGGAGGGTAAACAGATGATGATGATGATGATGACCTTTGGTTCGGAGGGTCTCGAGTTAGATTCCCGACCTGTTCGGGGAATTTAATTGCTTAAAGTTAATTCCTAGAGCTTTGGGACCGGATATTTGCATTATCTCAATACAAATGTACACACATCACTCTATAAACCACCGGAGAAACACCCAGTAGTGAATACATCACTCCACATAGGTTTGGAGCCAGAAAAGGCATCCGACAGTAAAACTGGGCTTAATCCACACGAAGTGCTGACCCCAGGTAACTAGGAAATAGCCAGAGTGAAAATAAGCATATAATGTGGTATGTAGTACTCCTCGGATCATGCTGTATATTATATAAGAAACAGAGGGAAACAAACAGTTGTTGAATCCACGAAGAAGTCATGGGAAGATTTTGGTAATAACTTGGAAAGGCTAGGTCAAATAGCAGGGAAACCTTTCTGGAAGTAATAAAAGGAAGTAGAGAAAAAGGAAATGAAGAGTGTTTTGGGTAAATCAGGTGGACTGTTAATAGACCCCAGAAAATCACTGGACAGGTGGAAGAAATATTTTGAAAATCCTCTCAGCGCAAAAGGAAATCTTCTTGGTGACGTTGCGAACAACCGAGATCAAGGGAAGGAGGACAATGATATCGTAAAATCACGCTTGAGGATGTGGAAAGTATGGTAAATAAACTCCATGGTCATAGAACAGCAGGAATAGATGAAATTAGACCTGAAATGGTGAAGTATAGTGCGAAGGCAGGGATGAAATGTCTTCATAGAGTAATAAGATTAGCATGGAGTTAGGGATGGGCTGCGAACGGAGTCGCGAAGAGTCGAGACTGCTACCTCTGGAACCGACACTCTCGACTCCAGTGTCGACTCCACTGATGCACTAACGCCATCTAACAACTATTGTCAGAGCTGCTTGGAATTATAGTTCCACGTTCCTCCCTTGGTAACTTGTGATACGATGCATACAAGATGATTATTAGCCAGCAAACATTAAATATTGTTTCGGGATATTATCATCGTTAGGTTAATGTTGTAGGTCTATTTTGGCGACGATGATGATGATGACGATAATCGTAGTGGTAAAAATAATCTGACAGTATTCGTTTATATAATCGCCAATATCATCCGAAATCAGTTCGGCTCCATGGTGCAGGGGGCAACGCGTCCGCGTACCAATCGGCGGTCTCGGGGTCGATTCCCGGCCGGGTCGGGGGGGCTTTTATTTGTAAATGATTAATACCCCTGGCCTGTGTACTGAATGTTTGTGTCGTCCTTAACGTTCCTTTATATCAGTTAATTTTTGTTTTAAACTTCAATGACGTAAAATAGAAAAAAAAAAGCGAGTGCTTAGAGTATGATTTTACAACAAATATTTTACCAATTATTGTGCGTCATAATAGCCGTCTCCGCAGTGTAGGGAGGCCCCGGGATCGATTCCGGCCTGGTCAGGGATTTTTACCTGTATCTCAGGTTTCGTGATGACGTTGAGGTAGAGACCGTGTCTAGAAAGCCAAGAATAACGGTCGAGAGGATTCGTCGTGCTGAACACACGTCACCTCGTAATCTGCTGGCCTTCGAGCTGGGCAGAGGTCACTTGGTAGGCCAAGGCCTACCAGGGCTGTCACGAAAAGGGGCTTTTGTGTATAATAATAATAATAATAATAATAATAATAATAATAATAATAATAATAATAATAATAATAATAATATATTCTGACAGAATAATCTTCAGTAATCACCAATGTGGACTTGAAGTACATAATACAAACAACTTTCATTTACTAATGGAATATTACAACAATTTTTCACCAATTGTCGTTTAAAATATTAATAATGTGTTATGACAGAATCGTAAGTAATCGCCAATATGAAATTCAATTACATAATGACAAAACACCGACAAGCGTATTGCGTATGACAACAATTTATTATCAGTTATCGCTTATAATAATAATAATAATAATAATAATAATAATAATAATAATAATAATAATAATAATAATAATAATAATAATAATAATCCCTTGTGGGGACTTACCGGTTACCTCCATCGGGCGCGTCCCCTTGGAATTGGGGAAGCTCGCTGGCTCTGCCGCCAGCAGAGTCAGAGGGTAGTAGGGAAATAAAATACCACCGTGAAAAAAAAACTGGTCCCTTGCCAAGGTTACGGCGAAGACTGGTAAATGACCACAGGGCAGAAAACATCTTGAGGCAACCTCTAGGGCTGACAACCCTAGTTGGAAAAGGATGGGTACCCGTCCAAAGCAAAGTCAAGTCAAAAAGCATGATGGCACAACATTTCAATAAATCCCTCGTCGTGAACGCCACGGCGCACGAGTCTCGTTCGGATTCTGGGGGAGACTCGACATCATGCAAGAGACGAGTCGGAGCGTCTCGGTGTACCCCGAAGAGTCAAAAACTCAGGCCAAAATCTAAAACCTTTCTAGCAACTTTCAACATAAATTCACTTACACAAACTGGCAAGCTGAAAACCCTCACCAAAGCTCTTCACGAAAATCAGATATCCATAATGGCCCTACAGGAAACAAGGTACCCAGATGAAGAGATTTTTGAATCCGAAGGCTACCGATTTTTCAAGAGCAAAGCGCAAAGAGGAATCCTCAATGGAGCTGTGATGCTTGGAACCGCGTTTGCTGTTAGAACCAAGATCCTTAAATCAGTTGCAAATTTTGAACCTGTGAATGACAGATTGTCTATACTCACAATTAAATGCGCGAACAAAACCTACGGACTAGTTAACGCACATGCTCCTACAAACGATAGGAACAAGTCTGATCCAGACGAAGTTGATAATTTCTGGGACCTACTGGATGAAAAATTAAACAAAATCCCCAAACACCATGTCAAGCTTCTTTTGGGTGACTTCAATGCCCAACTAGGTCGTGAACAGAAGTACAAGAAAGTTATAGGAAATTACCCTGCTCACAAAAGAACCAATCCCAACGGCAAAAGACTGGTGTCCATTTGCGAAAATCACAACCTGCAGGTCATGTCGACCCACTTTCGCCATCTACCCAGAAAGCAAATGACTTGGCGTTCTCCCGTCCAAACTCTCGGGGAGTTCCAAATTGATCATGTTGCAATCTCCAGGAGAAACAGCCCTGAGATTATGAATGTCAAGGTAAAGAAAGGCATCAATGTGGCCTCAGATCATTATATGTCTCTTATCAAATTCAAACCAATTCCCGCAAACACAAGGAAGACAACCAAACAGATCACACGCTTCGACAATGATAAACTTCGGCAAAGGGTCGAGGAGTTCCAGGAGAAGGCTAGACCAAATGACTGTGACTTTAACAACGCCAAAAGTCTCCTTGTTGAGGCCGTCAAAGACGTTGCAGAAATCAAGAGAAGCAAAAAGCATGCCTGGTGGAATGGTACCTGCGAATCAGTCCTCCAAGAAAGACTCAATAAGTGGAAACAGTACTACTCTACGAAATCAGAAAATGATTGGAAAACCTACAAAACCCAACGTGCCCAAGCAGCTAGGGTGTTCAGAACTGAGAAACGTAAATACGAAAAATCTCTCATTGAAAAGATAGAACAAAACTTTAGGAAGAATGAAAGCAGAGAGTACTACAGAGCCTTCAAACGCAAACTCACTGGCTATAAACCACCATCTCTAAGCTTTGAGCGAAAGGACGGCACACTGGCGACGTCAAATGAAGAAAATTGCAGCATTCTGGCAGATTACTTCAAGAATTTACTTAATTGCTCAAAACCGCAAAGCGCCATTGAGACCAAGGAACCCTTACTCAGGTACCCAGATTCCAAACCACCCGACAGAGATGAAATCAAGCGCCACATTGCCCGTCTCAAAAACAACAAAGCGCCGGGGGAAGACTCAGTAGTAGCAGAACTATGGAAATATGCCCCAGAGGAATCACTTGATATCTTGCAAAAGCAAATAGAAGAAATTTGGAACAAGGAGACCCTACTCGAAGATTGGAAAATAGCTTTGATCCATCCATTACACAAAAAAGGCAGCATGAAGAACATCAACAACTACAGAGGAATATCTTTTCTACCTGTGACTTACAAAATTCTATCACTTGGCATCCTGGAGCGTTTGGAAGCACAAGTCGAACATCAAATAGGTGAATACCAAGGAGGGTTCAGAAAAGGTCGCTCAACAGCTGAACAGATCCAAAATCTCAAAACGATCATCAGATATTGTACACTAAGGTCCAAGCAGTATGTGTCTGTCTTTGTGGACTTTAAGAAAGCGTACGACTCCATTGACCGGTAAGTCCTGCTAAACATCTTAAATGAATTTGGAGTTGATTTGAAACTGCTGGCATTAATTAGAGCCACCCTGACCGATACAAAATCCAAGGTGAAGTTCCACGGATGTCTCTCGCATTCCTTTGACATCAAAACAGGAGTCCGACAAGGTGATGGGCTATCCCCGATACTCTTCAACTGTGTTCTTGAAAAGATCATCAGAACCTGGCGGGTGAGATTACAGGAAACCAACTACAGTCCATTGAGAATAGGAACCAAATCCAAAGAGATCGCAACAGACTGTTCAGCATTTGCCGATGATATTGCTGTTCTCTCAAACGACATAGAAACCGCTAGAGCTCAAGTTGAAATTTTAAAGGAAATTGCCGAACAAACTGGTTTGCAGATATCGTTTGAGAAAACAGCAGTAATGACTAACATCAAAGAGGGTCCTCCAAAACTCCATACAAAATACTGGGACATCACCCGAGTAGACAAATTCAAATACCTGGGTGAGATCATCATGAAAAATGGACTGGACAAAGAAGCACTTCAGCAGCGAGTTCGCAAACTGGAAATAGCCTACCAAACATCCCGCACAATCTACAACAAAAAATGCCTTTCCCAAAACACCAAAATACGTCACTATGAAACAGTTCTGAAGCCAGTAGTTCTATATGCAGCCGAAAACCTGTCTCTAAATGCCAACAAAAGACTCCTTGAAGAACTGGGGAAAAGAGAACGCAAAAATGTGAGAGGAATCTTGGGATCAAAGTACAGAAATGGAACCCATCAAAAGAGATCCAACAAGGAAGTCTACAGCAAAATAGGGAAAATTACCGACACAATCATAAAAAGACGGGCACGATTTTACGGTCATCTGAAAAAAATGGACGGAAGAAAGTTAACTAAAGAAATCTTTCACTTTTTTGATTCAAACCCCAAAACTACAATTCCCTGGTTTAGAAATACCAAAGAAGACCTGCAAATGCTACATATCTCAGCTGAAGACGCCCATAACAGAGATCTCTTCCGCAAGAAAATTTTGACGAACGGGCTAAACCGAGACGAGCAACCGAAGAGAAGACACGGTGCCCCTTGGACAGAGGAGCATTAGCAGGCCCACTCACAAAGAATGAGGGAAATTTGGGCTCTAAAGAAGGCCAAGTTCAGTGTCAAATGCAACAAGACTTAACGTGGTCCTTGATGGCCCCAGCGAATTATATATAATAATAATAATAATAATAATAATAATAATAATAATAATAATAATAATAATAATAACATGCCTTTGGAATTTATTCAAATTAATCAGCAAAGTGTTCGCGGTAATAGTCAATGATTTCTGTGACGTGAACAATATTATCTCAAGTAATCAAATGGGAACACGCAACCGATGTCAAGGCGCTAAGGAACAAGCACTTATAAGCAAAACCATAAACGAAAAGTACAATAATAAATTGTGTACTGCTTGGGTGGACATTCAGAAAGCATATGATTCGTTGTCACATTCATATCTAATTGAATGCCTACGGAAGATACATATGCCAGAAAACATCATTAAATTTGTCAATAGAACACTTGACAAACAGAGAACAATATTAATATGTGAAAATAAAGTGGTCGGTGACGTGAAAATAAATAGAGGAATATTACAAGGAGATGCTCTATCACCCAAGTTGTTCGTACTTGCTATGGAATCATTGAGCAGAATCTTAAATAAGAACTGCGAGAAGATCCAAGCAGATGAACATGGAAGAATTGAGTGCAACTACCTCATTTTCATCGATGACATCAAATTGTTCGCCAAAGATGTGCAGACATTGAACGAGCTGAGCCAGTGGACGAATCAATGTCTCAACAACATGGGTTTTACAATCAATCAGCAAAAGTCAGCGAACAATATCAATTCGAACCATATCTTTGGAGAGAAGATAAATGACGTGGAAGGATACAAATACCTAGGAATATTAGAAGACTCCAGGAATGTAATTAAACCCGAGAATAAAGTTATCATAGCCAACAAGATCGAATCACGGGTAACAAATATATGCCAAACAAAGTTGAACGCGAGAAACCTGTTTGGAGCAATAAATGAGTATGCGTTGTCAACTATTAACTATTATATTGGCCTGATTCCGTACGAGCACGAAGAATTTAACAACATTGATCTGAAGGTGAGAGGAATCTTGAGAGAGCATAATATCGTCACGAGAGCAGGTAATATGGAACGACTGTACCTGAAAAGACATAAGTTAGGAAGAGGATTACAAAATGTTTCTGAGAAGGCCGAATTGATTTTACTTGAACTATGTAAATATTTGTCAACAAACACAAGAACGAAGTTTATCGCAGAAAGTGAAAGAGGAAATGCAACCCATCTGGGACTGATTGAAGAACATCTAAAACGGAAGTACCTAATTGAGGACGGAAACGATGTAACGGTTAAAATAGTTAAGCAGAAGCAAAAAGATATGCGAATGGATCGAATCATGGCTAAGTCAATGCATTCCACATTGTTCCGTGAACAACAGGAGAAATTTGTAAACGTAAAACAGTCATCGTTATGGCTAATGAGGGGGAATATATCTCCACAGGAAGAAGGAATGTTCTGTAAGATACAAGACAGAAACATCTTCTTTAGTCATGGTAGTATATTCCAGAGGTGCCCACACTGCAACCAGGGCAATAAGACACTAGATCACCTGGCAACACAATGTGGACGAATGTTTAATTTGGACTACAAGAAACGCCACAATGATGTTGTCAGATGCTTGCATTTCATGTTCACCAAAAAGTATGGGCTGAATAATTCTAAGAAAATAAAGAACTATAAAGTGGAAAATGTCATTTCCAATCAGCGGATTAGAATAAAGTCAGACGTCATCATACAGACTGAGCTTCGCATTGAACACAACAAACCGGATCTGATGATACATGACATTTTAAAGAATGAAATCCTATTAATTTAAGTTGGAATCACAAACAAAAATATCCTAAAACAGACTGAAACCACTAAAGGAAGAAAGTACGAGATGCTAGCCAACGAACTCTCTCTTATGTACAATGGGGCCAAGGCGACGATGGTCCCTGTGGTAATAACGTGGGACGGGCTAGTTACCAACTTGTTCAAGAAGCACGTGGACAAATTGGAAGTGAGCAAACAGCTACAGGCCTACCTACAGACCATTGTACTAAAAAGAACATGTGAGAGTGTGCTAATCGACTTCAGACGAGGCAACTTGGATAACGAGTTGTGGACGGAGGACTTGCAAACAATGATGGACCAGATGGAGGGGGCCCTGGTGCCGTAAATGGTGTGCAAAAAGTGTGTATATAAATGCGTAGAATCATTGGATAATAATAATAATAATAATAATAATAATAATAATAATAAGAATAATAATAATAATGCAACAAGACTTAACGTGGTCCTTGAAGGCATAGCGAATTATAATGAACACCTACAACCTGTTTTCCAGTCAGTGACCGGGTCAGGAATGGAATGAATGAAGCCCCATCTTGCGGCGAGGATAGAAATTGTGTCGGCTGCCGAAGCCTGTCGCACTCCTCTGGGGCAATGAAGAATGACTGGCAGATGAAATGGAATGATATTAGAGAGTGTTGCTGGAATGAAAGATGACAGGGAAAACCGGAGTACCCGGAGAAAAACCTTTCCCGCCTCCGCTTTGTCCAGCACAAATCTCACATGGAATGACCGGGATTTGGACCACGGAATCCAGCGGTGAGAGGCGATGCGCTGCTGCCTGAGCCACGGAGGCGTTTAATGGTTTAATCTATGTTCGAATTATTATTTCGATGGGGAGGATAATATCAAAATATTTATTTAATTTTAAGAAGTTATTTTTACTGTTTCAAGAGGGCAATCGGTTGGAAATAGGTATATACCATCGCGGATTTTTTGTAGAGGTTTCTATGCTCTACAATTCGTACGTTTACACTTGGGGTCTATCGTTGACGCTTCAGGCAGCCAAGCCAAGAAAGCAAGTGGCCGACCGACCGACCGACCATTTTGCCTCTTTCTTCGTATTTACTGTATATCAGATCAGGGATACTGTATTATTTATTCGAAATATATACAGAAATATTAGTTATTAGCATATAATAATGTTAATGTTATTGGTTTTACGTCCCACTAACTACGTATTTGAGCAGCACGGATGAAGTTTAAGAAAGCGGAGATTGTTATTAGTAGAATACTGAGTAGGAGGGATACTGACTGGAGGGTGATTGGGGATTTAAATGATAGTTGCTTTACGTCGCACCGACATAGATACGTCTTATGGCGACGATGGGACAGGGAAGGGCTAGGAATGGGAAGGAAGCGGCCGTGTCCTTAATTAAGGTACACATCGAGCTCGATAGCTGCGGTCGCTTAAGTGCGGCCAGTATCCAGTATTCGGGAGATAGTAGGTTCGAACCCCACTGTCGGCAGCCCTGAAAATGGTTTTCCGTGGTTTCCTATTTTCACACCAGGCAAATGCTGGGGCTGTACCTTAATTAAGGCCACGGCCGCTTCCTTCCCACTCCTAGCCCTTTCCTGTCCCATCGTCGCCATAAGACCTATCTGTGTCGGTGCGACGTAAAGCAACTAGCAAAAAAAATAATTAAGGTACAGCCCCAGAATTTGCCTGGAGTGAAAATGGGAAACCACGGAAAACCATTTTCAGGGCTGCCGACAGTGGGGTTCGAACCTACTATCTCCCGAATACTGGATACTGGCCGCACTTAAGGGGATTTAAATGAGACTATGGAGTGGGTATGTGGGAAACTGGGAATGAAATTTCTAGATCCTAATGGGTGGGTAGGAGATAGGGATCTACGCTCAGATGGCCCTCACTTAAACCGCAGTGGTACGTATAAGTTACGAAATTTGTTTCGAAGGGTAATAGGGAGGTACATTCAGGGAAACGGGGTGGCCTAGAGAGCGGTGATAAGGGAACAGGGAACTGGAAATGAAGTAGGGATGACATAAAATTGTTAGTGTTGAACTGTAGAAGTATTGTAAAGAAAGGAATAGAACTAAGTAATTTAATGGATATATATTTACCAGATATTGTAATAGGAGTTGAATCATGGCTGGGAAATGATATAATGGATGCAGAAATTTTCTCACGGCACTGGAGTGTGTACCGTAGAGATGGGATAGGAATGGTGGGAGGGGGAGTATTCATTCTGGTGAAAGAAGAATTTGTAAGCTACGAAGAAGTTAAAGATGAGACACATGAAATTCTAGGTGTAAGGCTCATTTCTAAAGATAATATGCAACTTGATATATTTGGAGTGTACAGACCGGGAAAGAGTAGCGCTGACGCGGACTCGAAATTATTTGATAGGATAGTCGGCTATGTTGGAAACGACATGAAAAGAAATGTTATTGTAGCAGGAGATCTGAATTTGCCAGATGTCAATTGGGAAGGAAATGCGAACGACAGGAAGCATGACCAACAAATGGCAAATAAGTTAATATGGGAAGGACAGCTGATTCAGAAAGTGATGGAACCAACCAGAGGGAAAAATATCCTGGATGTGGTGCTGATAAAACCAGATGAGCTCTATAGGGAAACTGAAGTAATAGATGGTATTAAAGATCATGAAGCTGTTTTTGTCATTGTTAAAAATAAATATGACAGAAAGGAAGGTATTAAAAGTAGGACTATTAGGCAGTACCATATGGCTGATAAAGCAGGCATGAGGCAGTTTCTAAACAGTAACTATGATCGGTGGAAAATGGTAAATAAAAATGTAAACAGACTCTGGGATGGGTTCAAAGAAATTGTCGAGGAATGCGAAAACAGGTTTGTACCTTTAAGGGTGGTAAGGAATGGTAAAGACCCACCTTGTTATAATAGAGAAATAAAGAGACTAAGAAGGAGGTGCTGACTGGAAATAAATAGAGTTAGAAATGGCTGTGGAAGTAAGGAGAAATTGAAGGAACTTACTAGAAAATTGAATCTAGCAAAGAAGGCAGCTAAGGATAACATGATGGCAAGCATAATTGGCAGTCATACAAATTTATTTTAAAGCAGAAACAGGTTCCAAGAAGGACATTCCAGGAATAATTTAATGAACAAGGAGAGTGTGTATGTGAAGATCTTCAAAAGGCAGAAGTATTCAGTCAGCAGTATGTAAGGATTGTTGGTTACAAGGATAAAGTCCAGATAGAGGAGGAGACTAAGACCAAAGAAATATTAACATTTAACAATGACATTTACAATAAGATACAAAAGTTGAAAACTAGAAAAGCGGCTGGAATTGATCAGATTTCTGGAATTGATCAGATTTCTGGGGATATACTAAAGACAATAGGTTGGGATATAGTACCATATCTGAAGTACTTATTTGATTATTGTTTGCTCAGAGGAGCTATATCAGATGAATGGAGAGTTGCTTTAGTAAGCCCTGTGTATAAAGGAAAGGGTGATAGACATAAAGCTGAAAATTACAGGCCAGTAAATTTGACGGGTATTGTATGCAAGCTTTGGGAAAGCATTCTTTCTGATTATACTAGACATGTTTGTGAAATTAATAACTGGTTCGATAGAAGGCAGTTCGGTTTTAGGAAAGGTTATTTCACTGAAGCTCAACTTGTAGGATTCCAGCAAGATATAGCAGATATCTTGGATTCTGGAGGTCAAATGGACTGTATCGCGATTGACCTGTCTAAAGCATTTGATAGGGTGGATCATGGGAGACTACTGGCAAAAATGAGTGCAATTGGACTAGACAAAAGAGTGACTGAACGGGTTGCTATATTTCTAGAAAATAGATCTCAGAAAATTGGAGTAGGTGAAGCTTTATCTGACCCTGTAATAATTAAGAGGGGAATTCCTCAAGGAAGTATTATCGGACCTTTATGTTTCCTTATATATATAAATGAAATGAGTTAAGGAGTGGAATCGGAGGTAAGGCTTTTTGCGAATGATGTTATTCTCTATAGAGTAATAAATAAGTTATAAGGTTGTCAGCAACTGCAGCGTGACCTCAAAAATGTTGTGAGATGGACACCAGGCAACTGTATGTTGATAAACGGGGTTAAAAGTCAGGTTGTGAGTTTCACAAATAGGAAGAGTCCTCTCAGTTTTAATTACTGCGTTGATGGGGTGAAAGTTCCTTTTGGGGATCATTGTAAGTATCTAGGAAAGATCTTCATTGGGGTAATCACATAAATGGGATTGTAAATAAAGGCTACAGATCTCTGCACATGGTTATGAGGGTGTTTAGGGGTTGTAGTAAGGATGTAAAGGAGAGGGCATATAAGTCTCTGGTAAGACCCCAACTAGAGTATGGTTCCAATGTATGGGACCCTCGCCAGGATTACCTGATTCAAGAACTGGAAAAAATCCAAAAAAAAGCAGCTCGATTTGTTCTGGGTGGTTCCGACAAAAGAGTAGCGTTACAAAAATGTTGCAAAGTTTGGGCTGGAAAGAATTGAGAGAAAGAAGGTGTGGTGCTCGACTAAGTGGTATGTTCCGAGCTGTCAGCGGAGAGGTGGCGTGAAATGACATTTGTAGACGCATACATTTGAGTGGCGTCTTTAAAAGCAGGAAAGATCAAAATATGAAGATAAAGTTTGAATTCAAGAGGACAAATTGGGGCAAATATTCTTTTATAGGAAGGGGAGTTAGGGAATGGAATAACTTACCAAGGGAGATGTTCAGTAAATTTCCATATTATTTGAAATCAGAAAAGGCTAGGAAGACAACAGATAGGGAATTTGCCACCTGGGTGACTGCCCTAAATGCAGATCGGTATTGATTGATTGATTGATTGATTGATTGATTGATTGATTGATTGATTGATTGATTGATTGATTGATTGATTGATTGATTGATTGATTGATTGATTGATTGATTGATTGATTGATTGATTGATTGATTGACGTTATACTTGTCCAACAATTCAAGGGTGTGTTTGAGTTTACTTCCCCTTAACAGGGAATTCATCTTCACTGTAGCTTGGTAAGTAATGTTCCTTTCCTTTTGCTGTTGTTGTTTATATGAGGGCAGTAGTGGTGGAGTACATGAAGGTGCAGGCACCCCAGAATCCGATTACCTGCTTGCCCCATCAAGACTGGGGGTGGAGTGGTTACCACCTTGGGTAATATTTTTTGTTGATATTTCTCTTCATGTTGAGTCCAAAGAGTATATATGTGGGGTCACCCTAGTGGGTTGTTAGCCCTGAGGTATATTTTATCAGCCGCCACTAACATGTGGAACAGACGCTGCCGGGGTACCGCCACTGACATGTGAAACCATCATGCCTTCTGCCCATTATAATGATGGACAGTAGATTGCTTCCTTCGCCAGCTCCGCCGTACCCAAGTCCGTCTTCTCCGTCTTTGCTGCCGTTGGGGTGTTTTAAATTAATTTATGAGTCATTTTCCTCCATAACGAATTAAGCCTCCCATGAGAAAACTCATCCACGCGAAGCTGTTGGTTCTCTCATGGGGTGTCACGTTTGGTACTGGCCACCCAGCCCTCGGCCAGACAGTAGTACCGTCTACTGACACATACGGTAGCAGAAAACTTCTGACGTAACATTATATTATTATTATTATTAATGTTTTCAATCACTTTCTGAGAGGCTAACCGCAGTAAATCAAGACTGATGTCAACATGGAGCACCGAGCGAGTTGGACGTGCGGTTAGGGTCGCGAAGCTGTGAGCTTGCATTCGGGGAGATAGGGTTCAAATTCCACCTTCGGCAACCCTAAAGATGGTTTTCCGTTGTGTACCATCTTCATACCAGACAAGAGAATGGGCTATACGTTAATTAAGGCCACGGCCGCTATATAGTAATCCTCGCCCTTTCCCACAGTGAAAACTTTCGATGTGTTAGTGCTACGTTACACAAGTAGAGTTTAAATAAATGCTTATTATTTTTCTACCATATTTCGCACATTCTGGTGAGGTAGCGGGTGCGAATTATTTCACGCATGTGGACTGGGCCTTGCTTAATTGCCGAATCCCCTTTGTGAGGCCAACTCAGTATGGAGAGATGTATTCACAATTGTGTGTTTTTCTGGTGCTAGGTAGAGTGGTATACATTTTAATATAAAGACGAGTGTGTAGGAATAAAAACACACACACACACCAGGTACCCAAGTGAGACAAATTAACCAGATGCAATTAAAATCCCTGACCCTACAGGGAATCGAACCCGGGACCCTCTGATCCCTAGGCTTCAGCGCCGACCATTCAACCAAGGAACCGGACTCCGAGTTTATACATAAGATGTACTTAAAATACGCATCATACTGGTATCAGGTGTTTGTTATGTCTTCAATTATGGCGTAACATATTTTCTAATAGCACATGCCACTCCTATGCCAAAACCGTGAGTGTGACGATTCTCTTCCTACCCATTATTTCCTTTAAGACTGGTCACGTCTCCCAGCCACATATTGATATACAGTCCATCAGAACAATTTTCGTTGAATACATTAAATACATCGCACTCTAGGAGCGGGTAAATATGTCATGCAAACATATATTCCTACAGTACGACACAGTAAGGTTCATTTTCCTTTATTCTTAAGCATAGGAAAATGAACTCGAACGAAATTTGTTCTGATGGACTGAATATAAATATGAGGCTGGGAGGCGTGACCAGTCTTAAGGGAAATAATGGATAGGAAGTCCATTGTCACATCCGTGGTTTTGGAACAGGAGCGACGATATGGTGTCGGTTGCTACCTTTCCTGATGAAAAAGTACTATAACCGCTATCTTTTTATAGAAAATACGCTTTGTTTTTAAAATGAACGAGAAAAAGTTAACGAAATCCACGAGGTAACTTTCTACAAAACGTGAAGTGATCTTCAATTCCTTATTTCAAGTTATACAACTGCTTATAAATTTTGAAGTAATTCTTATTCGTTTCAATAGTTATAAACACACATAATTATTACCAGCTTCCACGAATGGATGCCTTTTATTTCTTCGTCAAAGGCCATGAACTATGTCACTACATTATAAATATCCTAGGAAACTGTCGAATGAATTGCACAAGACAACGTCAGAGTACATCATTTTAAGTATGCATCATGTGTGGAATGTGTCAGCTCCATGAATGTCAGTGTTACCTCAGGCCATCGGTGACAAGGCAGTATTCTCATGAGTTCTCGGGCAAGGGTAGCAACACTTCAATAGTGCTTTTTTTGTTATATCTTGTACCAAGGTTCAGTCCTTCAAATTAACCAGTTCCAGTGGAAAGATGCATTGTAATTTGTGTCCAGGTATTAACCAGGATTGTAATTGCTTCTCATATCTAATATCAAGACAGGCATATGCAAGTAGATATTATATATTGAATGAAATATGTATTACAGCAAATGGCCATATGAAAATACAATATTTAATAGACAAAAAGTTCGCCTCTGTGGTGTAGTAGTTAGCGTGATTAGCTGCCACCCCCGGAGGTCCGGGTTCGATTCCCGGCTCTGCCACGAAATTTGAAAAGTGGTACGAGGGTTGGAACGGGGTCCACTCAGCCTCGGGAGGTCAACTGAGTAGAGGTGGGTTCGATTCCCACCTCAGCCATCCTTGAAGTGGTTTTCTGTGGTTTCCCACTTCTCCTCCAGGCAAATGCCGGGATGGTACCTAACTTAAGGCCACGGCCGCTTCCTTCCCCCCTCCTTGCCTGTCCCATCCAATCTTCCCATCCCTCCACAAGGCTCCTGTTCAGCATAGCAGGTGAGGCAGCCTGGGCGAGGTACTGGTCATCCTCCCCAGTTGTATCCCCCGACCCAGAGTCTGAAGCTCCAGGACACTGCTCTTGAGGCGGTAGAGGTGGGATCCCTCGCTGAGTCCGAGGGAAAAACCGACCCTGGAGGGAAAACAGATTAAGAAGAAGAATGGACAAAAAGAAAAGAAACCTTGTAGCCAACCTTTCACTCCACGATGAAAACATTTTGAGGGAGATTCGTTCTTCTATCAGCAAATCAAAACATTATATATTCATATTTCTCGTTCGGCTTCTAGACTTTTCTAATGCAGAAACTACCCATCATCTTGTAATTCACCTCAATCACACTGATTTATACAGAGATTCCCAGAGGAATTTCATTCACGAATAGTTTTGTAAAGCAATATCTCTGTCTTCCACGGGCTAGTAGTCCACCAGTAAATATTTGGGATGGAAATTCAGTGCCGTATTCCGAGTTGTCACCATGAAAATCTTTTCTTTCTTTCTTAATCTGTTTACCCTCAGGGGTTTTGCTTTTCACTCAGACTCAGCGAGGGATCGCACCCCTAACGCATCAAGGGCAATGTCCTGGAGAGTGAGACTTTGGGTCGGGGATTAAACTGGAGACGAGGACAAGTACCTCGCCCAGATGGCCTCATCTGCTATGCTGAACAGGGGCCTTGTGGAGGGATGGGAAGATTGGAAGGGATACACAAAAAAGAGGTAAAGAATCGGCCGTAGCCTTAAAAAAGGTACTATCCCAACATTTGCCTAGATGAGAAGTGTAGGAACCAGGGAAAACCATTTCGAGGATGGCTGAGGTTGGAATAGAACCCCGTCTACTCAGTTGACCTCCCCAAGGCTGAGTGGACCCCGCTCGAGCACTTGTAAAACTTTTTAAATTTCGTGGCAAAGCCGAGAATCGAACCTGGGCATCTGGGAGTGGCAGCTAATCACACTAACCACTACACTACAGAGGCGGACCCTCCATTAAATACCTAGTTTAATTCTACTATAATTTACTTCAACAGTTATAGTTTCTACTAATGTGATCAGCAATCAATCCCTTATAATGCTGAAGCAATAACGTTGCCGCCTGAGCCTCCGTGGCTCAGACGGCAGCACGCCAACCTCTCACCGCTGGGTTCCATGATTCAAATACCGGTCACCCCACGTGAGATTTGTGTTGGACAAAGCGGAGGCGGTACAGGTTTTTCTGCAGGTACTCCGGTTTTCGCTGTCGTCTTTCATTCCAGCAACACTCTCCAATTTAATTTAATTTCATCTGTCAGTTATTCATCATTGCTCCAGAGGAGTGCGATAAGGCTTCGCAGCCGGCACAATTCCTACCCTCGCCGCTAGATGGGGCTTCATTCATTCCATTCGTGACCTGGTCGAATGACTGGAAACAGGTTGAGGATTTTCATTTTCAACGTTGCCGCCTCTGTGGTGCAGTGATTAGTGTGATTAGCTGCCACCCCTAGAGGCCAGGGTTCGATTCCCGGCTCTGTCACGAAATTTGAAAAGTGGTACGAGGACTGGACATAAGGGTCCATAAAGCCTCGGGAGGTGAACTGAGTAGAGGTGGGTTCGATTCCCACCTCAGTCATACTCGAAGTGGTTTCCTATTTCTTCTCCAGGAAAAGGCTGGGATGGTACTTAAGTCCACGGCCGCTTCCTTCCCTTTTGATTGTCTATCCCTTCCAATTTTCCTAACCCCCCAACCCGGCATAGCATGTGGGGCCGCATGGGCGAGGCCCTACTCCTCCTTCCCAGATGTATCTCCCGACCCCAAGTCGCACGCTCCAGGTTACCGCCCTTGAGGTTGTAAAAGTGGGAACCCTCTCTGAGTCCGGAAAAGAAACCAACCCTGGAGTATAAGCGGATTAAAGAAAGAAAGAAAGAAAGAAAGAAAGAAAGAAAGAAAGAAAGAAAGAAAGAAAGAAAGAAAGAAGCAATAATGTTAATCCTTCTAACGGAAGGAAACGGCCATCAGTAACAAAATCTTTATCTTACGTTGTCTTTCAAAATTGAAATTTATCATAATGTTCTTATATATATATATTGCTATTTGTTTTACGTCGCACTGACACAGATATGTCTTATGGCGATGATGGGCTGGGAAAGGCCTAGGAAGTGGAAGGAAGCGGACGTGGTCTTAATTAAGGTACAGCCCCGGCATTTGCCTGGTGTGGAAACGGGAAACCACGGAAAACCATATTCAGGGCTGACGACAGTGGGGCTCGAATGATCAGCGTAGTCGTCTTCGGTTCAAAGGGTTCGATTCTCGGCCGGGTTGGAAATTTCAACCTAAAATGAGTATTTTTCCTGCTCCCCGCAACTCACACACCAAACACAACAACACTGTTGGAGTGTCTGTCTTAAAAGCAATAACCACAGGAAATTATTTTTATTTCACCAAGCACCCCAAATTTATGCATTGGAATTGAATTATCTCACAGCGGTTGTTTTTCATGTATCAGTATAAATAGAAATGTAATCTGTTCTCCTGTCTCCCGTGATCCTCCCCTTATCTTAGTCGCAGCAGCTCTCTCCCCTTGCTTGGTGAAAGGCAGGTAGATAATGCTGCATCCTAGGCTATTGGCACTGCAGAACTAGCAGCAATTTCAGTGTACCAGTATGTGCAAGAAGTAAGGTGTACAATGGTGTCCATTTTATTTAGATACTGCAATTTTCTTTCCAGGCTGACTTCGCGTGAGTTCGGGGGAACCCTTCAAGTTTTAATAATGTTATGCCTTTACGACTCACTAATTACACATTTACGGTTTTCGGAGAAGCTGAAGTGCTGGAATTTAGTCCCCCAGGAGTTATTTTACGTGCCAGTAAATGTACCTACACGAGGATGATTTACTGGATCACCTTCAAATACCACCGGCTTGATCCAGGGTCGAACTTGACAAGTTGGGGTCAGAAGGCCAGCGCCTCAACCGTCTTAGCCACTCAGCCAGCCCCTTCAAGTTTTACTGCAATGTCTAACATCTGAGTGATTCAATTTGTGGAGAAAATCGGTAATCCTACCGCGGTACGAGAATAGAATGTGGCTGAGTCTCATATACGCTACTGCCGAAGGCAGAAAGTTGCTCATGAGAACACCAACAAATCAAGAAAAGCATTTTGGGAGCATAAACCTGTAAAGTTTTCTAAGTTTGAAAATTAACTGCTTCAGTATGTGAAATGTTTACGTGATCAGTAATATGATGTTTCACACAAAATGCTGCAATTAAAAGCGCTATAAATAGCAACAAAGCAGGATATTAGCCGTACGGAACCGAAGATCAGCCATGGTTGGATAGCCCGATTCATGATGAGAAAGCAGAAACGGCAAGGAAGCGTATTCGGCTTTGAATGGAATATTAAAAACTGTAATACTCTTGATAATATCCAATTAATGTGTTACGGAAGAGAATAACATGAAATCTATTTGCGAAATCATGAAGATAATAGTGGAGTTAGATTTTTTTACAATTGCCTTTATGTCTCACCGACACGGATACGTCTTATGGCGACGATAGGATAGGAAAGGGCTAGGAGTGGGAAGGAAGTGGTCCTGGCTCTAATTAAGGTACAGTCCTAGAATTTGGCTCTTGTAAAAAAGGGAAACCACGAAAAGCCACCTTCAGGGCTATCGACAGTGGGGTTCGATACCACTACCTTCCGAATGCAAGCTCACAGATGTGGGTCCCTAATCGCACGGCCAACTCACTCGGTAGTGTAGTTAGAATTCTATGTGAAGATATAAGTACACAAGCGGATATAGCTAAAAAGATAACTAAATATTGATTAGGTTAAGATTAAGGAGAGGAAACGTGAGGGAAATATTAGATTTATCATACCAGCAGCAGAACAAACATCTACGCGACGATAAACAAAGTGAAAAGGATGCTAGATAGAATAAAAATGGGAGACTGCTGAGAAAAGGGGATTCAGAGCGAAGAAAAGAAGAGAGTAACTATTCGAAAGGAAGACATTGAGGATCATATTATAATGCCAGAATGTAGGATCAAAAGAACATTACTGGAATTCTGTGAAATCAGAAAAATGATGACAATAAAGAAAGTCTAACGAATAGAAAAATAACAGGTATGGTGTGATGGCTAAAGGGTATCCATAAGAATAAGCGTCTAAGAGAAAAATGAAGAGAATTGTTGTTTTATTATGTGGAAAAATAATGGAATAGGCACATCTGTTGAGAGTAGCCTACGTAGAGATACAGACTCACTTAGGGTCAAATCCGTGGGTAGTGATTCCAGATCAAAAATAGAAAGATTGTTATACAACTTTGAATTGATTAAACAAAGAGTGGGTAGAAAAGTCAATTCTTTTCGCATATTAAATATGTTTTTTGTTATATTTCAGGCCATTTATTTTCAGTTCCGACTCAGTCGATTTATAACTGTTAGGTTCTTTAGTCTGTCGAAAGTAATTTATGAGTAAATAAATTATTTTTGGAAATACTCGATAAAAGAAAACATACAACCTGTGCCAATAAAGTTCGGTGAATGAAGTCAGAACGGTCGCAACGCTGCACCTGCGTAGCAGCAGGTCTTGACCACCTGCTCCCAACGTTGTTCAGTTGAGTATCGTGTGTATGCCGTGTAAGACCTGTTTGACACAGTGCGTGTTTAGTGCGTTGGTTCTGAACTGCGAACAGGAACATGAACGACCAAAGATCAATGTACAGTTTTGTTTTAAGCTTGGAAAGACACCGAAAAAACCGCATGTGATGCCGGTACGTGTTTATGAAGATCAAGCACTGTCCTTGAAGTGTGTGTACGAGTGGTTCGCCCGTTTTCGAGGAGGCCGGGAAAGTGTTTGTGACAACCCCCGTAGCGGAAGACCGGCGACTGCCGTCAGTGACGAAAACACTGAGAAGGTGAGGACATTAATCACGAATGATCGGCGATTAACTGTGCGCATGATAGCGGATGAACTGCAGATTAACCGTGAATCCGTGCGACAAATCGTTCCCCAGAAGTTAGGGAAGAGGAAAACGTGTTCTCGTCTTGTGCCACATCACTTGACTGACGATCAGAAGCAGGCATGTTTAGAGGCTTCACAGGATTTTGTCGAAACGGCCGATGCGACACCAAATTTCTTGAACTGTATTGTCACAGAGGATGAAACCCGGAGTCTCAGGTACGACCCTGAAACGAAACGGCAAATTATGGAATGGCGTTCTCAGGGATCCTCTAGTCGAAAAGCGGTCAGAGCCGAAAAGTCACGCATCAAACTCGCTTTGAAAGGAAAGGGATTTGACGATATTCCTGACATCCAACGAAACGTGACGAGGCTTTTGAACACCATCACAAAGGAAGCCTTCTTGCAAAGTTTCCAGGACATGTATCGCTGATCTCAGCAGTGCATAGATATGGGAGGGGACTATTTCGAAGGACAGTAAGGTCACTGTGGTGCATTGTTCATCTATGTTGATAGTACAGGACTATTCACCGAACTTCATTGTCCCTGATTGTATTACAATATAATTATACCTAATAGAAAAAATGAGCAGGAAGAAAATGAAGTAAGCACTAATTTGTCCTGCAGTATAACATCTAGGACAAAAAAACTGAAATTAAAAAATTACAATTTGGTGAATGGGAGTAAACAGTTGTAAGGCTTAATCATAATATGTAATGTAGTAGAGCAATAGACAAACTAACTGTAAGAAGGAAAATCATGCATGTATCGAAAAAATGGATTAGAATAAATGATTACTCTCCCCAAGTTTCAGGCGAAAGGGAATATTGTATTGTATTCTGTTCGATTAATACGATCACAATCACCCTGCTTCAAGCAACAGAAATTAACCGGACGTGGTCAAAATCCCCGACCCGACCGGGAATCGAGCCCAGGGCCCTATGAACAGAAGGCTACTACGTACTCCATTCAATTATGTATGACACTTCGAATATCAAAATGGAAAAGAAAACCCATGACGCTACAGATCTGATGGGCCTTGGCCTACCAAGCGACCGCTGCTCAGCCCAAAGGCCGGAAGATGGCAGATTATGAGGTGACTCATGGTCAGTGTACGAAAGCTCTCGGCCATAATTCTTGGCTTTCTAGACCGGGTCTTCCATCTCACACTCAGAAAGTCCTTAAAATTAAATCATGTGGGCTGATTAGACCTCGAACCCGTCCCAATAACCAAGTAAAAGTCCACAACCTGGCTGGAAATCGAATCCGGTTCCCCTGGGGGAGAAGGAGACATAGGTTACAGGGCTAAACATTAATTGATACCGCCATTTAGGAACATTTTCAGTAAAATAACAAATCAAGCAAATGTTCGTAATTTACTTAAGTTAAATTATGTTTCATTATTTGAAAGATAATATGTAGGCTACTTTTCTAAATGCAATATCTTGTTGCCTTTCCTCCTGACCGTTACATTTAGAATCTCCTCAACTGTATCTGGTATTGTGTAGTGGTTACACATAGGAACAATCCCAATAATTATACGAATTAGACGTCCATTGTTCATTAGAGTCCACAAGCTCTTTTTCCTCATCAAGGACTTAAATACAGTAGTTAAAATTGAAAGAGTTGTTAACGTGCACAATAAGTAAGGGATAATGAGTAGAAAGGTTAGTATTTTTTCCAAATCAGTTAGCACAAAGCGAGTTGGCTGTGCGGTTAGGGGCGCACAGCTGTGACCTTCATTAGGGAGACAGTGGGTTCGAACCCCATTGTCGGCAGCCCCGAATATGTTTTTCTGTGGTTTCCCATTTTCATACCAGGCGAATTCTGCGGGTGTACCTTAATTAAGGCTACGGCCACTTCTTTCCCACTCCTAGCCCTTTCCTATCCCATCGTTGCCATAAGACCTATTTGTGTCTATGCGACGTAAAGCAGTTTGAAAAAAGTCAGTTAACATTGAAGGTTTGCTGCTTTTCATTCTTCACACCACCGTAGTATACTTTGTTAGTGCTGACTCTCATGTTTCATGTTAAAAAATTATTTCAGTTTAAGTTTCTGTACATCAAATCAGGACGGAGCAGTAATTCATCTGAGGATAAAAAAAACTCTTTATTCCTACTAAACCGTTGAATGAGACCTGAAATGTTTTTGTTCAAGCCGGCTATAAATACTGATCATCTGAAGAATTATTCCGCAGAGCCTCTGGGATGGTTGTTTCTAGCTTTTGTTTCAATACCTTGTTTGTATGACAAGATCGTCATTGGACATATGTTTCACAAACAATTTCCTTCTGATATTGGTCGTGCTGATGGTAGCGGTAAATATTGTTTCGAGGGGATGTACAACAAGGAAGTACTAATTCTAAATAAAGATGATCTTCGAAGAATTCAGGTTTTCGTGAAAGAAAGTGAAGGGATAGAAAGGGCAGGACAATTAAAAAAAGTCACTATGCTTCGTAGAAATATTGTCGGGGTCTATCTGTTAGGTCATCAGCCCAGAGACTGGTTGGATCTTCAAATAGCACCACCAAAAGTTATGTCGTTGTAGGGAAACAGCAAATACCGAAGGCAGCACCAAAATGAGGCAAGATGAGAAGTTGGATAGTCTGCCATTGCTTTTCTTACTGAACCAAAAAGTGCTGTTGCAGTACAACCGACGTATGAGCATCACCTTTCATTAACATCAGACGCACTCCGAGTGTCAGTACTCGGTACCACCCATAACCCAGCAGCTTTCACTTTGTCACAGCCGTGGACGAGATGGGGACTTTGGTAGAAGCCACATTTTGCTCTGGGCTTTACCAACAGACAGGAGAGATGCACTATATTCATCAAGAAATGGTAATAGTCGGACTTTTGGGGTGAAAAGAGTTTACGTATTAGCCGAAGGAGGTCAGATAGAAAATATGAAATTGAGAAGCCAGGTTACACTTAGTTAGGAGTCCCATGGTAGCTTTCACGCGATTTCAAGTTAAAATCCCCTGGGTTCTCCCTTGTAGTCACCTCGTACGATAAGGAGGGTGTATCATGGATGAGTTATGCCACCCTCACCACCTTTATGTTTCAAATTACAGAACACAATATGTCATTAGTCATCTGTGCCACTTGCGGTGGTGATTTGTGGAGCTTTGTATCTCTCCTATCCGTTCTGTCAGTACTCAGGAAGCAAGAACTGCTGGTACGTCGCCAGTATTAGAACGAAGGCCTTCGCTTCGTGTGTGGTACTTGTCCAGCCTAGTGATTGGCGTCTCCGTGCAAGATCATGGCCAATCGCAACATACCTTCGTAATTAACGACACAAAAACCGAAACAAAAAAAAAAAGACCAAGACATAACGTGCGTCACAGAAATGGCGACGATGTGCTTAAGGTTATATGTGATTGACAACTACACGTGAAACGCTGTGGTATTGTGCTACAAAGATACGTGTACTTTGGAATGAAACACGTGATCTTCTCTTTGTACATTTGTGTCATATGGCCTTTACAATTTTTTATAGTATTTCGTGTTATTGATTATGTTATTAATCTTGTCTGCTTATTCTTATGATTATTCTTTTCGTTTCAGGCATCTATGGGCTGCGATTACGCAACTTCCATTTCTTTCTCAAGATCTTCCTCCTTCCTCTTTTACCAGTATTTCTTCATCTGTTGGCTTGTTCGAGCTCGTTCTTCTGCCGAGAATACTCTATTCTTCCTCGTTTTCTCATCTGCTAGGTCCTTCACCTCCGCAACTCTCTGCCTGAAGATTTTTCTGTTTGTTATATCTTCTGCCGTGATCCCACATTTTTCTAAATCTCGGTGGACTTCTTTTACCCATGGGACTTGTGTCTTCCTGTTCTCCTGGAAGGTGAGGATCCTGATGGCGAGTCTCTCTGATCCCATCCTTATAATATGTCCGTAGAACGTCAATCTCCTCTTTTTCATTGTGGTGGTGATGTTTTCAAATTGTTGGTATAGTTCTTGGTTTGGTCTCATGCGAGACGTAAACTTGTTTGATGATTTCCTGGGTCCAAGAATCATTCTAAGGAACCTCCTTTCCCTCTTTTCCAAATCTTTATTAGGGTACATTAGACATTTTATTCAACATAATACTTTAAACAATAATAATACAATGTTACATGGAGTGATTTCTAGCTTGCTGAATAATAGCGATTCCATTGTGAAAGAAATGAATTATCAGAATTCGTAATAATCAAGTAGAACTATTGAAGAACATGTTAGTAGAAAACTAAATTCCTAAGACTCTGTGTAGTACTAGCCGTAGTGCTCGGCTCTGTTCTGGTACTTTTCTTGAATGTTTACCTTTAGGATTTTTATAACCTGTTTGAAGTGATTTTTTCGGATTTCTTTGCTGTGACGTTGACTCATAGTTTATGAATTCTTTTGTAGATGTGGAAATATTGTTGTGCGTATAATTTTAAGTTCCAATTTGAGACTGTATAGTTTCACGTTAAGATATTTCGTTGTTGCATAGTTGATCGTTTCAAACAAATAGTTATAACTGCATGAATTTACACGTCGTGCTATAGATATGATGTACACGACTAAAACTGTCACTGGGAGTCACCAACCAGGCTAGGCACCCCGAAAACAATTAAATCAACCCTTCCTCTCAGTCATTTCGGACACTTTATTTTTAACTATTTCTGAACCTTCATGCCGACGTAGGCTCAACTTGGACACACACTGCATCCGGAGTGTCAAAATTCATATCAGCGATCGACCAAGATAATTATTGATTCGACACTGATGTCGGTCAATTTCGGTTATTTTTAGGTATCATCCGCTCTCCTAGAGGTGTTAGGGATGTCTAACCCCCACAGTATTTTTTCCAGATAGTAAGTCATATGGCCTAAGTGTAACAAGTTTGCTTGAGAGCTATGCTGGAACATACACACATACATACATAATCTCGGTCATGTAGGATATTTTCTTTTTCACACCTTCTCACCCTCTTGCCTATGAGGCTGAATTTGGACTTAAAAAAAGACATCTTCAGACATACTATTAATTTCATCGACACCAAAAACTATGGATTCCACATTAATATTGGTTGTTTTCTATTATTTTTATTCTTCAACCCTTTCCATTCCCGCACAAAAGGGTCCTAAGCGTGTCATACCCCCACAGTATCTTTTTACAGATAGTTTGGTTGACATCTATGATGGAACATGCATAATCTCGCTCATTTTTATTACCCCCTTCGACGGGAGATGAACTTATACTTAAACGACATCCGAAATGCCACTGATCATCTCGTGACCCCGAAAACTACGGATTCGACACTATATTCGATTGTTTTATGTTCCATCCCCTCCAACTAGTCCTAGAGGTACCGATCTCGTTAGCTGCAGTCGCTTAAGTGCGGCCAGTATCCAGTAATCGGGAGATAGTAGGTTCGAGCCCCACTGTCGGCAGCCCTGAAGATGGTTTTCCGTGGTTTCCCACTTTCATACCAGTCAATGCCGGGGCTGTACCTTAATTAAGGTCACGGTCGCATCCTTCCAATTCCTAGGCCTTTCGTATCCCATCGTCGCCACAAGACATATCTGTGTCGGTGCGACTTAAAGCAAATTGCAAAAAAAAAAAAATGAAGTCCTAGAGGAGTAGCTTACTCCCACAGTGATTTTCTCCAGACAGTAAGTCATATGTGTACCAATTTATGTTTTATTTAAACAGAGTCTCTTGTGAATAGCGAAAGTATTACTTAGGAGCTATTCACAATAATTATCGTGGTAATATTATATAAATGTAGATCCAGATTAACGCCGACTCTGCCTATCAGTTTTAAAATATTTTGGCGCTATTCATAATCATTGTACTGATACATACATACATACATACATACCTACATACATACATTATCATTATAGACTGCTTTGCCTTTCAGCGTTCAGTCTGTCAATTTACTAAACGTCGCCACAATCCTCGATTTGCAACTAGTGTTGTGGCCTCATTTAGTTCTATACCTCTGATCTTTAAATCGTTAGAAACCGAGTCTAATCATCGTCGTCTTGGTCTACCTCTACTTCTCTTACCCTCCACAGCAGAGTCCATTATTCTCGTAGGTAGCCTATCCTCCTCCATTCGCCTCACCGGACCACACCAACGAAGCCGATTTATGCGTACAGCTTCATCCATCGAGTTCATTCCTAAATTAGCCTTTATCTCCTCATTCTGAGTACCATCCTGCCATTGTTCCCACCTGTTTGTACCAGCAATCATTCTTGCTACTTTCATGTCTGTTACTTCTAACTTATGAATAAGATATCCTGAGTCCACCCAGCTTTCGCTCCCGTAAAGCAAAGTTGGTCTGAAAACAGACCGATGTAAAGATAGTTTCGTCTGGGAGCTGACTTCCTTCCTACAGAATACTGTTGATCGCAACTGCGAGCTCACTGCATTAGCTTTACGACACCTTGATTCCATCTCACTTACTACTGATAAGAATACGGAAATGTGGTTCCAGAAAAAGTATCTCAGCTGATTATTTATTCATTTTATTTTATTAATTTTTATTTAATGCCTTTGTATGTGACGAAGTTAGGGCTCACGGCCCTCTCTTACACTCTCTTAACACCCCCCCCCCATGGCACTTAACGCCCTTGAAAGGGTCTTGGCCTGCCCAGCGACAGCTGCTCAGACCGAAGGCCTGCAGATTACGAGGGGTCGTGTGGTCAGCACGACGCATCCTTTCAGCCGTTATTCTGGACTTTCGAGACCGGGGCCGCCATCTCACCGTCAGATAGCTCCTCAGTTCTAATCACATAGGCTGAGTGGACCTCGAGCCAGCCCTCAGGTGGGGAGAAAAATTCCTGACCTGGCCGAGAATCGAACCCGGGGTCTCCGAGCGAGAGCGAGAGGCAGGCAAGCTACCCCTACACCATGGGACCGGCTTCACACTCTCTTAACGCTAGCTATGAATTTAAAATGTACAATCAATATCCCTCTTTGGCCTTGCCTACACTCATGCACGTGCCTGTATCAGGCCTGTATTCTACTGCAGAACCATTGAGCTGACGTTGCCATTGTTACGGCCTGTCATCCATTCATCCGATTCCCAGAGTGGGGTAGTTTACTGCGAATATTCTCCAGAACGGTTGGTTTTAGGGACTTAGAACATGGTTTTCGGTCCCGTACTAACTTATCAAGTTTTCTTCTTCGCGTCGTGCCGCTTAGAATGAGCTTTGTCATGTCCTTGTACGACAAATTCGGTACTTCGCTTATATTTGCCTATGATAATGTGCCAAAGAACCTAAATCCAGGAAATGGAGAGGGCTGTTAAAATTTCCTGTAGACAGTGTTACCCGTAGGGTCCTAAAGGTTAGTATAAAAAATTTGGTTCAGGATTGTGGCAAGGTAGAGATTTGTATCAGGAATGAATAGACAGACGGACGAACGGGCAGAGGCATTTTGCCTTATATATAGATTGTCTTTACGACTTTAATGTAATGAAGGTCCTTTTAGTCCTGTTTTGATAGTTTGTTAATTGCATTTCTGCAAACAGTTGACTGTCAGAAAAATATACTACATTCAGCATCTTCTTACATAAAAAAATTGGAATGTGTAAAACAATATTGTGAGAAAACCACAATACAAACACCTATCTATAGCACATCAAAAGAAAGGTCTCCACCTCAAGATTACTAGAAAAATAATATTTATTTCATTAATTCCTTCATTTGCGTAAAAATAGTAATTTGTTCGAATAATACAATGCTTAGGTCATTGCAGTTAACTTTATTCGCCGTTAGATGGCTCTATGAACGTTGTCTCCGCTGATCTTTCTATGCCAGCCCGATAGATGGTTCTGTGAAAGTTGCCTGTGCATATATTTCTATGCTAGTCCCATAGATGGATATATTTCATAAAACTTATGAATTATTCAGTGTAGGGTTATTACATGAAATCTGCATGCACTGTGAAACACAACATTCCGCTATGGTAAACTGACGTTTTAATTCGTGTTGCTCAATGGTTTGGTTTAATTTCCACAATCTCAAGTAAACGACGTACTTAAAGGTATGATGCTGCATGATAATGATTTCATGAAGCATTTAAGTACAATGTCCTTTACCCTCTTCTCTGCTAACCGTAGTTACATTCTAGGATTAGGTCCTTACTTTTGTAAGATTCAGAGGTGATTCGTAGGTACATTTCAGATTTGCTGCGTACAAAAATTGCCGAGCATTACACAACCAGGTTTATGCGATAGATTCAGGTCTTGCGAACAGAGTTTGTTGTGAAACTTCTATAAATTACCAGCGTTCAAAAATTCCATATGGGGGCCAATGACCTCAGGTGTTAGGCCCCTGTAAACAACAAGCATCATCATCATCACCACCACCATCATCATCATCATCATCATCATCATCATCATCATCATCATCATCATCATCAAAAGTCCATAAGTACTGTATAGTAACAGCGGAAGTGTAAATTTAAAGGCAAATAAATGGTCTTCCGGAGTTCAGTATATTTTCCGTTACTTTTCTCACGCTTCCTGTATAACCAGTTTCATTTTTAGTCTCCGTTTGCAACGATTGTTGTGACAGGTCATTAGTTTAGTATAAAAAAGGTTGTTGACCAGAGGAAGCTTATGTGGAGCAGATATAATTATTGGTAACTACTTTATTATTTTCTAAGTTATTATTTCAAATACTTAAATGTACTCTTCTCTTTGCTACCCAATTTCACGTAGAATTCCCGATATGCGAGTGAGAGCAGAGGAATATTTTATAACTTGGAGGGATTTGACATGAACCTAGCAAGGAATTATGTCTCTGTTACAATTTTCTCTCTCATAAGGGGTAAGGGAACAACTAGAACACCAGGGAAATCACATTCATTTATAAGCTTTGTTTGATCATTGAGCATATTACTGGACTATTTACGTGAATGTGCAGCTACTCTTCCTATTAAATTATGATGTAACTTCCTTTCCACTGAAATAACATCAAATGTATGCGTTATCTAATCAGTAGCTATTGCAGCTAGTACTTTATACCTTGGCCAATGATCTAGCTGTTAAATCCATTATACTTCAAAGATCAGTCAGCTACGAAATATCTTCGCTCATGGGCTGATGGCTCACTTGGCAAGCTTCTTTAATGTGGAACGCCAGTTGCTAGATCTGCTTGCTCTTGAATATAATAATGTCTGAAGTGTAGCCTACTTCCCCAAAACGACAGGAGCACCACTGTAGCTATGTGCGGTACCTTGAAGCGACGTCCATTATGACGCACTACGTTCTCAAGTTGAATGAACAAAGAAAGCTGAGACTACCAACAGCAGTGATTACACAGGTATTATGAAGATTTATTACTACGTTATTAAATATGTCTTATAATCTTACTTCAAGTTTTGCAATAATAATCAGTTGTAGTAGTATTATTATTATTCTCGTGTCAGATACATTAAAAAAAGGAAACAGTTACAACAATTTCAAGTAAATAATATTGGACCAATACAACGCTACTTCGAGTCCTCTCTTCGTGGCTCGATGCAGGTCATCTTGCGTGCACAAAGATGGATACAGCGGACACTGAAGCATATGCTGCATGGTTTGATCTTCTCGCAGTCACACTTGGTGTTGTCGCCATTGATGAAGCCCCATCTTGCCAAATTAACTTTGGACCTTCCCACTCCTGATCTCAACCTATTGAGAGATTTCCAGATTGTCCAGCTCTCATTGCAACCGGGTGGCAAATGTTCCTCAACCGCCATCTGCTCAGAGCCTTGGGGGATCTTTGTCTTCCATAGCTGTATCCTTGCCTTCTCAGCTGGTACTAAAAGTTCCTGAGAAGTTCGTAGGAAGCTCTTCGTAGATTTCAGTCTCTGTACTGGAAGTTCATGTCCATGCAGTATATGAGAACTTTCGTGCTTAACCTTTGTCCTTTCCTTATTTGCAGCTACTTCTCTTCGCACACCGGGTGGTGCTATCCCTGCAAGACGATAGAGTTTTTCAGTTGGAGTAGACTTTAGACAACCTGTGACAAGTCTACAGGTCTCATTAAGTGATATGTCTACCTGTCTGGCATGAAATGAATTGTACCAAACAGGGCAGGCATATTCCGCTGCAGAATAACATAGTGCCATGGCGGAAGCACGAATAGTTTTTGGTTGACTGCCCTATTCTGATCCAGATAATTTACGTAGAAGAGTTGTAGTAGTAGAAGCAGGAGATCCTTTAGAGGCTAAAAACATCCGATTACTTCCATCGAACATATGGACTGTGCGGCGTATCTGATGCCATGTCTCACAGTGTTCATTTAGAGTGAATATTAATTACTGTGATCCAGTGTTGGGAATAACGCATTGAAGATTGTTCTTCATTTCCTGACGGTGAAAAGTACACAAACACACATAGATTACTAACGACGTTGTGTGAGAAATAAACTAGAACTGGGAAGGTAGTGTGATCGTGTGACTGGGTACAAATGTGGTTCCATCGACAGCCCAGAAGCTTCTTCCAAAAATGTGCTTGACCGTCTCATTTCGCAAGGGATACAAGTTTTAACAGTTCTGGTAATTAATTAAGGGTAAAATCCTGGCACTTGCCTGGTTCTAGAATGTGATACTATGACTGCCGGTGGTAAAGGATAAAACGCAGCATTCTCAGAATACAATATTACACCAGAGCATCTGTACCATTTAAGCCTACTCAATTCTTGGAGAGAGAGAGAATCCACAAGGGATAGCTGCCCTAGAACAAGGGGTACCGTAAGATAACAGCATCAAATTATTATCTATTTTCGCACTATTTATCTTAGGATGAAATGAGCTTAAATATTTTTTTAATTTAGAATTTCCCCTGTTGTAGCCCTACAGCTATCCCCGATAAGTAAAATTTTATTTTTCTTTACACATACCGTACAAATGATGATTTACCATTGCCAAAGAATCTCGTAAAACATATAAACAAATATCTTTTAGATATGAAACGGGAATACCAAAACGAAGGAAGAAATTCATTGAAAATTTTGTGACAGATCCTCGCGCACCGATGAGTAACCCAATCACTTCCCATCAACTGGCGGGTATGAGATACTTTTCTTTAAAGTACTTAAAACAGGGTTTGTAGTGTCTCTTCTTTTCAGAATCAAGTTCTTTGGCCTGTGAACTGTTACTCTCAGACCTTATTGTTGGATCAATAACAACGCCGGTGTTTCTCTGTCTGCACGTTTACTGGATCCATCACTAGAGATGCAGTGCACTTCTTCAAAGACTTCAAATCTGACAGATGTTTTGAGAAGTTCTGCAATACTGCACCTGACTCTATGGTGCCTGTCATTTCTCAATAGTTCCCCTTTCGAGCAGAAACCAAGAACATAAGTGAGGGTTTCTATCTCGTTGCAGTGACGGCAACGGTTTTCTCGGCTTCTACCGGGAACGCTTCGGACTGCTATCACATTGCAGTTCATTCTAATGGCATTAATCCATTGGGAAGTTGAAAGTCCTTTCTTCGTTGTAATCCAGGTGTTTGATTGTGTCCATTCTGAAAAATGCGAGACACCTTTCCCACGGTGTGGTAGTTTTTTTACATGTTTCAAACTGCTGATCTCCGAAGAGTCCGTACCTTAGGCTGTTCATCGGGAGCGAAGCCAAGGCTTCTCAGACTACCCTTTATTTCTTGTTGAAAATTTCTTGTTTGAACCAGAAGTGGGTCAACAACAGAGTCCAGTCTATTACAGATGTGAATGTGTTGAAGGAGAGCTTCTCATGACGCTCTCATAATGCCCAATCCACGAACTTGTTTTGAGCTGTAGAACATACAGTCTGGACAATCCGTTGGTAAAACAATTATTTACTTTACTGTACTTCTGATTAATTCATCGACATCGTCTAAAAACCCGCGTCTGAGTTTCGATAATGATAAGGATAAATCAAACTCGGCCAAATGTATTGATTTATAATGTTAATTTTCTGATCTGGTTAAAGAAAAATTGAGTTCACAAGTCTCGATAAATTATCGCTTAGTTTAGTTATAATGTTCCTTTCATCTAATATTATTCCGTTGTTGTATGTAAACCCAAATATTTAAGGTTTTCCTGCTTATCAATAGATGACACTTGAAGTCCACTGATAGTTCTAACAACAACGTTTATCACTTGGCCATTCTCAATAACTATAGCTTTTGATTTAGAAGTATTTAGTGTGAGCCCTACTTTGGAAAGGCATATCTTGCACAAGATTGTAGCCGAATTTAGAAGCATGTTCTAAGTCGTTTAACTCTCTTAATATGAAATCAATTGCCAAATTAAACAGAAGAGGTGATAGAGGCGATCCTTGAGCTTCTCCCCTATGAAATTGAATTTCCTTAGTTCGAGTGATCGCGTCTATTTCCACATGAATCGAATTATTCCTGAAAAGAGACTTCAGCTTCTTGGGAACAGATGTCGAACTTAGTACATATTCCAAATGATTATGACCAATATCATCGAACGCTTTGGATACATCTAGAAAAGTGATGCAACAATTCCTTTTTTTAAGTTTCGCGTCTTCAAGACAACTGTTGACCAAAGATGAATTTATGAATGTACCTGGTGTAGACACAAAACCTCTTTGCTGGGTTGATAAGAATGAAAGTTCTAATTTTTCTTTCCAGACTTCTTTCGATGATCCTTCTTAAGATAGAATAAATTGTTATTGGGCGCCAGTTACTAATTATGTTTGGATCTCCTGATTTAAATAACAGGATAGTACGACCTCTTCTAAAACTTCGCGGAACATTATCCCAGGTTATCATTATATTTGCTATAATACTGATGATTTTCGAACATTCGATTTCCTTTATGACCTTACGAAATACTCGATCAGGGCCAGGAGCAGTATTAACATTTATTCCCTTCATAGCTTGCTGAATCTCCTCGTCTGTCACGGAACAGTCAAATTCGTTCTCCTCATCATCAGAAGAAGTGCAGTTACTTAGAACAGCAGGATTTTCTGTGCCAATGGAATTTGAAAATAAGTCATATACTTCCGAAGCAGGAAGTGTACATTGTTTACCTTCAGTATTTGTCATAATACTTTGAAAAACCTTCTTTCTTCTATAATAGTAATAATGTTGAATCAGATCATATTTATACGGATTTCGTTTCTTATCCCTAAACCGTTTATCACGGCGCTGAGGATTGCTACAAGTAGAATATTCTGAAGGTTCACGTTCAATTTGCCTAGCCTTTCGAGCTCTGAAATATTTTACTGCTGGATGTTCAGGACCTCTGCATTTAGATGTTGCCCTACGCAAAAAATTCAGTGAACCTCTCTACTACACTGTCAAATTTTTCCTCATCTTTAACGCCATTTTTCATTTCTAAGAACTTTTGTTCCCAAAACATCAAATTATCATCATCGGAATTCGCGTCCGAATTATAAGTTTTGACAGGACTATATGAATGTTGTCTCAATGAAATGTTTTACCACAATACGGACAAGTATCAGGTTCTTGCAATTCAGGATTACTCTGTTCCCATTTATGGTTATGGTGTTCCTCGCCGTTGTTGGTAGTTTCAAATATATTATTGATGACAGAAGAATTTAAACTCTCATCTGATTCTGAATCAGATTCTCTATAATTAGGGCGGTGATATCCACCCAGGTTAGAATTGACTCCTGTGTCCAAAGATGTTGTTGATGGTGGGTCTCACGTCAATGATGGTAGTAATGAATCAGTATGGCTTGCATGATAAACTATATTTTCAGAGGTTAATTTGTCTCGATGCGACTTTGATAAGTGTGTACGCACTACGCAGACCAGTAATATTCTTAAAATTCTTTTTACACAGTGTACAATTAGTTTGCGACAGCTCAGTATCTCTTCTGTCCAACCTTGGTGTAAGGTTATGTACCAAACATTCATTGTAGGTAGCATTCAAAATTCAAACAGTCAATAAATCTACAAACTTTAAAAAAGAAACGGAATTAAAACCTCGAAACTAAGCAGTCCAAAAGAAAAAACAATAAGGGGAACCAAGTATCTTACAAAATAGTAATTTTACGAACCTCAACTGCATGTGTTTACGTGATGAGAAATTCTGTCACCTTATTTCCTGAATCTTACTCGTACAAGAATAAACGCACTTTAAGGCAGAAGTTTACAAACATACACTCAGTCAAAGATATTTGGAGTTACCAAATAAAATATCATATGTTGCTTCGACAGTCGAGTGAATAGCTGGACAGGGACGGCTGTAGTAGTGTTGATTGCCCCAGTGTTCCACCGGAGTCAGAGTAACGTCGCGTACGGAACGGAATACTCTATGTACTGCCTTGGAGTAGTGTGTATGTGTATTGTTCAGTTGACTGAGGACCATCGCATAGTCAGTGACTGGAGCAGCTAATATTGGAACAGTGTTGATGGTCTTTGTTGTGAGGAGTGTTGTACTGATGTTGAACATTGTTAAGATTTTGCTGTTTAACTCTTGTCTGTGTTTGACTGTGTGAAATACTGAATTTTCTCTGGAGTCGAACCAAGGAAGGGTCATCCTGTATTGTAGGGTATCAGAACCCCTGTGTTCAAACCTAGCTGTCTGCACACAGCTCCTGTGTGGAATGACTGGACTTAGAGAATAACTGAAAGTAGCATAACGTTCAAATAGGAGACTTATTGGTGCATAAAATATCTCAGAGAGGCTCTTTGGAAGTGCGAATAGCACTTATCCCCTCTGACACTTTCAGGAAGGAGGTACTACTCAAGGCAAGCAAGTACCGTGAATGAATTATCGTAAATGGCAGTTCTATGGGTAAAAAAGCTAGGCCCGAGACTATGATAGGATGAGAGGTATTTGAAATATGAAGTAACGTAAAATGGCGTGCAGAATGAAGGACTTTATGGTGACGGCACAGTTCGGCGGATTTCTAGTCGAAGCCAAGAGAGGTGGTTGTTTGAAGGAGTTACATAGCCACAGTACCGTACGCTACTGACGTATCTCACGCACGCATTTTGACCACGTTGCAATCTGCTGAAAACCTTGCGCCCAGCTTCTCTATAAATCGCATCGTAATAGTCGAAATGAGGGAAAAATAGAATTTCTACCAGCATTTTTAAGAGTTTTCAGGACATAAGTATTTTACCCGCTCAGCAGAATGTTTTCTGGATGATGTTCGTAGTATGCGTTGTCCATGTCACGTTATCATCGAACATAACGTCTAGGAGTTTCACTGATGACGTGAATGATACTGTATGTTGGTATTACATAACATTACAGATGAAATCTCGGATGGATTGTTCTTCACGAGTAACTTCGGATATCCAAGGATGATGTCTTGCGTTTTCGATGGGTTTAACGTAAGACCACATCTTAAAGATCAGGAAGAAAACGATGTTAGATCATGATTGACTTTTTATCTGCCCGAAAATATTTGATCTGGAGAGGTGTGGAGGGAAATGTGTACATCATCAGCGTAAATATGGTATTTGCAATGCGTTAGGTTTTGGGAGACGTAAGTAATGTAAATAGAAAAAAAGAAAGGATCCTAACACCGACCCTTGGGGCACACCACACTTCGTGGTCATATCTGAAACATACTGCCGTCGGCCATGCAGGTAGGAATGCAACCAAAAGAGGACACTGTCCACGAAGTGCAGGGAATAAAATTTAGGTAACAAAATATCAATGTCAACAGAGTCAAAAGTTTCGCTCAAATCTAGAAGAATTAAAACTGTCACTTGCTTACTGTTCATTGCTTATAAAATGTCTTCTGTGACCTACAGCAGGGCCGTTGTAGTACTGTGTTCTTGATGCAAACCAGATTGCAGTGGGTCGAGTGAAAAATAAAAAAACGTTTCTTCCTACGAATTGATTTCAATGCTACTTTTCTGAGTCAGAATTCTTAGTACAAGACATTATGGTGCGTTATTATACACAGCAGTGTCAGTGTTGGATAGTAGCAGATATAGACAGGATGTCATTAAGTACATTGAGGCATATGTCGAGGTCCTAAGATGGTAGCCTCACCACGACACTCGGGGCCTGTGGACTAATAACTTGAACTTCATAAATTAACCCTGTTAATGTAGCTGGAATGCAAAAATGGTGGACAGCTATATGACTTTTAATACGAAAGGGAAAACTCCAATTGGATTCTGGAATATCAGCACCTCGGGAGAGAGCAGCATATTGAGACAGAATGCAAGAGAAATTATCCTTTTTTATTATACATCCTGGGATTGAATAAGATTAGTTGGCCCTAACGTTCCTCTATCCTGAAAGAACAGGAGATGGTGCTGAATGCAGAGATAGTATAGGACTGATACTAAGCAGACAAGTGAAAAGGATCCTGATCAACTGATAACCAGTACCTGAAAGGCTCCTGACATCCGGTTCCTGGTATTATTAGCAATATGTCATCATCCAGACACAGGGGTATCTGATCTCAGACTAAATGAGTGCCTAGTTCTTCGATCTCCTCAGAGAAACTATCAAGTGATCAAGTAAGAAGACATTACGATAGTAATGAGTGATCCTGATCAACTGATAACCAGTACCTGAAAGGCTCCTGACATCCGATTCCAGGTAATATTAGCAATATATGATCATCCAGACACTCAGAGATATCTGATCTCAAACTAAATGAGTAGTTCTTCCATCTCCTCAGAGAAATTATTAAGTGATCAAGTAAGAAGACATTACAATAGTAATGAGTGATCTAAACGCCAAAGTCGGATTGAGCAATGCAGGATTTGAGCAAGTGACGGATGTTCACGAGCTTGGGGAAAGGACTGAAAACTTCTGTTCAAATTATGACAGTTACAGGAGGCATTATATTTTCTCCTAGATGTTCCCATAAATCACCATAACTATCTCACGACCACTGGACTGGAAACCAGGTAGACCACATTGCAATAAGAAGAAAGTTCCGGCACTCAGTAACTGACGTGAGGAATAGCAGAGGAGTGGACGTATATAGTGATCAGCACTATTTGCTTGTGAGAGTTCCATGTGAAAAAGAGGGCAGCTTTCAGAAAACTCGGAAAACCCAAGAGAAAATTCGGCATCGAAGAAAGGAAGATGAAAAAAAGCGAAGAATTCTGACTCGAACCCAGGAACCGCTTCGAGGCAATACTTATTGAACCAGATTCAGTAATCAAAACAGTATGGGTTACTACAAACAATATTTTGCTTGATACAGGGAAAGTAGTGCTAGGCTACCGAGAACGACAAAATAAGAAATCAATATCCGAACGTACCTGCAACATCCTTAAAATTAGAAGGTCTAAGAAATATGATATCATCAGCTACTCTAGCAAACAAAAGAAAGAACATTTTCAAGTGGAATACATCAATGAAGAGGTGAAGAAAAGTGTGCGGAGGGACCACCGGCTATTATGAACTATCAGAGAAAGCCGAGGAAGCTAAATATTCTACCGTTCCAACCTACAAGTTGGGCGCCAACTGCTCATCGCAGGGTATAAATTAAAATTAAACTTAAATTAATAGGCAAGGAAAGATACAGAGTAACACTTTGCAAACTTAAGTTTGTTTAAAACTTCGGCAGTACGACAGAAAAAATAAAGTACTATTTATTTAAAAATCATTACTAAAAATCACCGGGTCAATTTACACGAAAGTAACACAAATCCATCCGTTCGGATAATGACTCATTCCGTTACATCTTTCAAGGTTTATTATTCAATTGAGCACAAATGCATTATTTGTTTGAGTATGTTAAAGTCGGTTTTACATTAATCCCATTTCCACACATAAATTCCTTAACACATTACAACACTCCCTCATCACCTTGAAATCCTAAGCAAATATTCATCGAGTTGTTAAGCAAATATTCATCGAGTTGTTTAAGGTTTCTTTATATCATTTTTAAAATATATTTTCACGGTCTGTTCACAAAAAATTAAAATTTACCGACTTGAATCATTACAAATCATTGCAGTTTGTTTGCCTTCTGGTCGTGTTTCATTATTGAAATTATTAACATTAATATTCCAAAACATAATTGACCTGAGCGGTGTTTTAAAATTAAATCATCCTTTTGCCGAATCATTCCAAAGATTTACTAATGTGAACCGAACACGGACTGAACGAGTATATCTGATCTAATTCCATGATATGAGTAGATCTAACTAAAACTTCAATCACATAAACAAACACAACTAGCTGTCTAATAACTCGATTCCACACAAGGAAATCTACGTTAACAAAATCACACTAGTATTAAATCTGTAGCGAAGGGCCCTACGTGATACAAACAAATAAAAATTCTTCAAAAACTTAAAACTACACTGGCTTTACTGCAGTGGGAATTGAACCCCTGCCTCAAAGACATGGCAACCACATGGGACTGAGTCCACAATCAACAAAATTACCACAACCAGAAAAGAGAATTTGTATTGTCAAAATACACATACACGGAACTTAAACCACACATGTAAACAAATAAGCCCATAATGACAAAGATCAGTGAAAATCCAAGTCCAGTGACCCGGTCGAGAATCAAAGTGATGTCCCTCAAGACATCGACTACAGCATACGTGAAATACCCTGACTTCTAACCAAGAATGATGTTGAGATGACGTTACTTAATTAAATAAACTTGTGCTTAGGTCGTACTTACTCATTGGGAACTATTTATGAAAATAACGTATTTAATAATCTTCAGTGACCCTATTTCAACATGACATGACCTTTCCCAGTCAGACACTGTCGAAGGAAGCTTGTCTACTTGAGAATAAACATATTTCAACACTCTCTTGACGTGATACACACATTTGCATTTTTTCTCGCTATATCCATAATAAGGCAAGTATATATTCATTCTTTCTTCAGGATACCTTCTAATTTTCGGACTATCTCTGGTTTTATATCAACTCCCACAGGTTCAATAACCCATTTTCTGCACCGTTGTTTAGATCGCTTTTTCAGGTACCGTAGGCCTACACAGCTCCCAGGAGCAAAGCAATAGATGTTTGAAGTAATAGGAATTCCGCTACCACGTTGTTTGATTCCATCGAGGTTGCGAGATAGCCCAAAACCCGACTTCCGTGCTAAATACCATGGCAATGTTTTGATTGGCTGCTGTGTACTCTTTACGTTAATGTTACGTTCCTCCATTGTGAATACCACAAATTTTACGTTAATTTTACGATTACGTTACGTCGTTAAGTTTACGGTTACGTTTGCATTGTGAATGGGGCCTCAGAGTGTGCTCTTGGTTATCGCGTAGCGTCCCCCGCCGCTTGCTTACTTTCTAGTATCTACATCAGGGCTTCCCCTTTACGTTACGTCATACATCCTGTCTCTGGTTATCACATCTATTAATTTCACAAGCAGCCAGGATATTTTAACTTAATTTATACATTTACATTATTATAATCCTTTCTTCTGGATTTCAACCTCCCTTTGCAGTGCTATTATCTCGGTACTACTGCTATCACTCCAACTACTCATTTGCGCGCTGATCTGTGTTTCGTCGGTTCAAATTTTCCGCCAGTAGATATCTTTAGCTCTATCTCATCTCGTCCCCAAGGCTCTCTCTCTATTGAACGGAAACTTCCAGTGACCTGTATGATACAACATCCACCAATCGTTAACACGTGTGGCTCTGGAGACATGATACGGCTTGCCGGATTTCTACATAGATCCTGTTCCCATACGCAATATTCTTCCCCATATTTTATTTTCATGACATCTTTTTTATATGCCGCTGATATAGAAAACAATTGGGCTCAATATGAAGGTGATAGTAAGGAACTTCACAGCACCAGAAGAATCTTGTTCAAGGGAAAGTTCATTAAACATAATCCCTTGAGAAACAAAGACGGAGACCTCCTAACAGTCCGAAATCAGCTCGAGAGATGGAGGGAATACTTCGCAGGTGTCCTTAGTAGAAACACAGGACATAGCACTCGCAGAAGGTAACCGAAACATTAAGTGTGGATCCAGATATCCCGATGCATTGCTCAGTTACTGTTCTGCAGAAATACGAACAGTATTAAACGAAATGAGGAACGGAAAGGCACCTGGAGCCGATGACATTTCTCCGGGATTTCTGAAAGCAGATGCTGAAATCTTGGTATGGTAAGAAGAGAAATGAACAAGGAACTGAAAAGAGGAGTAATCGTTCGTAAATCGCTGTATGCGGCGAGTCATCAATATAGGATGGCCTGAAGTGATCACAAACGAAAACCGATGGAAGGAAATCAACCAATATTCAATGACGAGAAATAAGGAAAGGAAAGTGGGGATTGATAAGACACGCATTACGGAAATAGGACGAAGCAGCTGAAACATCGGTCTTAGAATGGAATCCATCAGGAAGGAGGAAGTATGGAGGACCGAGCTCGATAGCTGCAGTCGCTTAAGTGCGGCCAGTATCCAGTATTCGGGAGATAGTAGGTTCCAATCCCCCTATCGGCAGCCCTGAAAATGGTTTTCCGTGGTTTCCCATTTTCACACCAGGCAAATGATGGGGCTGTACCTTAATTAAGGCCATGGTCGCTTCCTTCCCACTCCTAGCCCTTTCCTGCCCCTTCGTCGCCAAAAGACCTATCTGTGTCGGTGCGACGTAAAGCCAAATAAGAAGCATGGAGGATCTAGTAGCACTTGGTGAGCTATCCTGGATGTCCTTTGCTCCACAAGGAAAAATAATAATTAGAATATATTAGAGTTAGTGCACAGCAAGAATCGTGTAGCTGTAAGCTTGCACTCGGGAGATAGTGGTCTTGAACCCCAGTGGGAACAACGCTTAAGGTGGTTTTTCATGGTTTCCCATTCCCACACCAGGCAAATGCTGGCGAAAAATTAATGCTATAGGTTCTTTATCTCTATTTTTATTATGGTGATGACAATGATAACACACGTTAGCTTGATATCACCTCAAACTCTGTGTTCTATACAGTAAACATGATTATAAATCATATCAGTGTATCATGTCTTTTAATTTCAAGTAATAACATATCACTTACCACGACGTTCCAGATTATTCCTATCAAGTAACGAAAGTTTTGAAGGAAAGAGTATTGTAACGTTCAATACTCATACATAATATAAAAGAAGGAACAGTACCTTAACCGTCGGGTGGAACTTCATCTCAGGAATATTGAATGCATTCGTTGTGATGCACGACTGAATGAAGATAACGGGATAGTTGTTATATCTCATTTGCATACTGGAGCAATTTACTGACGAGAGGTGCTCAAGTAAGAATAATAAAAATACAAATCCCAGTGTTCCTTGACACTTTATCCACGATGAAGATCGTCTTAAATTTACATTGAGACATATTTAAAAATTATGAACTGTTGTATTCTTTTTTCTAATTTGAAAATGAATCGCTCATTTTTTTCGTTATTCCGCTCCCTTTACCTATGTCCTAAATGTGGACCTGACACAGTTCTACGACCAGATGTCTTTCTTAACGCCAGCCATTTGTGGAGGTATATTGATTTCACTAGTGTGTTACATAAATTCAGTTATATATAACTTAATATTTAATCCGAGGTTAGACTTAGTTACATTTAGACTTACAAGTGGCCACGGCTGATCTGTGGCATTACACCTCTCCATTCGGGAGACAGAGAGGGGCTGGTCCCAACCATCGGCTGTCATGAGAATAGTTTTCCGTGGTTTTCCATTCCCGTGCACTAAGACGAATGCTAGAGTAATTTCTCGTACAGGCCACAGTTTTACATTTAAATGTGTCGAAAGGAAAACCGAAAGATTTTAAACAGTCATCTATGGTACTAAATAAACCGAAGCCTTGTAAATGGGGTAACCCTAATAATATAAAGTTACTCCTGTATGACCAACTTTGCTTTACAGGAGTGAAAGCTGGGTGGACTCAGGGTATATTACACATAGGTTTGAGGTAACAGACAAGAAAGTGGCGAGAAATCGGAATGTGGAGGTAAAGGCTATGTTAGAAATGAACTCAACTGATGAAGCTGTACGCACAGCGTTTAGTAAATTCACAGTGGTTTGCAGACTGAACGCCGAAAGATATAACAGTCTATTATAAATATGTGTGTATGTATGTATGTATGTATGTACGTATTTACTGAACCATTTAGTCCACTCTGAAGGATACCTACCTGCCTTACTTATCAGCAAAATTTCATGAGATCTGGCTCTTGGGTCGTGTCGGGTTCTTCGTCACTTGCTGAGGTAAGGGTAGGGTTCAGTAATCCTAGTCCATCTACTCAAATGAAAGGTCTTATTCATAAAATAATTGTATTTTTATTTTGGAAATATTTACTGAAGAAACTAATAATTTGTAATCCATGTATAATTCGGACTCCATCTTGTCCAATTAACACCACAACCATTTCCTACACAGAGGGACCGAACGCTGGTTTGAGCCTTTGACTTATATGCCTGATGGTCATCCTGACTAGAAACCATTGTCTCAATTATTAAATAAGGAAAGGTCTGGAAATCCTTAAATTCGGCTTCCATGTGAGACTGCATGTACCATCATAATGATTAACACGAACTGTGGATTCTGGGTATAATTAAGGCAGTCCAATCGGTGTGTGCCACACAGTGGTTATACGGCATGGACCCTTAATTGAATCGATATGACCTGCGACTACGTCATGGACCAACCTCTAAACTTCTAAGTTACTTTAAAGACATTGTGGACGATGACCGCAAGGAAAATGATGCTACAGTCGCATATGGCCCTAATCTAAGTCCCTGAGGTTGATGACCCCATGACCATCCAAGTTTCTAAGCTGAAGGCTAAACACAATTAAGTTACTTCGGTTGATGACCAAAGTTTCTACTTTACTAACCCCAGCACATTTACTGCTCAATCAATCAAAGCCAAATAATGCAACAACCACAGCAACAACGCTCACTTTCACAAGTCCCTCCTCAACCTTAGACGCAGTTATATTCAATTCATATTTAATGTTTATCATCTATCATTATTTAGTAGCTGGAAAAAATTTACATCATTCATTTCCAGTATTATATCTTGTTTCATGACATCACCCTTTAAATCTAACCTAACCCTAGCCATTATTAATACTTTTATAACCCTAATAATCTAGTACAAACCAAAAGTAACTCGCCGTATAATGTAAGCCGATTACGATGCCATATCTTGTCATAACATAAAGTTTGTGCACCCTCACAAACAAAACAATCATCACTACCACCACTCTATATTTTTGACAACCCTGAAATTGGCTAACCTCGCTCATTATACTCTAACTTTAGGGTTTCAGATATACATTACAATCTCAATTAAACAAATTCACAGTATCTAATAACCTACACGTCATTCCCGGATGAAAATTTCAACTAGATCCCACAGTTAATGACAACCGCTGCCAAGAATGCAATCTCGTTTTAATGCGTAACTCTCTACACACCTTCCGTTATACAAAACTGTCCTCTATCGATCAGCTGGCGGTATCGCAACAGACGACCCTCCTCTGTCTGTCAGTTTCAACATGAAACACATGTCATAGTCATACATGACTGACTTCAAATAATGAACCCCTTTGACTTCGCAAAATAGAACAAAATACGATATTCTGACCAAACCAATATGCACATAAATTTACATTTAAATGTCCCACAATTATTTTACACGTCGCAAATTAACACCGGCGTGAATTCTCGTACTCTACTTTCCATCCAAAACATTATAAAATCTTCCTCGGGCTCCCACTAAGTCCCGGCTTCAATACAGGCTTCCAATCACGTGATTCAAAAAATCCTATCTCAACTCATACGACAAATCTAAAATCTGTTTCTCAAACTCGACGACTCTCACTAACATAAGAACTGGAATAAAAATCCTTACTAGAATCCACGACGCCTAATAACGCACAATACTTTAATAATGAACAACTTCGCATAAAATTATCTCGTACTTTAAAACTGAATTTTCGCGAAAATGACTGACAAAATTTACTGTTATTATTTTCACTCAGACACGGTTTAAACGGACATAGAATACATTACACTTCATGACAAATTCACCGATCTGCATCACTCAACAGTACATACAGCGCTTCTATCCGATTGAATATGGGTAACCACGGATTCCTTTCGCACCAATTCCATCAAAATTCCAACTGAAAATTTTACGTCGAATAAACAGCTTAATTTGACATCACAAAATATAGGCAATAATCACGGAACTGACGATGTACATTGGACATGATATCACTTCGAAACCCTCATTATTAACTTTATTTTTACAACATTACACGGCACTCGCAATACTTTAAAACTTTATCCAAGCAGAATATAAAACAGATGACCCTTTTCTTCATATTCTGACATTTGCAAAGAAACATATGGGTGACCAGCTGCGTCATAAATACCCACTTCAAATACATATAAGTCTGACATCATGAAACAAGATATAGTAGGCGGTAAGATGGCGTGTCACCTACCTTAAGTCACGCCAGCGTTCATCTTTGGGCTCACCGGTGACCCTCTGTCATTTATTTAGCCATTGTTACACTTTTTGGCTGTACATTGCATTTTTCTTCCTTTTCCTTGAAATAAAGCATAAAAAAGGAAATGCCCTTCACTTGTCGTTTTTGTTGATCGCACTCGACTGATAATATTTATAACCAGCACACGAATTACTTTCCTTAACACACACAAATTTATAAATACTTCTCCACATGGAGTCAAAACCCCAGCCACATCGGCTAAAATCTGTTGGTTGGACTTAGTCTACTTGTCGATCGATTTAAAGAACAGTTCAACCCTCTGTCTTCAGCCTCGATACAAAATGCAGGGGGGTTTCAACATGGCGTCCCTTCTATATTTATAGACATTAGCCGCTCTCTCCAGGCATTCTCCCTTTGCCGCCAAGAAACTTTGCGTAACTTTTTCGGCTTAAGTGAACTGTATTTAAAAGAGGTTTTGATGTAACCACATACTTGCTACATTGCTGGGGGTAGTGTTCCTGGACATTTAAAATTTATTCTTATTAAAATAACTGGTTAAATGACCTCATTTGATAGGCACTATTTTTGTCGACTTGGCGTGTGTAAGCTAGACACGCGCGTCCATCTGAAATAATCCCTAGAAATGGCTTAGCAGTCTCAAATCCATCTTACTAAAGACCGATTGTCTTATAGATAAATACAGGACCCTCATTATATTGCGTTCACAACTAATTCTTTCATTTAATTACATTTATTCAACATAAACGTTCTTCTGTATCCTTCCACATTAGACACGTGTGGATGACGTCACATCTCAGAGCGTGGGACGGAAAGTAGCTACCTCCTTGCCATGTGTCACTCCCGTGATATATATATATATAAATTTCGAGCTTCCTATTACAATTGACATGGGCATCCTGTAATAATTTTCATACTTCAAATTCTTAGGGCACAAAGGTCGTGGGTTGAGTATGTATGTATGTATGTATGTATGTATGTATGTATGTATGTATGTATGTATGTATGTATGTATGTATGTATGTATGTATGTATGTATGTATGTATGTATGTAAATTTTGTAGGCGCTCTTCATTGAGCATTTGATTGTCTGGTTTGTTTATCAGTGATTTACCTTTGATGTCACTGCCTTTTTCTGAAACCGTACTCTATTTTTATTATTATTGTTATTATTATTATTATTATTATTATTATTATTATTATTATTATTATTATTATTATTATTATTATTATTCAACTGCGTGGATGAATGGTCAGCGTTGAAGCCATCGTTTCGGAGAGTTCCAGGTTCGATTCTTGGCCAGGTCGGGGATTTTAATCGTGTGTGGTTAATTCTTCTGGATCGGGTACTCGGTTTTTGTTTGTCGCAACACTTCCTTCTTCATATTCAGACAATGCACCACACTACCAACCGCCACAGAAACATGCAATAATGATTGCTTCCCTCCACATAGGTTTGGCGACAGGAAGGGCATCCGGCCGTAAAACTGGACCAAATCCACAGTTCGCACCCACGACCCCACAGGTGTGTGGAAAGTGGTAGAATTAGAATTAGAAGAAGAAGAGGAATATTTTAAAAAGGACTTGAAGTACTTCATGCATGCACATTATTCCTGTAATGTTCCTTTAAAATGACGTAGCCTACATTTCGTGCACCACAAACAACTTACCGTACTTCCTGTAAAGTTACTCATTTTCCCCTTCAGCATTCCTCTACAGCTATCCCGTTTGCCTTTGTCTTACACCCACATGACCTTATCACAATGTGCTACTTGAGTTGGTAATTTTCGGGTACAGTCAATCACATCTTTCTCATGACCTCCGTTCTACTGGTGTTTTCATCAACCTGGAAAAATTGAAATCCATTAGGCACACAAACATGATGACCTGATAACTGCAAGTCAGTCTGACAACAAAAGATAAACGTCTGAAACCAGCAATGCATTTGTGGCCCTATGAACAGGCGGGAATTCGCTTCATATATATATCAGTCACAATGGTTGTATTTCTTCCTAATCAATCATTTCATCACTAAGTAGTTCCTCTTCCGCCTCTTCCAAGCTCCTGAGGTCACTGGAGACACTTTGCTCATATTGCATTTTGTCTGGGGTATTAAAGTGGGATGCCCTTCCTGATACTACTTTATTTTTCAGGTGTGAATTCCAATCCGGAGTCAACAGACAATCGAACCTCAGCCGTTGGGATGGAAATCCAACAGTTGTGTAACTACGCTAATCACGTCCCCAATTCGCAATTTGGACTTGTGAAGTAAAAATAAATTAGGAAGTAGTTTTAACTATTCAATACGCTATTTTCTCCCCCTCATAAATGAGGATTTTGAACTTACCCTAAATTACCGAAAAATATTTTGTTAACGCTTTCACCTTACAACTTTCTAATACACACCGCATCTTATCGCTTTCGATTTATCAATCATTCTCAAAACCAGAAAATTTCGTTCCCAAAAAATTCTGGGGATCTCATTTAGTCTGCGGCAGGGATTTTAACCTTCATCTTAGCCAAGCAGTGTTGCCAGGTCCCCCGAAATTTCTTCCATTCCAAATTTAACGAAAATGAATAATAATATGGTACGATTCATTGGCTGAATAGTCAACGTACTGGCCTTCGGTTCAGAGGGTCCCGGGTTGGCGATTTACACGCTTCCGATTAATTCTTCTGAGTCGGGGACTGGGTGTATGTGTCCGTACCAACACTCTCCTCATCATATTCAGACAACATACCACACTAGCAACCACCACAGAAAAACGCAATAGTGATTACTAGGGCGCGGATGTTTATGCAGTAATAGGTTAGAATGCAAACATAGTGAAGCGAGTAATAAGTAGAGTCTACCCGCACGACGCTATTGCTATGAGGTTTGCATAAGCATTAGGGGCTTGGTCCATTAGAACCCATAGAATTTATGTTACTCCCACAACATTACGATAGAACGGGCTAGTCAATATTTCCTACTAAGTAATTTTGTTACTAAATAATTTTGTAAGTAGGAAATGTCAAATAGCCCGCTCTAACGTAATGTTGTGGGAGTAACACAAATTCTAGGGGTTCTAATGGGCCGAACCCTAACGTTTATGCAAACCTCATAGCATTAGCGTCGTGCGGGTAGACTCAACTTATTACTCGCTTCAGTAAGTTTGCATTCTAACCTATTACTGCATAAAAATCTGGGCCCTAGTGATTACATTCCTCCATACAGGGTTGGTGTCAGGAAGGGCATCCAGTCGTAAAACAGGGCCAAATCCAAGTGTGCGACGCAGTTTGCACCTGCGACCCCACAGGTGTTGGAAAAAGCGGTTGCAAAAGAAGAAGAAGAATATGGTACATAATATATTTGTGCTGAAAATCTATTAACTCGTCTTACTATGTGATGTTTTATCGATAACATCACTCGTTAGGTACTTCCCCGCATTCATTTTAAGCTGGAATTACGTAATCTCTCCTCTCCTATTGAATTCAAAACTCACATTTGACTGCATCATTCCACGGGTAATCTTCGACCCATATATAGAATCAGATCAGGGTGTTACGTGAGTGAGTCACAGTCAGTTGTCATTCAGATCACACCACATCTAGCTGGGTGTTAATCTGTCACAGTTCCTAATAGTTAGCTGGTAAGTATTTTTTTTTTAGAAATATGGATTCTTGTTCGAGTTCCAATTCGGCATCTGTGTCAAAAAAAGTAAAGAAAGAAGTGAACTATAGTATAATGCAGAATGGGGAAAAAGATGCAACTTTTCGTGGATGGACTATGTGCGTCAGACGCATGCCTAAAATTACAAAGGCGAATAGAAGATCTTGCAAGGGATGTGCACAGCTACTTTCATTGTAGTCCTAAATGCATAGGTGAACTTAAAGAATTCCAAAATTCTATGAAAGTAAAGCACCATAAATTATTTCACCCTAGTCAGACACTCTGGCCTTCTCTACATGTTGTTGTATCTAGGCTTCTAGAGCAAAATGTTGCACTGAAACTGTATTTCATCAATGCTGTGAGAAATGACAGACTTTTGGCAAGCAACACTATTTTGCAGAAATTAATTTATAGTGCAACGACAATTTTCTTCTTTAAAATCCCAAAATGCAATCAGACAGACCGGAAACCCATACCATGTATCGTGAGGTTGAAGGAACCTTGAGAACAATTCTAGAGAGCTATATGAAAGAGGACTATCTAGAGTAGGTCCTCTCAGGGTGCATGCGCTTGGTGCATGCACTGTGCACGGTGCAAAAGGCGACTTCCCTTGGTTGACCAGAGTGCAGACTCCCCCACGCTGTCTCTCTCTTACCTCACGCCTGTCTCGCTCGCTCCCTCTGTCTCTCTCTTCCACACTTGCTCCTTAGCGCTCTAAATCCAAGCTGACTTGAGCCGAGTAGAGCCGAGCTTAGCCGAGTAGCCTAGCAACGAAGCGTTTGTCCGAGCTGAACCGAGAGGGACCGATGCACAGTGCACGGAGCTCTTGCGCCTCGATTTGCACGCGTGAGATTTTGGGCGTTTGAGAGGCCCTGATCTAGAGAAAACGCCCTTGAAAGATGTTGGTTATCCAGATCTTTCTCATATCAAGCCTATTGATGAAATGTACATAGGCGCAAAAGTTATTTTGCACATTGAAACAAGTAGGGATCTTTCTCTTCAACAAGTCAAGAACTGAGACGATTAATGATTTTTATTGTTAATGTCTTGTATATATTCACCAGATTTCCTTTTACGGATACTGCAATAAATTATTTAGAACTGCTTTGATCCGAACTGTGGTGTTAGAAGCAAGAGAATTCTACCTACATTCAGTCTTGCATTAAAATATCTCACCTTAATTACAAATGATATTCCGGAACTTGACAATGAGTGGCGGATATTTAGAAATACGGAGGTGAATGTTTACAGTACAAATACAATAGAAGTTTGGAATGCAAAGTAAAAAAGGGATATGGATCACGAATGTTTCCCATATCAACTGATGCTGTTACTCTTGTGTTTGCCCCATTAATCTGCCAGTGTTGAAAGGATTTGTTCTGTTATGAATCAAATGAAAACAAAAACCAGAAATAGACTGAGCACTCAAAAGATTTCCGGACTTCTGCATTCAGAAAGGAATACAAAATATGCATCCTGCTACGACTTCAAAACTGGCACACAGTTTATACGCCGGATGAATAACGACATCTACCGGAAGAGTGGGGGAAAGAAAAAGAAGAAGAAGGAGAATAATAATAATAATAATAACAATAATAATATGAAGAAGCATAGATTGGCCAGAGAGAAAGAGTGAGTGAAGTAGTACATTTTCTGATAACAGCTTCACATGACTATTTCATTGCTTAATTTAGTTTTATTGTAACATTTCAGTGATCGACAAACTATCGAATTTTTTATTAAAACTCCCGAAATTTTGCATACAATCTACCGATTTTGTTATTTGTAGACCTGTACCCGAGACCTAAACTAGATCATGAAAAACGTGCCCAGTGCATGCGTCTATTTTGAATTTTTAGTTCGAGTCCAGCTCTATGGCTAAATGGTTAGAGCGCTGACCTTTGATCATAGGTGCCCCGAGTTCGATTCCCGGCAGGGTCTGAAATGTTAAACATAATCAATTTATTCCGCTGGTTCGGGGACTGGGTGTATGTGTCGTCTATATCACCATTTCATCCTCATCACTACTTATCCTCGGACACTCCCGGCACTAAAAGGCATACGCCATTTCATTTCATTTTTAGTTCGAACTTCAGTGCGATCCTTGGCCGTGCAGTAGTGCTGAGAACTGTCAAAATCGTCATCATGTATTTTAATATCAAAATCATAAGTCATGCTCCGGTTAAGTGTGCTTCCAGTTTTACTTTCCAAAACAGAAAGTGTATAGAAGTTACGATACCTTAAGTAAATAGTCGTAAATAAAAGTATTACTTCCACAACTTCTTTGCCTAAAATAGGTTTTCCTTTCTTCAGTATTATCGGAAATGGACATTGTGACATCATTTGTTTCTGGAAACTGTGATGCAAAGCTTCATGATATACCTCTGTGTATTCTTGCTGAAGACTGGCAATGTCTGAAAAATATTCCGTTAAGTTTCTGCAGGAGTACAATCATTATATTCCTTACCTCTGCTAGTAAAATATTTTCTTTTTTACAGAAGCATTTTTAAAGTCAGGAAGGATGCTATCTTATTTCTTCTATTTCCATTTTCCTCAGTTTCATATTTCCTTTGAGTAATGTTCTTTGCTCTGTCAACATATCTCTCTTCGACTAATTATGTGAGCCTCCTGAAAGCAACGGCAACCCAAGTCTGGCTGGTGATCAATAATTTAAATCTCCTGTCTACAGACTCATTGAATATAATATAAAATTATGGAATATCTGAGCACTGTGTTACTACTTTACTACCGGTGAAAATGACTTTCTTTAAAGACACAGGATTTCTATTGAATATCTTCGTGTGGTGAGGCGTTCAAGAGCCTCTGGCGAATAGTCTAGCCACTGGACTTCCAACCCGAGTATCCTGATTTTGAATCCGGGCGAATTCAAATGGTATTATTTACTAGGACTAACACGTGATGGCAGATATGGGATTTAGTCGTCAACCTCCAGGTGAGTCATATGTTGAGCCAGGGTGCTTTGGTGACTCCGTACAAACGTCAGAAGTGGACGGTGAAAAACAGAAAGTGAGATATTCCAGTTAATAGCGTAAAAACATTCTCCGCGTAACCAAAGACATCTGGGCCTACGTTCTGTCTTGGTAGAACAGCAGCCTTATGTTCACTATCTCCGGTCTCTTCAACTGATTATAAGCACCCCCCATGGCACTACAGCCCTTGAAGGGCCTTGGCCTACCAAGCGACCGCTGCTCGGCCCGAAGGACTGCAGATTGCGAAGTGGCGTGTGGTCAGCACAACGGATCCTCTCGGCCGTTATTAGCTTTCTAGACCAAGGCCGCTATCTAACCGTCAGATAGCTCCTCAATTCTAATCACGTAAGCTGAGTGGACCTCGAATTAGCCCTCTGATCCAGGTAAAAATCTCTGACCTGGCCGGAATCAAACCCGGGGCCTGCGGGTAAGAGGCAGCCACGCTACCCCTACACCACGGGGCCGGCTATTCAACTGAATATTCTACAGTATATTTCTGCAACTTAGAAGCATTTCTCGTATTATCCAAGGCATAGGCAAATTTGTCAGTGCACCGATACTAGAAGTCTCTGATTTCGTCAAGCTGGAGTATGCTACAAGTGGTATGTGATGTGGAGAGAGTGGGTTGGGAGTACAAAGTCGTTTTAAGCGAAAATAGGCGCAAGTTTTTGTTTCAAAACCTATTACGTCACGCAGTGATTAAGTGTAATCAAGACGTTTGAATTTCATTGACAAACTGGAGCATTTTATTGTGGTACGGTATGTAATTCTTTTTTTATTTGGCGATGTTTAAAGTGTAATATTCATTTCTTATAATATAAACCTTTACCCTAACCCTAACCCCATGGCACTACAGCCCTTGAAGTGCCTTGGCCTACCAAGCGACCGCTGCTCAGCCCGAAGGCCTGCAGATTACGAGGTGTTGCGTGGTCAGCACGACGAGTCCCCTCAACCGTTATTCTTGGCTTTCTAGACCACGGCCGCTATCTCGCCGTCAGATAGCTCTTCAATTTTAATCACGTAGGCTGAGTGGACCTCGAACCAGCTCTCAGATCCAGGTAAAAATCCCTGACCTGGTCGGAGATTGAATCCGGAGCCTCCGGGTAAGAGGCAGGCACGCTACTCTTACATCATGGGGCCGGCTTATAATAAAAACCGCTAATTGATATCAGACATATGTTTGTTTTTAATCCATATTTCAACATTTTTAGTGCATATTTTGACACTTTTAGCGCATAATTATCCAAAACCTAATAATAATAATAATAATAATAATAATAATAATAATAATAATAATAATAATAATAATAATAATAATAATAATTACAGTAACTACTATGCGGATTGAGTAGCTCAGTAGTTGCTGTAGCCGACTTTATGCCCGGATAAAGGAGGGGTGTTACTATTAGGTCGTAAAACGGATGCCTAGATAACAACCAAGTCCCTCCAGGACTGAGTATCCCAGTTGTATTCGGAGTGAGCAATTGTTCCAAATGAAATTAAAGTTTACAAGCATGATGACACAACAGAAACAAATTATTACCCCAGGTGAAAACTCTTTGCTGGAATCCACCGTCTCTGACAAGCGATGCACGTATCTCGTATTCTGTAATAGCACTGCAAGAAACCCGCTTTGCAGACAAAGAATCATTCGAATCGTATAGGTACCATTTTTTGTTTCAAGATCAAAGCCCGTGCAAATTTTTGAAGAATATTCTAGTCTCCGGCACGGCCTTGCCAATTAACTCCTCAATCCTTAGCTATATCTCATATTTTGAATCTGTAAGCGACAGGCGTGCGTTGTGCAAACAAAACGACCAAAACCAAAAAGATTCTGAGAACAGAGATTTTGTACACCCTCGATACCAAAATCGCGAAAATTCCAAAACAACGCATCAGGGTCTTAAAGGGTGATTTCAGCGCACAATTAGGACGGGAGTAGAATTACAGAAACGTCCTTCGAAGATACTCGGCACACAAGAGAACCAACAAGAATGGAAAACGTCATCCTGAATGATGTGATAATCATAATGTCCAGCTCATGTCCACTCACTTTCGTCACCTTACCAGAAAACAAATTGCAAGGAGATTTCCAGGCACAATAATGGGTGAATTCTAACTAGAACATGTCACAATACCTCGAAGGTACAGTCCCGAAATAACGAGAGTCATAGTCAAAATTGGGATGAACATAGATTCAGATCATTATGTATCAGTAGTTAAGTTCAGACTCATCCCTTCAACCCTCTTCACACAAAGAAACTCAGAAAAAAGATACTTAATTCAAAGAAGCATCCGGCCTGTGGATCTGGATTTTAACAGTACAAGAAAGGCAAATGGTTCAAGTTTCAAACGAAGTAACAGACGTTAAAGAGAGGAAGGAAAGTTGCGAACAGGTCCTGGTGAATGGTTTACATACCTGGAAAATATATTACACGTCCAAAAGAGAAGAATATAGGAACATCTAAAAAAAAAAAAAAACGGGCACAAATCGTAAAGATAATACGGAGTGAGAAACGCAAGTACAAAAAGGAACAAATGAACTAGATTGGACAAGACTTCCAGCAAAGTGAGTCCAGAGAATATATATATTCTACAATTGCTTGGTGTAAAAATGGGAAACCACGGAAAACCACCTTCAGGCCTGCCGAGAGTGGGGTTCGAACCCACTACCTCCCAAATGTAAGCTCGCAGCTTCGCGCCGCTAACCGCACGGGCATCTCGCTTGGTAGATAACATTGCAGGGGTTTTGAGAAGAAGATAGAAAGATACAAGCCTCCCTCCCTCTACTATGAAAGGAAAGCTGGAACTTTAGTAACAGTAAATGAAGAAAACTGTGAGGTCCTTGCCGAATACTTGGACAACCTTCTATAGTGTGAAAAATCAGTCACGCCCAAAAAATCTACATACCAACCCCTGCCGTCCCCTGTCCAGGATTGCGATGAGATATCAAACGCCACAGACTGAAATACGACAAGATATCTCATGAAGATAGCGGAACTGTATAAATACGCCCCGGAAGAAGCAATAGACGTCTTGCATAAGACTATAATTGACATACGGAAGAATGAACCTACCAGAAGACGGGAAGGAAGACATAATACATCCTTTGCATGTAAAAGTGCTCACGTGGAGAATACCAAAAAGGTTTCCGGAAAGGTCGGTCAACAGCAGAGCAAATCCACAATATTAAAACGATTATAAGATATCGTTGAGAGGCCGAACATACGTGTATATATTTTGTAGATTTCAGAAAGGGATACGACTCCATTGACCCCAATGTGTTGCTTCAAATAAGTGCAGAAATGGAGTCGATTGAAAACTGCAAGCGGTAATAATGGAAAACTTTCACTTATGCGAAGTCCAAAGTGAAATATCAAGACTGCTTATCTGCACTCTTTGAGATTAAAATAGGAGTTAGGCAGGGAGGTAGACTCTCACCAAACTTGTTGCTGGAATGATGGGAAAAGTAATCCAAGAATAGCGTCAGACACTACAAGATAGAAACTTGTTCAAACCTTTAAGGATTGAGACGAGAAAAAAGGAATAGATGTCGTTCCTGACACCAACTTAAGTTGAGCAACGAATGAAGATGAAATGAATGATGGAGAATGAAATTAGGTAAGGAGGAGGACGGAATCGGCTGTGGCCTCTGAATAGTAACTCTCCAGGCATTTGCCTGCAAGTGAAAATGGGAAACCACGGAAAAGCATTCTCAAGCCATACGACTGTGATGTTCAAACCCACTCGTCTTCCGAGTGCAGAGCTTGGCTTCGTAGCCGTAGCACGTTAACACACGGGGCCACTTCGCTACGTGATAATAATTTGTAACATGAAGAGGGCCTCTCCCTAGAGTTAGGCAGCACTTAAAACATTTACCTGTAGTGACATCTTGTGGAGATACGCTGAACTCTATCCTATTATGTAGTTATGAAGCCTACCGATAGATACTACAATCCTGTTTGAGGTTGCCACCTAGTGAAATATGTTGGAACTTTCATTTGCTTTCAATTAGAAATGCAATTGTTAGGGGTTGGCACATCGTCCTCCTAGGTTAGTTCTGAGAGTTGCTCTTACCAGCTGTCAGCTAAAGATTGTCTTGACTGTTAAATCATCGACTGTGGTTCACACCTCATGTAAGGCATCTGGCGTGCTGGGGCAGTATGTAAGGTAGCCTTTTTCATCCTAGACCATGTGCCTCTATAAACCATGAGCGGCTGAGATATTTACTTTCCAGCATATTACCATGTAAAGTTGAGTGTTGTGCCGTACCAGCTTTCGGTTTTTAATGAAGGGATTTTAGTAACTTTATTTATTTCTCTTTATCATTTAGGTCTTCTAGCTTCTTCAAGCAGTGAATGTAACCACCACAATGGGTGGTACATCTTAAACGGAAGCACGAGTGTGGACCCTCGTTTCCCTTTTCGCAGTTTTGTTTCTTGTGAATAGGATTTTCAAAACGTAATCGCATCTTTCACTTTCAGTTGTGAATTATCCTTCCCACTAGTCACAATATAGAATGTGGTTATCGTCTGTTTCATTGCGCCTCGTGTCCCATTAGGTTTTATTCTTATGTAACATCATGGGATCTTTTGGGTGGTTTCAACATTCCATTTTCCTTGTATTGGCCTATTTTCTAAATGTTCTTTCTGATCAATATTTTTGAATATAACTCGTTCTTGGCCTACATTGTAGCATGAGCTTAGCTCCTGATTAACTGATGATTCTTCCCGTTCATGTGTGCTCCATCATTGGCTTGAAAAATGAAAAGGACAGCGAGTGTTGAGTAGAGATTATACTGGTATGTGAAGGCCCGTAGGCCTTGAAAATTGGGTGCACAACTCTCCCCTGTTACGAATTAATGAAACTCTGACAGCATTCGACCTGTTATAAAGTTACGCATCTTGTTGTTAGTTGTAATTTGAAGTGATCGATCACTCACCATCGTCATCCAAAAGTTTGGCTAAAGCAAAGTTAACAAAAAGAGACAGAAAATAAAGAAAATATATATTAGTGTTTTCCTTTATGTGGTCACCTATTTATCTAGCCCTACGGCTCTGCCACCTCTTTCCTCACCTTCATGTGAACCACCTCGTAATAATAATAATAATGATAATAATATTAATTTTATAAGTTTTATGTCTTACTGACTACTTTTATGGTTCTCAGAGACGCCTAGATGCCAGAATGTTACCACACAGGAGATGTTTAAGTGCCAGTAAATCTACCGAAACGAGACTGACGTATTTGAGTACTTCAAATACCACCGGACTGAGACAGAAACGAACCTGGTAAGTTGGGATCAGAAGATCAGTGCTCTGCTCTTTGAACTAGTCAGTATGAAAATGGGGAAGCAAGGCCAGACTAAGTTACCATGTATAAATATCACAAATAATACATTATAATACCGCTGTCTCAAAATTGTTAATAAATAATGTTATTGGCGTTACGTCCAACTAACTACTTATTACGGTTTTTGGAGATTCTTAGGCAGCGGAATTTTGTCACGCAGGAGTTCTTTTGCGTGCCAATAAATCTACCTATACGAGGGTGACGTTTATGAGAACCTTCGAATATCACCGGACTGAGCCAGGATTGAACCTGTCAAGTTGGGTATTCAGATGGGTCGTATTGTCTTTGATGTTTGATATTAATTCCTTCTTTTCAAAAGATATCTGAAAGCCTGTTCGATTTGCTGCTTCTTTCAGCATATTGATTTACTCCGCCGCACTTTCAAATTTCTCTGTCATTATTGTACAGGGCGGTACACCTCCACGCCGCTAATTCAAAAGGTGCGCCAGTTGAAACTCCTCTGCTGGAGGAAACCTGAACTTTATTGACGGTATTAATTTTCTACTTTCTCAGAAGATGTCACTACCTGTAAATTTCGGAGTTTTAGAACTGTGTCATTTTTGATGTGTTTTTGTTTTGCTTGAAGTAAGAAGTGTGAACTTTCTCTTCTAGAGGACACTACTGAAGAACTACAATAGTGCACCCTAGTGCGAAGAAAAAGAACTGTTCTTTGGAGAAATTTTTATTTCAAAAGTTTGTTTCTTGTTAAATTTCCTTCTGTTATGGTTTAAGTTGGCTGTATACCCCTCTCTTTCTCCTTGTTTTGTATTCAACCAATCCCGAATTTCTTAACTTAATTTTCCACCAATAATGTGTTTCTTCTTCATCTTGTGTAGGGGTTTCTCTTTATTCTCCAATAAAGTGATTGTGGGCGGGTGTTCTCATTCCCCTAACGCCTAGAACCTTCCGCGAGAGTATATAAACTGCTGATTTTAGGGTCTCTGCGCCACTTCTGTTCCATCTTTCAGTGTGTAAAGTACATAGCAGGGGGTGGGAAGCGCCTCTTTCTTCGGCAGCGGTGAACAACAAGGTAATGGCCAATTAATAACTTCTTTCTTTGCTAGCTCAGCAGTTTAACTCTCGGGGCGGGTCCGAAGTTTTTCCGTTATGTAACCTTCCTTATAAATATAAAGAATCTGGTATCTATTTTACCTTTTAAACTACGTATTGGGATAGAGAGTGCTTAAACCTCTCGATCTCCCACTCATATTGTTTTGAGGTGAACTTTTTCTCAACCTATTCTTCCTTAACATTATGTAAATTTGTTTCTTTTCTAAAGTCACCTCCGTAGTATGGGATTAGCCCTTGCATCAGTGGCCTAAGAGCCAAATTAGGTTTTAAAAACAAAGTGTATTAGGAGTGCCGATCGCCTCCTCTCAAATTGTTATTTTGGAGGTCATGTAATCAACCTTCTTTTCATTTTATAGACCTCAGTAGGTTGGGTATTTTACCCCTGTGTCTATGTCCAGTGAGGACAACTCGAAGGTGGAGTTTGGTGTGGCCTTTGAGAGGCTTAAAGTTGAGAGCGAGTGGCTCTTTTTAAAAATTGAGTGTTGTATGCCTCGTGGAGGCTTTTCAGTGTAATTTGGAGCAAGGGCTCCTAGGCATGAATGGGGTTTTCTGCCCCTCTGTTGAAACTTGTGTTTGGGGTAAAACTGAGCTGATTGCCCAAGCATTGTGAAGTCAGGGCGCGAAGCCCAAATCCTGTAAATATTGTAACTACCCTTTTGACTTGCTACTTTGTACCTGCCATGCTTGTTATTTCCTTATTTTGAAAAGAAAATATAACCTTGTTAAATTTTAAATTAATTTTACTTTCGTAGCTTGAGACCCGTTCACACCCGCACCTTCTTTCACCTCTACCTACCACGGAAACCTCCGTAACAAGTGGTAGCAGAGCGTGGTTGAATGGGTCTCATTTTAGCCCCTTTTGACGGCTAAATATTGTTCTGTTCCGAACTCTAACCATTTTCTCAGTTGCTGGAATTTTTTGAGGTTTTCAAAATTGATCTGTCACCATGCCCGGCCCTCGCGATGTTCTCCATCTTAACTATTTGCGCAAGGAGGAGTTGATCTATGAGTTAATTATCAGAAATGTACAATCTGGAGGCACGGTTGCAGTAGACACAAACAAGCTTAGAGAGTCCCTAGATTTGCCCATTTCCATCCCCAATTTGGGAGAGAAAGAAATTGACGACTCTCTTTCCACGGTCACGGAGAATATTACTGGGCTAACTTCTGTAGTTAGTTTTTTGATGAAAATGATCCTTCTCCTAATCAAATTAAGCGTGTGCAAGCTAGGCTGTTTCATTTTTCAAATAGAGTTAACGATCTGTTGTCTCTAAAGTTGAATGACGTTCAGAAGAAGGAAGCTAGTACGCTGCTTGAAAATATGTCTGAATTATCTAGCAAGGTCACTCAATTGTTAACTGGGGAAGTTCCTCCCAAAACTGATCAACCCGCCACGATGAATGCTGGGAGCGAGGAAGAGCCCCCTAAGGGAGAATTCAAAAGGATAACCGTTGCTGCTCAAACTATCTCTGCCCCATTAGACAACGAGTCTGAACGTCGTTACTCATTGACTAATGTACGTTCTGAATTAACTTCTTTGCCACTTAAACCTTTACCGACTATGTCACCCGGGTTTAGCAGCTTGCCTCATCCATTGGCAATGTTGCTCAGAGGTATCTCTAAGTTTTCCGTTAATACCACCAGTGAAGTAATTTCATTTTTAAGATTTCTAGTTGAATTTCAGGATCATGCCCTTGTGTTTTCTCTTTCTCCATGTAAAATTTTGCAAATTATCTATCCTTATGCAATTGGTATTCTCTCTGACAAAATAGTAAGAGCCATAGCCGAACAGTCATCTATTGAAGATTTTCATGCACACCTGCTTGCAAATTTTATTCCCGCCCGCGCGAGGTCATCTCTGATTCAGAAGTACTATTATCGTGTACAGCGTTTGGATGAAAACCTGGCTGACTTCATCCAAGATATTAAATTCTATACTAGGGTGTTTGCTCTTCACTTTCCGGAGGATCAGATTGTACGGGCTATTGTAGAGGGAATTTCACCTCCCTATAGGTCATATTTGTGTTTCGCGGCGTGCCCGCAAACTTTCTCTGAACTTGAAGCATTGGCCGTCTCAGCAGAAGGAGTTAGATACGCCGATTCTTTGCGTGTAGCGAAAGAACCCCCGCCTTCCTTTAGTAATACTCGGCCTCCACCTCGCCGATCAGTCACCCCTCGTAAATGTTATGCTTGTGGGTCGCCTGACCACCTGCGCAATAAGTGTCCACTGATCAAGTCGAGTGGGACAAGGAATGGGGCTGGTTCATCACAAGGCTGTTTTAAATGTGGGGCTTTCTCACATATCGCCAAGAATTGCCCAAACTCAAATAGCACCCCCTCCTGCTCAACGTCTGATGCAAATTCCACCTATGCCAATAATAAAAAGTGACTAGTGGCTTCGGCTGAGTCGACTAATCCATCTTCCCGAGACTCAGCCCCTGGTAAACAGGTTGTAAATTCAGGGAACGAGCAGTCTTCAAATTCATCTTTTGAATGCCCTAAAGAATGTCTTAGGATTGCGGTGGATACCCCCGCACCTATTCCTTTTCTTAAGATTGAGTTAAATAACGAGCCTATAACCGCACTATTAGATTCAGGTAGTGTTTGTTCAATTATTTCGGACCAATGGTATTCAAAATTTAAGTCTGTTTGTAAACTACCTGACTATGTCTCCTCTCCTGTTCAATATGTTTCGGCTAATTCATCCCCATTAGAAATTCTAGGTTCCTTACTGGTCAGAATTCGTATTTTTAAATTTACATGGAAAACCAAACTGTTTGTGGCTAAGCACTTGTCTTGCCCCATCATACTGGGAGCGGACTTCATTTCTCACACTGGTCTTGTGCTCGATCTTCAGAGTAAGTCGTGCACATTCAAATTTGCGTCCAAATTAAAATTCCCTTGTTAAAGTGTAATTCTGTGTCATGTTCATCTATTTCGCCTACCCAGGATGAGATGTTGTTAGACCTTAGACATCTACCTGAGGAGCAGGCTGATAGTATTCGTAAATTATGTCAGTCATTTCCAGAGGTGTTCTCTGATACTCTTGGTGTTACTGACCTTATTCAATACAAAATTGAGGTCACGGATTCGATTCCTGTCCGTTTTCCACCATATAGGCTATCTCCACCTAAAATGAAGGCATTGAAAGAAATCATCGATCAAATGTTGAAGGATGGTATTATTAGGCCCTCTAAGTCGGCGTATTCTTCGCCTATTTTTCTAGTCCCGAAACCCCAAGGAGGCTTCAGGCCTGTCATTGATTATAGGGCTCTCAATCGGAAGGTGGTGTTACAATCTGTGCCCCTTCCCGACCTTCATTCTTGTTTTTCATGGTTCCGTAAAGCCAAGTTCTTTACTATCTTGGACCTGAATCAGGCCTATAATCAAATTCCCCTTGCCGAAGAGTCTAAACACCTCACAGCGTTTGCCACGGACTGGAACTTATACGAATACAACCGCGTGCCTTTCGGGCTCCCCACGGGAGCAGCTGTACTCACTAGGCTACTAGATAGGGTCTTCTCCGACATCAAATTTGAGTACTTATATCACTACTTGGATGATGTCGTCGTATTTTCAGAGACTTTTGAAGAACATCTAGATCATCTGCGAGAAGTTCTCAATCGCCTTCGTAAGGCTGGGTTAACTGTTAAGTTGTCCAAGGTTGCCTTTGCTAAGCCCTCTATGTCATTCCTAGGGCATATTGTATCACCTGATGGTGTAGCAGTCGATCATTCTAGAACACAGGCCATCCGTGATTTTAAACCTCCCAAGGACATTAAAGGTATCGCCAGGTTCATTGGTATGGTGAATTTCTTCAGGAAGTTTATTCCTAACTTCGCTAATAGAGCGGCGCCCTTAAACCTTCTTCGTAGGAAAGGCATCAAATTCGAGTGGGGACCTTCTCAACAAGCCGCTTTTGAAGATCTTAAATTAGCTCTCTGTAATGCCCCTATACTTGCTATGCCTGATTTCTCGAAGAAATTCATCGTCCAAACCGACGCGTCGTCGTCAGCAGTAGCTGCAGTCCTTCTTCAAGAGACTGAACTAGGGAGGCGACCCATCGCCTATGCATCTAGGACTCTATCGGCTCAAGAAGCCAAGTATTCCATCTATGAGCTCGAAGGTTTGGCAGTCTTATTCGCCTTAGAGAAGTTCCGTCTCTATCTGGAACACGTCAAATTTGACCTGGAGACAGATAATCAAGCCTTAAGCTGGGTCTTAGGTAGGCCGCGTCGTACTGGTCGTATAGCTCGTTGGGCCATCCGTATTTCTGCCTTCCAATTCGATGTCAGGCATATCAGAGGTACCGAAAATATTGTTGCTGATGGACTCAGCCGTATGTTTTCCAACGACGTCGAGACCCATGAACCGGTCGATAGTTCATCACCTTCCGAGTCCATACTATCTGATGTTAATGCCATCTTAACAGATGTTCCCATGCTCTTTAGGGATATCGAGAAATACCAACGTGAAGATCCGACGCTGGCTCCGATAATGGAAACCCTTTCTTCTGGGGAACATGTCGTCCCTTATGTTCTGAGGAATGGTGTTCTATGTTGCCCCTCGAGGCATGATAAGATGATGAAAGTTGTCGTTCCAGCTGTTCTTGTACCTATGATCTTCAAGTATTATCATGAGACCCCATTAGGAGGGCATCTTGGAATCTTTAAACCTCGTGAGAAGATTCGTGAAATGTTCATCTGGAAAGGTATGGACGGTGAAATCCGTGAACTAGTGAAGGCTTGCAAACCCTGTTTGCTCAGTAAACCAACCATGTCCACGAAGGTAGGCCTTTTGTCTTCTCATCAAGCGTCGCGCCCCATGGAACGCCTGTATATTGATTATGTAGGACCCTTCCCCCAGTCTAAGGGAAATGCTAACAAGTTTATCTTGGTATGCGTAGACGGCTTTACTAGATTTTCCTGGTTATTTCCGACTAAGCTGGCTACCGCTCAGTCTACCGTTACTTGCTTAAATTCTATTTTTGCCTCTTTTGGTCCGTGCCAATATATTGTGTCTGATAATGCTAAGGCGTTCACATCTAATCTTTTTCGTAAATTCTGTTTCGACTTGTCCATCTCTCATGTAACTACTTCTGCTTATTACCCTCAACCATCTCTGGCTGAACGAGTTAACCGTAATCTCAGGTCCGCGCTTATTGCCTATCATCATGAAGATCATTCCAGGTGGGATACGTCCCTGCATTGGTTAGCTTTTGCTTTGAATTCGGCGGTTCATGAATCACATAAATTTACTCCAGCCTCTTTGATGTTCAAGTTTGTTCCCAACACGCCGCTCTCTAACCTCTGGTCTCTGAGTGACATTCTACCCGAGACAATAGATCCGGACATCATTAAAGATCTTTGGAAGAAGGCTAAAGCCAATCTTAAAGTCTCTCATGAAAAGGTTAGGGAAAGGTATGATCGTGGACGGAGACCCACCCCTTTGAAAGTAGGTGACCAAGTTATGGTCAAGAATTTTGTTCCCGCGGGCAAGCTTGCCCCCAGATTTCATGGGCCATGTGTCATTCTCGATTTTCTTACGCCGGTTACGTTGTTATTAAGTACTCCAGCCACCGAGAGGATATTTAGGGTTCACCTGTCACAGGTGAAACCAGTGTAAATTTTGTGTCAACTTGCTTCATATAATCGTGAAAGGAATATGAAGGTTATATTTTTTTTGAGTTTCACCTTTAAGGCTTTCTGCCCCTTCTATAAAATTTAGTTTCATATGTAAGTATTTTTGTAAACCCTCCCCGCACCGTTAAACTGCCATTCTGTCCTTACCACGGCCATTACCACGCTCCCGTCTCCTGCTATACACACTGTGGCTTGATTATATTAAATGCCATGGATATCTGCACGCCGCTGGCCCCTCAACCTCTCCACCAAGCCTGTGCCCTCAAAAAATGATGATGGTCCAACAATATTCTGCCGCCTAGCTTTAATGTTTCAGTGCCCCCGCAGCCGCGCGGCGCTGTGCCGCGACTGGGCTTGAGGAAGGGCCCCCTCGACCCCAGCGAGGACGACATGTGCACGGCGAGCCGGAGCTCTCCTCCCGGCCAAGGCTGATGTGCGGCGCACGACCTGCTACTTGCCCGCAGCCTGTATATGTTCACCGCGGGCGCGGCGTGTTTCAACACCACTGCTCCCCTCATTGTGCGGGCGAGCGGTATCTCAGGGTACTTGAGGGGTCCGAGCGGCCTCCTCTGGACGCAAGCTGCAACGGCCGATCTGGCCATCCAACTTAATCAACATCAACTACATGGACAGTTACTATAAGAGATGACTACACTTGGGAATTCAACAACAAAATCTGGTGGACTTAGAAAATTTTTTCCTCGATTTTAAAACTAAAGTTTTCCTTCTCAATTCAACTTCTACAAACATAAAAACTTTACTTCTCCAGTTACAACAAAAATTTTGAAACTGAATCAAACCACATTAAGAAAATCTTATAAATTTTTCGGCAATTAATCTCCACATCTACATCAAAACTTGGACCTAGTTTTCAAACAAATTTCATGTGTCACCCCTGGAGGAACATTGGGGGGGGGGAGGTCTGTACAGGGCGGTACACCTCCACGCCGCTAATTCAAAAGGTGCGCCAGTTGAAACTCCTCTGCTGGAGGAAACCTGAACTTTATTGACGGTATTAATTTTCTACTTTCTCAGAAGATGTCACTACCTGTAAATTTCGGAGTTTTAGAACTGTGTCATTTTTGATGTGTTTTTGTTTTGCTTGAAGTAAGAAGTGTGAACTTTCTCTTCTAGAGGACACTACTGAAGAACTACAATAGTGCACCCTAGTGCGAAGAAAAAGAACTGTTCTTTGGAGAAATTTTTATTTCAAAAGTTTGTTTCTTGTTAAATTTCCTTCTGTTATGGTTTAAGTTGGCTGTATACCCCTCTCTTTCTCCTTGTTTTGTATTCAACCAATCCCGAATTTCTTAACTTAATTTTCCACCAATAATGTGTTTCTTCTTCATCTTGTGTAGGGGTTTCTCTTTATTCTCCAATAAAGTGATTGTGGGCGGGTGTTCTCATTCCCCTAACGCCTAGAACCTTCCGCGGGAGTATATAAACTGCTGATTTTAGGGTCTCTGCGCCACTTCTGTTCCATCTTTCAGTGTGTAAAGTACATAGCAGGGGGCGGGAAGCGCCTCTTTCTTCGGCAGCGGTGAACAACAAGGTAATGGCCAATTAATAACTTCTTTCTTTGCTAGCTCAGCAGTTTAACTCTCGGGGCGGGTCCGAAGTTTTTCCGTTATGTAACCTTCCTTAAAAATGTAAAGAATCTGGTATCTATTTTACCTTTTAAACTACGTATTGGGATAGAGAGTGCTTAACCCTCTCGATCTCCCACTCATATTGTTTTGAGGTGAACTTTTTCTCAACCTATTCTTCCTTAACATTATGTAAATTTGTTTCTTTTCTAAAGTCACCTCCGTAGTATGGGATTAGCCCTTGCATCAGTGGCCTAAGAGCCAAATTAGGTTTTAAAAACAAAGTGTATTAGGAGTGCCGATCGCCTCCTCTCAAATTGTTATTTTGGAGGTCATGTAATCAACCTTCTTTTCATTTAATAGACCTCAGTAGGTTGGGTATTTTACCCCTGTGTCTATGTCCAGTGAGGACAACTCGAAGGTGGAGTTTGGTGTGGCCTTTGAGAGGCTTAAAGTTGAGAGCGAGTGGCTCTTTTTGAAAATTGAGTGTTGTATGCCTCGTGGAGGCTTTTCAGTGTAATTTGGAGCAAGGGCTCCTAGGCATGAATGGGGTTTTCTGCCCCTCTGTTGAAACTTGTGTTTGGGGTAAAACTGAGCTGATTGCCCAAGCATTGTGAAGTCAGGGCGCGAAGCCCAAATCCTGTAAATATTGTAACTACCCTTTTGACTTGCTACTTTGTACCTGCCATGCTTGTTATTTCCTTATTTTGAAAAGAAAATATAACCTTGTTAAATTTTAAATTAATTTTACTTTCGTAGCTTGAGACCCGTTCACACCCGCACCTTCTTTCACCTCTACCTACCACGGAAACCTCCGTAACAATTATTACTATATTATCCGCGAAAGCTAAGCAATAGTTTTCAACTCCGTTCACTTTGAAGCATATGAAACATTGAATGTTCCACCTAACATTCACATCAATGTAATTTAATAATAACGTTTGAGTTATGGAAATGCAGGTCTTCGTGAGTTATTGAACGTAATAAATTACTGAATATTAGTATGACTCCGCCTCCGCAGAAATGAGGGACGTTATGTGAATTGATTTTAAGCCCCCTTTTCCCTTTAATAAATAGAATAAATTAACCACTCATGAACTTTTTAAAATAAGATTGTGATTTATTCAATGCCTAGCGAGCTCGATAGCTGCAGTCGCTTAAGTGCGGCCAGTATCCAGTATTCGGGAGATAGTAGGTTCGAATCCCACTGTCGGCAGCCCTGAAAATTTTTTCCCGTGGTTTCCCATTTTCACACCAGGCAAATGCTGGGGCTGTACCCTAATTAAGGCCACGGCCGCTTCCTTTCCACTCCTAGCCCTTTCCTGTCCAGTCGTCGCCATAAGACATATCTGTGTCGGTGCGATGTAAAGCAACTAACAATAAAAAATATTCAATGCCTGCCGCGCTGAGTGTTGACCCTCTGCTGCATCCCACTGAACCTTGCATGCGGTGACTCAAGTATTCAAAAACCTCTAAATTTTGTAAATCATCTTGGTACTAATGTTTCTCATTTAGTCACCCCTTTTGTTGTGTCATTGGGCTATAATCCAACTTAGGTAGTATGGGCTAGTATGCCCTTGCATATTTCTTTCAGAGTGTAAAATTTTCCTTGTGTTGGTTCTTTTTGGGAGCAGTGAACTCTATAACTGTTGAGCAATAGATAAGCCCACATCGGGGCAACTGAGTTTAAATACTTTAATGTGAGGACAAACGTAGGTTGTCAGGCGAAATCGGACTGCGCCATAATAAACTAATGCCTCTGCGAGGCGGGACTATGGTATATTTTGAGCGCAGACTCCTATGGTGTGTAAGTGATCAGAGCAAAACCTGCTCTTGTAAATGATATCGTTTCTGTCAAGGGCAATAAGGATCTTTTCTATGTAAATAAACAAAGTGATAATTAACTCAAGTTTTGTACCTGATGTTCGGACTTCTAAGTCCCCCATATTGTTAGAGCTAACGAGATCATTAATATTGTTTCTATTCATTGAGATTTTCTAATTCTCAATTTTTAAACAACAGAACGAAAAGGACAGAAATAAGATTATGAAATTTGTTATCATAAAAGTTGCCATTCAATCCACACCCTTCTTATCCTTCTGTGAACACGGTAACCCAGAAACAATTATAATAATATATTTTACGTAGCAGTATCGTATGGCATTTTCATGCCTAAAGATTTCTCATAAATACGCATTTTAACAGCATAACAAGAAGCTCCTCATTTCTACACTGTCTGTTAACACACGAGAAGAAATTAATGTAATTTTTACTTTGAAATCCATTCGCCTCTATTCAAATTACGCAAGGTCTTCCAACACTGTTTCATCAAAAAATGTCTTCCTCACTATGTCTGCTTATTATCATAGTTGCCACGAGTTATCTTTCATTCTCTGGGTATAAGTTTATTAGAAATGTGAACTGTAAGTGGGTAAAATAATCAGAATATGCGTGGAAGGTAGAACTTTTCATAACCGTTACCAGAGCAGGAACCGCTGTTATATGTTCATTTGCCACTGAGGATATAAGTTCTTGGCACCTGGGACCAACTGGTGTGACGTAATAAGTTCCTGATACCAACATAACTTAGTTTCTAGTTCCTAGTACCAACTTTGGTCGAGCTGTTTAATTTATTAGTGGTTAGTTGCTACGGTCATAAGTAAAATCCTCGTTGCTATGGTAATCAACAAGGACATGAATGTTTTTCCGTGCGGAGGTTGCTATGTCAAAATTACTGATTTTAATGATTTAAAGTGTTTACGCTGTTATCCCTAAGGTAACTTCATCTTATAATCGTTATTAACGGATCAAGTTTGAAGATTTGTTGTCGTTTGGTGTTAACCACGGCCTGATAACTAGAGAAAGGAATTGTGAGAAATGTGGGAATGCACCAAAGTCAGTGTTCGGCGAGGGAACGAATTATTATTTAGATGCTCTCCAATAAGGTATGCTAAATTTTAGTATAAAACTTCCTTCCTTCCTTCCCTCCTCCTATGTACGTTAAACTTTGTTCATGTGTGTGTATGTAATAATTTTTCAGCATCCCTAGACCATTAGTGTTACTTTTCAGAAAAATAGCTAGCCATGGAACAATCACAGATGTCTTCATTCTTCCTGTAAGAAAGATGTTATAATTACTTTCATTAACTTCCCTCGTAACAATTATAAGACTGACATCAGCGCAATCAATACTTTCAGTGGTCAAATTTTACAATAATCATCTTCTCGCTTCCTTTTCCCTGGACAAACCATTATGGCTAGCCCTGGACCATTTAAAAATGTTGTTAATATTATTATAATTTATGTGGCCCGGTTAGTAACAAAATCATTTGGTTGGATAGGTTAGGTCCGGCAAGTGAAAAAACCATTGGTCTGGATTGGTTAGGTCCAGCTAGTGGGAAACCCATTGGACTGTGATCAAGCAAAGGGGGCCTGAGGGCGTAACCGCCCCAGGTTATGGCCGGGACGTAGCTTAGGCCTGTTGACATCAGCGCAATATGCACCTTACTGTGTCCAGTTTCACGTCACCCATCAGATCTGGACCAGTTACAAATGCTATTGCTTCTCATGTATACATATAATTATGTTTCCATTATTTGGATCGTATGAATTCCAAGAATGACAACAGCGCAATCTATGCTTTACAGTGGCGAGATCTGTAATTACTGTATCGCTAGTTCTGAACCATTTAAACATATTATTTGTCTTTGTTATCGATGTTAAATCGTGAGTGGCGGTATTCCAAGAGTGACAACAGAGCAATCTATGCTTTACAGTGGCGAGATCTGTAATTAATGTATCTCTACTCAACTATTTAACAATGTTATTATTTGTATTTGTTATTGATATTAAATTATAGCGGGAATGGACTCTGCCATTGGCTGAAGATTTGCCCTTTGAAACGTTACTGCCATAATTCAAGACAGCGAGATGTTATTATCCTTATTAATTTTATATGCTTAGTCTTTCCATTTTTCCTCCCGACTTCAACGATGATTAGTATGCCGGTAACATTGCCTTATCGTTTAGGTCTTTTTATACCGCCTAAGTTGGTCATAACTTCTCACTGTCTTGAGTAATGGGAGCGACGTTCCATTGGCCTAATCTTCAACCAATAGCAGAGTCCATTCGTGCCACCGCCAGCCATGATTATTATGTTATTTATGCTGGTGAGGGTTATGAAAAATTTTACCGGGTAGAGAATCCTGCTTAAATATAATACAATTTAAATCTTTATAATATGATTAAATTTCAGTGTTCAAGAAGCTTCTAAAACTTCCCGTACCTCTAAGCATACCGATCATGTCATGGTAATCGGCCTTCATCTGACAAAGTACTCCATAAAATCATCCCTTAAATTGGCTTTCGCCTCTTGAGAATTCCGACTCTGTTTTTCATATTCCTCATCCTGTGGTGTTTCAGCTCTTTTCGGCCTCATCCTGAATGGAGGTGAGCTTTACGTACATTTCTGAACACACACTAGCCCCTGTCGATCTTGAACTTCTATCCGTACCGTGACTCGAACCCAGGTCCGCGCGGACGGCAGATAACAGCACTAACCGCTACGCTACGGAGGCGCACATTGCCAGGTGATGTCGGCCAAGTTTCTTGAGGGACCATGTCTCCGAACTGTACAGCACGGGATGGATATCAGTTGCGTACAGAAATATATTACAGAGAAGAGAATACAAATACAGGTAACATATAATAATGTAGCTTTTGCTGGTCTGAAGCGACTCTGGACGTCTTCCTTGACACGGGTTTGCTCTTTCATCGTGGCACCCAGGAAGTCCGGAACCTTATCAAAGTTTCTGTTATCAGTACTGATTCCATCAATACTAGGGTCTCGACTAACTATGGTGTACTTGGTCTTCTCAGTGTTTATAGTGTATTCAGCCCTACAGAAATTTCTCTTCATTCTCGTCAATCAGCGAGGTGGCCATGTCCGAGGTAACAGTTAGATAGTACACATTTGTCCGCTAAATTGCATCTGATCAACTTCTACAGATATACCGCCTCGGTGGTGTAATGGTTAGGGTGATTAGCTGCCACCTCCGGAGGCCCGGGTTCGATTCCCGGTCCTTCCACGAAATTCGAAAAGTGGTACGAGGGCTGGAACGAGGTCTACTCACCGTCGGGAGGTCAACTGGGTAGATAGGGTTTGATTCCCACCTCAGCCATTCTCGAAGTGGTTTTCCGTGGTTTCTCACTTCTCCTCCACGCAAATGCCGGGATGGTACCTAACAAGGCTTCTTTCCCTCTTTCTTATCTATCCCACCACAAGGTCCCTGCTCAGCATAGCAGGTGAGCCCGCCTGGGCAAGGTATTGGTCCTCCTCTCCAGTTGTATAGCCAGACCCAAAGTCTCACTCTCCAGGACAATGCCCTTGAGGTGGTACAGGTGGGATCCCGTGCTAAGTTCGAGGGAAAAACGAGGGTAAAATGATTTAGAAAGAAAGAAGAAAAGAACAATCATCACCATCGTTGTCGTCTTTTAATCATTTTAAGAACTTAAGGCTGAGAACTGATGCTTTTTATCAGTAGTGTGGTATTAACCAATTAGGAGGGGGAGTATATAGCCACAAAATGATGATAGAACATAATCATGGTGCTTGCGCGTGTGTCGTGAGCGCATGCACGAGGACACCATACAAGTAAATTATGTTGATATTCAGATTACAGTGCCGCTACACTACAAAATTTTAAAATTCGTAACAAGAACAATATGATCAAGGTGAATAATTTTACGGAGGCTGAAATATTCAGAATACAATCTAAAATATCCAACATGTAAGACTTCTTAGAAAATAGATTCAAGAGGTCTCTTGGTTTTACAATTTTGTCTGTGTGAATATTCAAAAGAGCCAACCCACTGAGTCGATTTTCAATTGTGTATTGTCAGTTTCTTTTTATTTCCTTTTGTAAAATTCCAAGGGGGAAGGTTCTAATCGCCATTAACTCCCCTTCCCTTCCGCTGGCTACGCCACAGCTTTTCATATTCACATCCACTATGAATCGAAGGATCGGCACTTCACCATTTGCAGCGTAACACAGAACGCTCATTGGATATCATAAGAACAAGAGAAACACACAGAGTGTCCTTGGAAATCAAGTTTAAGGGGCGAAAGAAAAGAACGGTGATGCTTTGTCTCTTGGAAATGACTCTGCACATTGCAGAGTTAATTGCAGCACTTCTCGTTCTGATTCTAACCTACAACACGTACTCTTGTCTCCAACGAGTATAATTAAGGGACAAGATAGAAGTGTAAAGGTAGGCAAGTTCAAGGCCCTAATTTGCTGCTTGCATCATTACACAACCTCTGACGTCAAAACGAGAACTGCCTCGGGGAGTCTGCAGGTTGAAAATTAAACAGTGTAATGCGTTCTTGTCAGCGAACGGACTTACTGTACTTTTTGGGGGGCCTTCCAAGAACCTGCTCTTCTGAAACCGCTATTAAACCTCAGTAATTATCAGTTTTAAGTCTCCATGGGAGGAGTTTAAAAGATAACACTACAGCAGATGATATAATAATATATTTCGCGAAATGTAAAACTGTTATCTTCATTACAGCACCTAATGCGAAGTGTTTTGTTTATGAGAATGTCTTCGTGTTGTTGTTGTTGTTCATTATTCTGCACACATATATAGATTTTCTTCAGCATATCATTTGAAACGTTCAACTGAGTTGTTGGTATAGTCCATATACTGTAGCTTATTAATCTTCCTACAGCACACTCTGCCCTTGCTGGAAAGACCTGTTGTTTACAGCGTACTATGTCTTCTGGTGTGGGGGCTACAGTAAATTTGTTACTTTCATTGACCTGTCTTAGACTTATCCTTAACTTTGACTATATGAAAGTGCCTGTTGAGTTACGACATTCCTTATACATACAGCCCCTGTGATGAGTGGTGTGAAAACTTCGCTTGTAATGTCGGCCAGTACGCAGTGTTGCCAACCTATATTTTCAAGATCCGCTAAATACTACTAAAAATCGGCTAAAATTCCGCCCAGAAATCCGATCTCAAATAATGAGCAATAAAAATGGGCAATAATAATAATAATAATAATAATAATAATAATAATAATAATAATAATAATAATAATAATAATAATAATAAATGTCTGCACTCACCTGATGTGTGAGTTTCACTGGGATTAACCCCCTACCTGCGAGGCGGCGAGCTAAAGCTTGTAGGCGTTTTACTGCCGGGTGCAAACTAGGTGAATCCCCTACCTCAGGGGCCACACACAGAACAGGCCAGTTCATTAAACGGTCTTCCTTCATAGCATAAATATAAATGCTACTCTCTCAGAGTTTCATTATCTGTCGCCATTCGTCAACTAAGAGATAAGTACCCTTTCTCCACGCATTACAAATTGATGATACCATGATCTCATAACATCAAATCCAAATAACATGTTTTCCTCACGTGACACCTAGCTCCTGATAAGAAATACGGAATAGCTTGGAGAAAGACTGGAGTACAAATTTTAAAAAATCTAAAATGGATAAAACGCTAAATTCCGCTGTAATAAATTACGAATTCCGCCAAAAAAAATCCGCTGTCCGCTAAATGATATATTTCTCCGCCGACAGTCTTCTAATTCCGATAAACTTAGCGGAAAATCCGCTAAGTTGGCAACACTGCCAGTACGTGCATTTCAGTGGGCTGATATACAAGGTGTCACAGGAGGAATGTTCAGTACTCAGGGATATGACAGAAACGATCATTTGAAGCAAGAACTTCATGGACACATGCCCTATTCCAAGTGGTTTCCGAGTTAGATTTAGTTTACATTTGTTTTTGGGTTAATGGCGCGCACGTATGTCTTACCCACCCATCCTCTTTGCTCGGGATGTCTTTCTACCACTGAAATAGCCCATTGAACGAGCAGTTGTCCATGGTGTGTTGTGAGTGTAGTAGTGCGAGGGATTGAGAGTGTATCAGAGAGAGACGGAGAGAAACTGTGTTTATGCATGCGCTGGATAAATCTACACTGATGAGGAATATGCAGATAAAGTGTTTGTTACGGCTTCTTCGATGGTGGTGCTCCTGCTGTTGTGAAGGAATACCGTCTGCACTTTCCGGAGAGTCGAATTCCAGATCGCAGAGTGTTTACCAGAGTTTTCAGGACGTTGCGTGAAACAGGTGTTCTTCCAAGTTCCCATTTTCCTTCTGAACGTGTACTTCTATAACTTGTGTAGGAACGGTGCAACATAGTCATACTACCAGCACAAGGCGATTTTCTGCACATATCAGTATCAAAAACATCCTCTGGCTCGGTGTGGAAAGCAACGAGGAAACTCCCTCACTACTTATTTGCCTCGCATGTCTCTTCAGTGATGCCAAGGCTGGTGGTGGAGCTGTTGAGGATTAAACTAGTACTCAACATATACAGTGCAATGTTATTAATGTGACGCGAACAGCACATTAGGGTCTAGAGGACCCCATTCAGAGAATATTGAAATATACGGCAGTGAACGCTCGCTGATGATGCTTTGGGACATGGAAAAACCTTGGCGAACGTATTGCAAGGTTGCCAACCAGCTGCAAATAGGAAAGGAGTAGATGTTTTATTTCTGACAGGTTCTTTAGTCTTCCGGAACTACTGTTGAGTAAAAAATGTATGTACTACCTGTAAAAGAAATCATATGGTAACAGTATTACACTAGAAAAAGAAAACATATAGTAACAGTGTTATTCTTCGAAAGGAAACATATGGTAGCATTAATATACTCGAAAAAGAAAACATATGGTAACAGCGTTATACTTGAAAAAGAAAACATATGGTAGCAGTATTACACTTGAAAATGAAAACATATGGTAACAGCATTATACTTCAAAAAGAAAACATATGGTAACAGTATTAAACTTGAAAAAGAAAACATATGATAACAGTATTAAACTTGAAAAAGAAAACATATGGTAACAGTATTATACTTGAAAAAGAAAACATATGGTAACAGTATTATACTTGAAAAAGAAAACATATGGTAACAGTATTCTACTTGAAAAAGAAAACTTATGGTAACAGTATTAAACTTGAAAAAGAAAACATATGGTAACAGTATTAAACTTGAAAAAGAAAACATATGGTAACAGTATTATACTTGAAAAAGAAAACATACGTTAACAGTATGACACTCGAAAAAGGAAACATATGGTGAGAGTGCTATACTTGAAAAACACATATGGTAGCAGTATTACACTTGAAAATGAAAACATATGGTAACAGCATTATACTCGAAAAAGAACACATATGGTAACAGTATTATGGTTAAAAAAGAAAGACATGCGTTTTCAAGTGTGAAACTGTTACCGTATTATTTTTATTTTTCAGGTAGTTTGTACATTTATTACTCCAAATCGTACCCCTCCGTAGCGCAATGGTTAGTGTTACTGCCTGTCATCCTGGGGGCCTGAGTTCGATTCCCGGTACTGCCAGAATTTTAGGAATGGCAGGAGGGCTGGTAAGTGGTTGAAATGGTACATGCAGCTCACCTCTTTTGGGGGTGTGCCTGAAAAGAGCTGCACCACCTCGGAATGAGGGCACGAGTTTTTGTTTACACAAAATTAGTTTCGGAAGACCGAAGAACCTAACATCTATAAATTAACTGAGTGGATACTAAAAGAAGATTGTTTTAGATATCATCATCATCATCACCATCATCATCATCTGTTTACCCTCCAGGTTCGGCTTTTCCCTCGGACTGAGCGAGGGATCCCACCTCTACCGCCTCGAGGGCAGTGTCCTGGAGCTTCAGACTCTTGGTCGGTGGACACAAGTGGGGAGAATGATCAATACCTCACCCAGGCGGCCTCACCTGCTATGCTGAACAGGGGCCTTGTGGAGGGATGGGAAGATTGGAAGGGATAGACAAGGAAGAGGGAAGGAAGCGGCCGTGGCCTTAAGTTAGGTACCATCCCGGCATTCGCCTGGAGAAGAAGTGGGAAACTACGGAAAACCACTTCGAGGATGGCTGAGGTGGGAATCGAACCCACCTCTACTCAGTTGACCTCCCGAGGCTGAGTGGACCCCGTTCCAGCCCTCGTACCACTTTTAAAATTGTCGTAGCAGAGCCGGGAATCGAACCCGTACCTCCGGGGTTGACAGCTAATCACGCTAACCAGTACACCACATAGGCGGACTTGTTTCAGATATTACGAATATAATTATGGCACTGATAAACGCACTACAAGTGATTTCATAATCGCGTGGTATCTGTCGGACCATAGTGTACTGTGCGAGGCTTAAGAACTTTCGTCCTGCTGAGACAACTAATGACCAGCTATATGATCTGGAGCCATTCCAGTGTTTGTTACCATGCGTGACATCCCCAACAGCACCCTTGGTCTTTTTATACCGCCTAAGTTGGTCATAACGTCTCACTGTCTTCAGTAATGGGAGCGACGTTCCATTGGCCTAATCTTCAACCAATAGAAGAGTCCATTCGTGCCACCGCCAGCCATGATTATTATGTTATTTATGCTGGTGAGGGTTATGAAAAGTTTTAACGGGTAGAGAATCCTGCTTAAATCTAATACAATTTAAATCTTCAAAATATGATTAAATTCCAGTGTACAAGAAGCTTCTGAAACTTCCCGTACCTCTAAGCATACCGATCGTGTCATGGTACGCAGCCTTCATCTGACAAAGTACTCCATAAAATCATCCCTTAAATTGGCTTTTGCCCCTTGAGAACTCCGACGTGGTTTTTTTTTTCATATTCCTCATCCTGAGGTGTTTCAGCTCTTTTCAGGCTCCTGAATGGAGATGAGCTTCACGTACATTTTTGGACACAAAACAGCCCCCTGTCGATCTTGAAATTCTGTCCGTACCGGGAATCGAACCCAGGTCCGCGCGGACGGCAGATAATAGCACTAACCGCTACGCTACGGAGGCGCACATTGCGAGGTGATGTCGGCCAGGTTTGTTGAGGGAACATGTCTCCGAACTGTACAGCACGGGATGGATATCAGTTGCGTAGAGGCGTATATTACAGAGAAGAGAATACAAATACAGGTAACAGATATAATTATGTAGCTTCTGCTGGTCTGAAGCGACTCTGAACGTCTTCCTTGACACGGATTTGCTCTTTCATATTAGGGCTGATGACCTTCGATGTTAGGCCCCTTAAAACAACAAGCATCATCACCAAGCAGCAGCTCTTTCTTCGTGGCACCCAGGAAGTCTGGAACCTTATCAAAGATTCTGTCATCAGTACTGATTCCATCAGTCTCGACTAACTATGCTGTACTTGGTCTTCTCAGTGCTTATAGTGTATTCAGCCCTACAGGCTGGTCACGGATTCAAGCTTGTCTCCTTATAGCTGTGTTGGAAGTCCCATTCATTCCCTCGCAGTTGCGCGCACGCACCACTACACTGTTGAAAGTCGGTGCAGAAAAAAAACGCATTCCTATTTGCTATAAAGTTAACGAGAGGCAGACAACGGATGAAATGAGAAGATAACATAGCGTCTTTTCTGAAATCTAGAGGAGTGAGTTTGACAATGCCCTGATCAAGGATAGAAGACAAGAACATGATCTGTCTGCCAAACCTCGACACAAACCGGTACCAGAGGATCGATTAAGTAAAATGAAGTAATGATATGTTATCCAACAATATGAAAAGTTTACTTTTAATTTAATTTATTTATGGTACAAAAAATTATACGGGTGAAACTTATAATATTATAATGTAGGTAGAGCTGCGCGATGTCTGAGTCAACAATTACCCCTGAGCAGTTGAGTATGTCTAACAGTTTACACTTTAGTTTCCAGATGACAGCAGCAACTTAAACAAATATGCTATAGAGTACATTATACACTATAGTGAATTTGACCTAAAGCAATTTCGTACGAAAGCGCTCTCACTTGGAAGACATGCGTACTATCTGAAATCTGAGGGTCACATTCTGTGTCTGTAAGCTGCTACTAGTGACAGTTCTCACTTCCCAGTTACTGTTTTTACTAGTACATTATTATGTTGTCGTTACTCGATAACGTGTTATTTTTTGTCCTCGTTACATTTGTAACAGTGACAGGCATGTAACTGTGACAAAGTAACTGCTACGTTATTTTTCAGTCATTTCTAATGTGAAGCTTTGTCTGATTCTGTAATAAATAATTAAGAGGGGAATTCCTCAAGGCAGTGTTATTGGACCTTTATGTTTTCTTACGTATATGAATGATATGAGTAAAGAAGTGGAATCAGATATAAGACTTTTTGAGGATGATGTTACTCTGTATAGAGTAATAAATAAGTTACAAGATTGTGAGAGACTGCAAAAAGACCTCGACAACGTTGTGAGATGGACAGCAATGGCAGTTTAGGAACACTATAAAATCCTTCAGATTCGAAAAGTGTTATAAATCTGAATTCTAATGGACGTGACAATCTGACCAATGTAATCTCCCTCCCAACACAACGAAAATAAAACAAAACTCTTCACTGATTGAGAGTCGGCTGTCACCTATCTTGGTGACATGTTACGAAATGGTTGTATAAAATGAAGGCACGTGGGAGTCCATGTGACTAAAATACCTCGTAAAAATAATATTCGTCTGCGTATGTGCAACAACCGTGTGGCCCCTGTCCTTCCTAAAGACGTTTGACGTAGGTACCCTCTGGCTCTACTGGTAAGGCTGCTGCTAAGTGCTCTTGTAAGAACCTTTAATTGAGCGTTTCGGTTTCAACAGGCCCATGCCCAGACTACGACACTAGTAGGCTATAAACTAGTGCTGGAATGTTCAAAGAGTGTGCTTCAGCACACTGATATGCTAAGAAATTATTTATTTTGTTTGTGGGGTAGTTAGGTCTCACGGCCCTCCCTTACAGTTAACCTCACATACAATACATGGCCACATAATTTGGAAGTTAATAAGATTGCATACCGTATTGGAAATTAGTGGAGTTACATGACTATTGTGAAAAAAAGAAATGGGGGAAGTGCTCATGAAACTCGAGTGAGATGGCTACGCGACTTGGATCACGTAACTGTGAGCTTGCATTCGGGAGATGGTAGGTTCAAACCCCACTGTCGGCAGCCCTACAGTAGGTGAAGCTTTGTCTGTTCTGTAATAATTAAGAGGGGAATTCCTCAAGGCAGTGTTATTGGACATTTTGTGTTTTCTTATATATATATATACATGATATGAGTAAACAACTGGAGTCAGATATAAGGCTATTTGCAAATGATGTTATACTGTGTAAAGTAATAAATAAGTTACAAGATTGTGAGAAACTGTGAAAATGATGATAAACGGGGATGAAAGTCAGGTAGTAAGTTTTACAAATAGGAAAAGTCTTAATTACCGCGTTGATGGTGTGAAAGTTCTTGATGGGGATTACTATAAGTACCTAGGTGTTAATATAAAGAAAGATCGTCACTGCGGACTGTAAATAAAGGGTACAGATTTTTCTTTTAGTTTATTTATTGTCGCTTTAACTTAGAAAGTCATATCGCGACATTCATAATTATACATGGAGGAATTGGTTATATAGAGTTACAATTGTAAAAAATAACAATAGTACATATTGATCAGATAGTGATTACATGTCATTGACTAGACTTGTTTGTCTAAAAAATTAATGATGTTTTTACACTATCTTCGTTCAAGACGTCACATACACTATTATTCTGGTTCAAATTACACAATTGTCTTTGTTGTTTGTATAGATGGCATTCTAGTAAAACGTGGTCAACAGTTTTTCTTTTGTTGACTTGTGTCACATATTGGTGGAGGTTTCTTAGAATATATACGAGTCAGTTTGCTATGGCCTATACATATTCTAGTAATGAGCATTTGTTCTCGACGCTGGGGAAATGAAACATCAAATTTATCTGTAGATCCACGCCTGATATCATGGAGTCTTGTGGGTTGTTTCCGTGTCCAGTCAGTTAACCATTGTTTTCGGATCCTTGTAGTAAGAAAATGAGCAACATCTGTGCGGGGAATTAAAGAGTTTGGATCATGTACAGGAAGACGAGTTGCTTCTTTATCTGATATATCAGCTTGTTCACTGCCTTTTATTCCCTTATATGAGGGAATCCATATTATGGTAACTTTATGTCCTTTATTTTTCACAGTATTGTAAGTCTGCAGTATGTCTTGAACTAGTGTATTTGATAATGATGCATTTTGAATGAGTTTTACTGTTGATAAAGGATCACTAAGGATTAAAAAAGATTCTTTGGTGGGGACGTTTGATGGATTCCATCGTTTTTAGGACAGCATACAGTTCACATGTGAATATGCAGCATGTAGCTGGTAGTGCATACTTCATTGTGTGATCGGGATAGACAACAGCACAGCCGCTACCATATTCGGTTTTAGAGCCATCAATGTATATAGGAGTGTGTCTGGGCAAACCTTTACACTTTTCAGATAGAATTCTTTTTAAATACGGTACTGTGTGCTGTTTCCTTTATTGAATTCACTTAAATCTAATATTATTGGAAGTGGTTCAGCTTTCCATGGAGGAAAAGTGATGTCTTTTATAGTTCTGATGCAATCGCGGTATCGGAAGAATTAATTTCCTGTAAGTATTGCGTAAATCTAATGTGCAAGGGTATATGTCTGTTTTGTTGCGGGCAATAGCGTTGAGGCTGATAGCGTGGGAAAACATAAGCATGTGCTCTGATGTGTGGAGAGGCCGCAATCTTTACTGCGTAATTGATAGTCAGTTGTTTTCTGCGAGTCCGAAGTGGGGGTTCATTAACTTCCAGAAATAAACTTGAGATCGGGCTAGTTTTGAATGGTCCTAAGGCAATCCTGAGAGATGTGTTTTGAATCGGGTCAAGCATTTTCAGTGAGGATGCCGTAGCTGAACTATATATAATAGAACCATAATCCAGTTTGGTGCGAATTATAGATTTGTAAGTGCACTCCCCAGTTATTAGCTGCCAATGATTTGAGTACATTAATTCGATGTACGCAATCTTTTTTTCACAGTTTTTATATGAGAGTTCCATGTTCATTTTCTGTCAATGGTCATTTCTAGTATTATTTCATTTACCTTCTCAATTTTATTTCCCTTGAGGTACAGTTCTAGGCAGTTACTATCACTCTTTTGTTTGTAAAATAAGATGCATTTAGTTTTGGTTGAAGAAAAGGTAAAATCTGTAGGTTTTCCCCATTTGGCAGTATCTTCAAGAGAATTTTGAAAAAATTTTTGGGTGGTTGACAGGTTGCGACCTCTTCAAAAATAGTAATGTCATCAACAAAGAGGCAGATCTTTACTGGAGGGTTAATGCATGACGTGATGCCATTTATAGCTACTAAGAATAGTGTTCCACTCAGAACTGAGCCTTGTGGGACACCATTTTCTAAACTGACTTCTTGGGATAGGACACCATTAGCTCGAACTTTATTGCGTTGGTCTTGCAGGAAGTTATAAGTAAAACTGATCATATTTCCCGTAATATTATGTTGCAGTAGAGTTTTAATAAAGTGAGTTTTCCACACCATATCATACGTTTTATGAATAACTAGGCAGACTGCAAGGAGATGTTTTCCGTAATGAAAGGCGTCCAGGATTTCTGACTCTTAATACTACTAAGGTGTCAGCGGTTGAGTGACACTGTCGGAATCCACACTGTTCTGCAGTGAAGAAATTCTGCTGTTCTAGAACCCATTTTGGTCTTTTATATATTATTTTCCCCATTAGTTTGCACATAGTGCAGCTTAGAGCTATTGGTCGATAGTTATCTAGTAACATGTGGTCGCAGCCAGGCTTAGGTATTGGAATTACTATAGCTTTCCTCCAAGCGACTGGAAAGACTTTCTGTGACGAAATGAAATTAAACATTCTAGTGCGACCTTCAGGAGGAAGTTCTTTAAAGAAGTCTTATGTAATACCATCAGGACCTGGGCCTATAATTTGACAGTTACTAAGTTTAAGTACTACTTCAGTAATACTGATAATATTATTGTTGTAGCATTGATCAGCACTTAGCTATATGTGTGACTGTAAATCAGGACAATCTTCAGATGAGGATAAAAATTCTTGTTCATAGTTGGAATTAAATGAAATTTTCGCAAAATTTTCTGCTAATGTATTTGAGATGTTGTGATGTGTAGTTGTAACTGATCCAGTCGTTTTATTGAGAGCTATGATACGTGGCTGTTTTAAGCCCTTTTATTTTTATTACGTGTTCACTTCCGGAAAGTGTTTTGCCTGCTGGCGATGTATATATCGTTGCTGCATCTGGAGTGCTCAGACACAGATCTATAGTACTAAAAGCTCCATGCTGGATATCGTAGTGAGTAGGACCATTCGAGTGTATTAGGATCAAATTTTCTGAATCTAACAACGATTAATTGCGTTTTGTGGGGTCTGATGAGGAAGAGGTGACACATACGTCAGCCAAGATGCTCGTTTACTTTTATGACTTTTTGGGCTGTAGCGTGGCGTTTTTGGAACAGTAATTTATTTTGTAGAATAGGATAGCGTCTATACTTCTATAATGCTTGGTTATTCTTTTTAATTGCATTTTTACAGGAATCATTCCACCAAGGAACTGATTTTCTGTAAGTTGGATTGTTGGTCCTTGGAACAGAATTTTCTGCGGCTTTAAGCATGATAATGGTGAATTCTCTTACGATATAGAAAATGTTGTAATTTTTGAAATGGGTAGATGGTGGTAATCTGCATAACTCTGCCTTAATATTTTTCTTGTATTCCTACCAATCGGCATGTTTAGTATTCCATTTATTTCGGCGTTCATTTGGGTGGGGCTTGTTGTTTCCATTTATTATAATGGATAAAAGATCACTTCCGGAAAATGTTTTGCCTGCTGACGATGTATATATCGTTGCTGCATCTGGAGTGCTCAGACACAGATCTATAGTACTGAAAGCTCCATGCTGGATATCGTAGTGAGTAGGACCATTCGAGTGTATTAGGATCAAATTTTCTGAATCTAGCAACGATTAATTTATTCTTCCTGTTATGTTAGTGTAAAGACAGTTCCAAAAGGATGTTATGGGAATTAAAATATCTTATGAGGAGGAATGGTTTAGGAAGTTTATTTATCAGATCTACTAATTCATTCAAATCCATGTTCTGGCTGCTGGGCAAATAAACATTAAAAATGCATAGGGAAAATGTTAGAAAGACTGTAACTGCTACTGTTTCCAAATTGGTTTTCAGTACTATTTCTCTTTGAGGAACATTGCCACCTATGTAAGTAGCAACCCCTCCGCTTGTATGAATGGGATTGTTGAGGTTTTTGTGATATGCTGTGAAATATCTCATATTAGCTACGTAGTTATATCGAAAATTAGTTTCTTGTAAGCAAATTATTTCGGGTTGGTGTTCACTGATAAGTTGTTGTAGATATTCGCATTGAGGGTAATATCCGTTAATATTCCACTGCAGTATCCAAGAATTCATGATGACTTTTAAGAGATTTGAGAGATTACTAGATTTGATCCTTATCAGTTATTGGTATTGTCTGATCTGATTGTCTGATCTGGGGCAGACCCATTGCTTTCTCCATTTTGGTTTTTCATGTTTTGTCTTGATAGTAGGGGTATAGTTTTTTTGCATGGTCCCTATGAGATCTTCAACATGGGAAGTATAAGGCAATAGGTAAGACATTTGTTGCTGATCTTCCTTTAGTATTTTCAAATAAACTTTTGAGTTGTATGAAATTAAGAATAAAATTTGAGGGATTAGCTTCTATTACTTCCTTAACAGGAAGAAGATGTTCTTCAAGGCTGAGGGCATTTAATGCCATTAGTTTCTTCTTACGCTGTTTAATGTCTTGGATTTTATGTGATCTTAGAACAGGAAATTCATCATCTGTTTTATCATCTCCCGAGATAGAAGCTTTATCTAAGAAGGAATTATTATCAGCCTTGGAAGTGTTATTTGAAGAGTCACTTGAAGGCAAAGGTCGTTTTTTCCTCGAGGTTCAGTTATGAGTGATTCTTTATTTGCTTCATATATTGGGACTGAATTGTTCAAGTTCAAGGAGACGTCCTGTAGAGGGTGGTTTCTAGAGGAAGATGATGTGTCATTAGAATGTTCATTTGCTGAGGGTCAGTAGTTGGCTGAGGATTCATAGTTGCGTATGCTGGGTTGGAGGTGCCCTCCTTGGAGGAAACTGAATGTTGATTAGGTGGCTGGTTCTTTTCATCTAGTCTCAGGTAGTGAGGGGCATACTCGGGCCATGTGGCCTTCTTCTTTGTAAATAGAACAGGTGGGAATGTCTGAGGAAGTGTTGATCCTATAATAAGTTCATTCAAAACATATTTTTGCTGTGCATTCGATAGTTTATTGAAATCGTCAGGTTTAACATATAGTTGTCGGCGGAAACTAAGAATGTGTGTGAATCCCGGAATATTAATTCCTGCCTTTATGCTGGATATAGATGTCATTGGCTTGATACCCAGTTGTTGTAAGTGTTATTCAATGACTGAGTTGGGTAAAATAGGACATACATTGGATAATAGCACTCTCTTTTTGCGACAATTAAGAGTCTGAGAGTGAGATCAATATTATTTATTCTGATTACAGGGTGATTGAGTGACAGTTCCTGAACAATTTTTATGTTCGATAGGAATATGCAAATTCTTGAGTTTGAAATACGAGATATATAACGTATGTTAGCTGGATCTGTTATTTTTCCTACAGCAAGGACGTAGTCTCTTATTGGGATTTCGTCGTGAGCATCAATAATAATAGCTTGTTCTTTTTTTGGTGTTAACTGCACTACAGAAGCGTAACTTACCTGAGACTGCTTAGGTACATTGTGGGTAGAACTGTTGTTAAGATTATGTACGGAATGATTTCTTTGGTAAGAAGCCATTTCATTGAGTGTGGAAGGCTTTGAAGCCTCCCTGAATTACGATGTTCAATTGTTGGTTATTGATGTGCTAACGGTTTTCTACACGTAGAACAGAAAATAACGAACTTCACTCTAATAAAATAAAATTATGTCGAGTCCAGTCCTCGAAGTTTGCACTGAGTCGTAATACTCACATTTAGTCCAGTATTTGTGTTGAAAAAGGACTTGAAGTGTGTTTATTTAGATAAAAACTAGCACACACCAATAACACGTCTGTATTCATTCACTGCCACCTTGATTTCCCGGTACAGATCTCTGCACATGGTTATGAGGGTGTTTAGGGGTTGTAGAAAGGATGTAAAGGAGAGAGCATATTTCTCTGGTAAGACCCCATCTAGAGTATGGTTCCGGTGTGTGGGACCCTCACCAGGATTAATTCATTCTAGAACTGTAAAAAAAGAAAGGCAACTCGATTTGTTCTGGGTGATTTCCGTCAAAAGAATAGCGTTGCAAACATTTTGCAAAGTTTAGGCTGGCAAGACTAGAGAGCTGTCAGTGGAGAGATTGCGTAGAATGACATTAGTGGACGAAGAAGTTCCTGTGGTGTTTTTAAAAGTAGAAAATATCACAATATGAAGATAAGGTTGGAATTCAAGAGGATAAATTGAGGCAAATATTGGTTTATAGGAAGAAACGTTAGTAATTGGAATAATTTACCTAGGGAGCTGTTCGATAAATTTCCAAATTCTTTGTAATTATTTAAGGAAAGGCTAGGAAAGCAACAGATAGGGAATCTACCACCTGGGCGACTTATTCTTCTACTAACGTCATTTAACGCCATCTCTCCAGTGACAGCTAGGAACATACCATTTAGTCAAGTAGCTCATCTCCTTACTCCCGAGTCTTCCTAGTCCAAACTTTGCATTGATTGATGATTTTGCGCGATTTCCCATTTTATTGCCTGGCAAATACTGGGGCTGTGCCCTGTTAAGGCCGTGATCGCTTTCTTCCCAGTCCTTGCCCTTTTCATTGCAATAAAGCCTATCTGTGTCAGTACGACGTAGAACCAATAGCAAAAATGAACACATGAAAGAGGCATGTTCATTAAATATACTATTGGAAAATGAAATCACAACACCATGAAAACATAGTTTATAGGAATGAAATTTAGGTTAAGCAATTGTCTAGGTACCATTTTTATTTGATTACAGATTCCTTGTAACAGGTTCAAGTGTGTGCAAGGAGACTTGTGATACGGTGGTACTTTAATAGATAATGTAGTCGCCACTCTTTTGAATGCAAACATGCAAACGTGCATGCACTGTGTCGTTCAGTTACCGTACGTCATTTTATGTTATTGAATTCCACACCTTTTGCACTTGATCAGTCAAATCAGCAACAATTAATGCTGGTATTGGATGACGTTGGATTCGTTGTCCCATAATGTGTAGGTGAATGTTCTGGTGATCTCGGAGGCCTAGACAACTGGTCGACTCTCTGTAGAGCAGGTTGGGTGACCGTAGTGGTATTAGCTTTATCCTATTGGTAAACACCCACTGAATACTGCGAATGAATGGCAGCGCAACCGATTCAGTCACCAGTGTAATGTACAAATCCGCTGTCAAGGTTCTAGGGATAACAACAAGAGCGTTCCTGCTGTCAAAGGAAGTCGCTCCCCAAAACATAACTCCCGGTGTAGGTCCAGTGTGTGGACGCCAGAGACAGTTTCGTTCCAAGCGCTCATCTTGCCTCCTTCTAACCAACCTACTGCCTTCACTGGCACCAAGACAGAAAAGACTCTCATCTAAGAACACCACAGTTCTCCTCACCGTCCTCCAGTGAGCTTCAGCTTAATATCTCTGAAGTCGCAGATGGCATTGATTCGGAGTTAGTGGTATGAACGCTACAGGACGTCTGGCTCGGAGCTGTCTCGCTGTGTCACTCTGAAGCTCTAATGGCTCTTGGAGGTGCAGTACGATCCATCACAGCCATGCGGCGAGTACGGCGGTTTTCCCTTTCCGTAGTGGCCCTTGTGCGGCCGGACCGTGGTCTTTTGGAAACAGTGCCTTCCCGTGACCATTGCTGTCAACACAGATGCACTGTGGTTACATCCCTGGCAGGTACTTCCGCAATATTTCGGAAAGAATATCCACCTCCTGGTAGCCCTATTACATGGTCTCGTCCAAATGCAGTAAGCTGCTGATACTGCCTTAGTCGTCGTCTTAACGAGATATTTGACTCACACCTACCTCACAACGTCAACACTGAACGATGATTGACGCTCAAGAAGTGTACGGCGCTTGGCAAGGTCATAGTGACGCTACTAGTACCACTCTTCGTCGACTAGTGCTCAAATATGTAATGGCGTCATCTTTTAAATGTGAAAACACGCCCCCGGAATTTTGTTTATCTAGCACAACTTCTCGTTTCTGTTGGGATTTCATTTCCGCCGGTGTCTTTCAGCATTATTAGAGAAGAGGAATAATTGAATACAAACCGAAAACTTAAGAATGCTCTGTCAATAATTACACTATTGTCGTAATTCACACGAAAATATGGGATTGTGATTTCACAATATTATTCATCGCGAGGAGGAATCACAAACAAACCCACCCTTAATTTTTGGTCGACAGAAATAAGTCACGTACGTTTGTAATTTTTAAATTGATCAGTATCGAAAATATATGTTTGCGCAAGTATATTGTTGAAAACTGAAGTAGTGTAGATAAAGCATATTCTGATATCACTCTTAACTGTCACCTAAAATCAGGAATTAATAGTGTCGTTTGCGTAAAGTCCAGCTCAAAAATTATATCAGCCTGAAGTTCAGCAAACTTTTCTGCCTCTTCTAATGGTAGAGGTTTTGTGTCTTCGGTAGTAAGGGCAGAAGGATTGTAAATCCAACTGCATTCATTAACGCTGAGGGAACAAAAGTTTGTTGCAGTTAATCCTGCAAACCGGAGAAGTATGTAAAATCATATGGGAATTAATATCACTATCAGATGTGAGTGGAAATATTTCAAAGTCAGTCTTTTCAACTTTTTAATTCCACATTTCAGAGCTTGTTAAGAAGTCATTTAGTTTCTTCCTTGATATAATAATTCCTTTTCTTTCATCCTAGTACGGTATTAGGAATATTCAGATGTCTAAAATATCAGATAGGTATGTAGGATTTGACCATCATGTTTCATCACTAACAAGGGCAGTAACCTTGGTTTTTTGTGATAAATATTGTTAATATATTCATTCTTCAGTTTATAAAATCTGGAGTGTTTCTTTCCTCCTGAATGTCGCTGTGAATGACCAGAGCTTCACGAATGGGGTTTCCTCGATGACACAATACTTTGAAAAGTCTACAGTAGTTTTCACTCCCCTTCTTTTAATGTTGTTAACGGAGTCGATTGCACTCCTGAAATCTGAAGAAATGGCTCTTGGCACCAAAGCTTGCCGATGAAGGATAACAATTTGTGGAATCAATCTGAGAAAAATTTTGCGTCTTTCAATGAAGCCATGCATCCTACCAGCTATTGCTTGTACGCTATCAGTGTATTGTGAAATACAATTTTTCCGTCATAGTTCATTTTCTGCCAAGTGTAGCCGTCATGGAATTGTAGATTTAAGAAAAGGCTATGAAATCAACAGATAGGGAATCTGCCACCTAGGCGACTGCCCTAAATGCAGATCAGTAGTGACTGATGATTGGATTGGATTGGATTGGATTGGATTGGATTGGATTGGATTGGATTGGATTGGATTGGATTGGATTGGATTGATCTTGCTGACATCTGAGGCGGTAGAATCTGTTCAACAAGAAATTCTTTTTCAAAATTCTTATGTAGATCAGTATTGACATTTTCGCTTATGTCAATACTTACCCGATTTTTATTTTATGTGAAGCGATCATTACCTAATTATGTATTTAAATTCATTGACTATACGATAAAAATTTCACTGCCCATCTGAGTAGCTCATACGGTAGAGCGCTGATCTTCTCAGCTGACGGGTTCGAACCTGGTTCAGTGCGGTGGTATTTGAAGGTGTTCAAATACGCCAATCTCATGCCGGAATAATTATTGGCACGTGAAAGAACTCCTATGGGACAACATTCAGGCACCTCGGCGTCTCTGAAGACCGTAAAAGTAGGCATTGAGACCTAAAGCCAATAACACTACTATTAAACATTTCAGTTTATGCACAACTATTTCATTTTCAACAATATTTTTTCCCATACCTGCAGCAATTTGAAATATAATGTAAAAGTTGTGAAATTGTGAGTAATTGCGCGGGTAATGTTGAAACATGTCACAGTATCTTTGCAGGTGCTTTCCTGTATTGCCACAATAGTTAAATCCTATACAGATAACTCTGTTCTAGAATGTCAATCACCACCTGCTTTAATACACCTCCGTACAAGGACTAATTCGCTCATTATTATTATTATTATTATTATTAATGTGCTATTTCACTGGTTCCTAAACTTTCGGTCTGGGAATCTTTGTGATTAGCCGTGTGATGGAGTAGGTAAAGAGGACTAAACGTCATAGTATTGTCCCCGTTAAAATTGGTGATATTGTGAATATTTTCAGCAAGTGGAAAGTAAAAGTTTTTTTGTCTGCTTGGAACTGCAGCGTGTCATTTGGGGAGTAGTGGCGAGCTAAGAACGAGTTGTTTTCGTCGTTCAGAGGGGTGATACACGGCCAGGACTGTGCCAAGGTCAGAGTAAACCACGTGACTACCGCCGCACGCGCGCAACTCACATTCTGGATCTGGAATAGTCTGAGCCAATTAAATGAGACCATCAGCCAATTATCGTTCTCGTTGAAAATCACACCTCCCAGGCCGATCAGATAAAAAGGCCTTGTTACGAGTAAATCGCTCTCTCTGAATATCCTTCTCTCTGAATATATTCTTCGCTGTGCTGCTGTGTGCGATACTACGTTACCGGACCACGTGGAAAAATAATTTTCAGTTCAAGTCGACGCCCGTTCTGCCAGAATTTAGCGAGATAATTAGTGAATTCCTATGGAATAAAACACGCCTTAAGGACCAAGTTAAGTGTGACTGTGTAGACGAGCTATTAATATTCGACGTGTGCTTGTGCAAAATACTTAATCTTGTCATCTCAGTTACAGCTTGTGACCGGAATTCTGCGGAAGTCGTCTTAGAAGTTGAACACCTCAAGATAGAGAATTCCGCAACCACCGACAACGCAACTTCATCGAGGGACACCTGCTACAAAGCCTTCATGGCGCTGTAAAATGTGAGGCGTATCTGGTAATTGGAAGGAGACTGACCGGAGGAAAATGCTGGAATAATTGACTGTCGACGGGAATCGAACTCCATCTAAAACTTGAGTACCTTTTAATTTAATTTATCTGTCTTACCTTTTGTACAACTAGTGGTCTTTCTTCTTTAAGTCGTAGATCTATTAGTTTGTTGTAGTTAGAAATATTTCATTTTTCCACTTCTTAAGGTGTCGTGGTAGACTAGGTACGTGTGAATGAAATTTTGGAATCTATTAGAGTAGACATGTAGGTTGTCTTTGAATGATTTCCCATGCTTAGGAGCTTTATATTTAATAATCACTGACCACACGATAAATCTACTTCCCTTGTAATGTTGAAAGTTACTGGACTGAAATTTGCGTGTACGTTTTGAGTGAATAGGGTCGAACCTAGTGTCTTTCAAGATCACTTGTTGTATTTATGATGAAGTCATCTAATTTTACGATATTCCACTAGGATCAGTAGATGTAATAATCACTTAAATAATAATAATATTGACTAAAGATCGGGTAAAACAGAATTAAACGCTCGTGAGCCATAAATTTACAGTAGAGTCCTTATATGTGAGATTGAATGTGCTCTGTTCATGAAGGGTCTGGAATATGACCAATCCTGAGGGATATTTGTCGTATAATTGAGCAATTGATTATTTAATGATGATATTTGACTTATTCTTGTGTATTGGGAGCGCAAGATAGATTATAATTATTGGAGCACGTGTTGCGAGTGTATTTCACAGGTAGGGAATAAAAATAATACGATTACGGCTCACGCTCGCGATAGTTTCAACCTGTAGCCCAAACGATGGTAGTGCTTATGGATTTTACTAGAATCTTCCATTATAATTTCAAGAGTTAGATGAACTTACATTGATATGTGAAATGTGCTTCTACCAAGTGATACCCATGACTTCGATCACTAGTCACCATTAATGAAGGATAATTTCAGTACACAGATTATTTCTGCTAGATATCACGTGACCTGTCCACTCGTAAAAATCATGAATAAACTTGCCAAAACAGGATTCGATGTAAATAATGTACATAAAAGACGTGTTTCCTAGTGTGAATGTGTGTGTGTGTGTGTGTGTAAATATGTATATTTCTCTTGTATCATGTTGGTCCCATTTAATTTGATCTTGTCGCGCACTTGCTGCGACGCAGATAACACTCATCGTTGTGTGTTGCCTTAAGAAGTAATTTTCATGCCCTTAAGGGAAAGTTTGATCAACTTAAGTCGAGAAAGACTAGAAAGGGATTTATTTTCTTCATTAGCGAGATTTAAAAGGAAAGATCATCTTTTTATTTTACGAAGGCACTCGATTTGTAAATAAAATTTATTTAACTAGCTCACACGTGGATAACGTAAATTTCTGACACATTTATAGTTGAACTTTGAAATATTTTAAGATTAATTTGAATGGAAATGCAATACAAAGATCAGAGGTAGAAGTTCGTTAGCCGCATGATTACTTTGAATTATGGTGAAACCAAGTCATAATTATTAATTGGAAAATAATTATTCTGAAATGCTAATGACGATCATTAGGTAAATGATGCAGTGGAAAATTAATGAGAACACGATCGTGTGACAGTGAAACATAGGTTAATTAAATGATGAGAAATTAATAATAATAATAATCAGAATAATAATTAATTAATTTTGAGAATTTTGAAATCAATTTTCATTTTCTACTGAAGCTCATGTTGGTGTCATTGACTAATATTAAATACTGTAAATGATAAATTCAGTTGAGTACATCTTAAAACCACGTGTTGAGACTGCTTTGAATTGGTAAAGCTTTGAACACATTTATTGTAAAACCCTCGTTAGCAAGACAGTTGTTAATTATTTTACGAACCTCTATGTTAATTTTTTTAAATTCTTTCAATCAAATATTTTGATTTGGAAAGGCAAGAGGCCTAATTTTTCTTTGGTTTTCATTACAGCACAGTAAGGCTGGAGATTAAGAACACGTGTCACTCTAAATAAGGAGGAAGAAGTACAATATTATGGAAGTTCTATGTAAAAACATAAAAAATATCAGTAAGAATATTTTCATTTATTGTTTGCTTATGTGAATAAATGTCAGAGTGTTGTTTTAACATTTCTTTTTATCCTGCTTGGTCATCAATCCTTGACATCCCTTAAATGCCTCTAGAAAGTGATAGCCAACGATCGAACGGTCCACCTCGGGATCTCTCGCTCGCTGGCTGGGCTTAGCTCGGGAAAAATGGGGGCAGTATTATGTTACTATTCGCTACTAATTGAAGTTACTCGTTTGATCAAGTGCGCAATTTTCCAAGGAAAAGAACCCTACAGCCGTTTTCAGCGACCATGTTTGAGCTTTCCGACCAATGTTCATTCAATTCGAAGCGTGCGAACACCAATACTTCCCTCGGTAGTGCCAAGGTTACGCTTTGACCTTCCACTCCTCCAAGGGCATCCTTATCATCGAAGTAGATGGTTTTGACTTATATACTCTATTATTGGACTTCATATACGAGTAAATGTACCTAATTCTGTAGTTCATCGCTTTCAACACTGTACATCTAGAAGCTAATATACCTACAGATGCATACACATCGTTGGTGTTATAGCACTCTCCCTACCCGATTATCAAACTGTTATACTCATCCAATCACAGAGATGTGTTTACGCAAGATAATATATGTTTGTGTACAAAAGACCATTCATTTATCTGTCGCTGGAATCACAAAATGTGTTATCTACCATACTGCACATCATGTAACCTTAAGATTTATTTTAGGGATGCTGCCTGAAGTGATGTAGTGACCCACTGGAAATGGAAAGCTGGGAAAGAGTGATTTAGAACGACGAATCACGCTGCACCATGTGACAGTTCGATGAGTAAGTTTAGGTGTGGTGAACATCTGTACGAATGTGCCTGTCAGTATGCGTAATTAGAGATGAGCTTAACCGATATTTTAGAATATCGGTGACAGGAGTATCTGTGAAACAAAAATATCTGTGACTTTTATCTGTGATTCAGTCACAGGAAGCCAGAGCATATGACTATCATCACTGGTCACGGTTAGAAATATACTTAAACGATAATTCAGAATATCTGTGACCGGCGTATCTGTGAAACAAAAATATCTTTGACTTTTATCTGTGATTCAGTCACAGGAAGTACGAACATTTGATTATCGTCACGGTCACTCTTTGGTCGCGGGCGGCCAGTATGAAATACTTCTAGTTGATATGATGACAAGGTCGGGTAGTATTATTCGGAAGATTCGGGACATTAGAAGTAGGAATAATAGTATTCACATTTATAATTTGTTTTAATCATACATAGGGAAAAAGTTGTTAACATGATGCGCAATAAATTAACAAGTGGACTGTGATTACCCGTGTCGTGTCTCCGAAATTCCAATTATTTACAGTACTTAATGTAGGTTTAAAAATAAAAAGACTAACAGTAATATAAATTTATGAACTTAATACAAAGATTCCTCCAATATAGAGAGCCATTCCGCAAAGTTGCCCACCTCAAATATCTCGTGAACGGTTAAAGATACTGACATTTTGTTTTCACTTTCAGTAGTGATACCAAAGAGCTAATAATCGGGCGTAAAGTAAGAACTGTGTCATGACGTTAATATTTTCTGTGATCATGGTACTAACTTCGCTTTTTTTAAACGGCACCGCACTATTTTGTACTTAAATCTACAAACATTGCAAATCCAGTACCGTGATTATTTTGAAAATCGGACAGGTACTTAGAAAAAAATATTATGTACTCAAGCATGCGTCATTTTCCAGCTGAGGACTAATATGTTCGATTCGCGCTACGTATGAAACATGAGCTAGCTATTGACATATAGAATTGCTTAGACAGGTGTTCTCTCTACTGTGCTCATACATCACTATGATAAAATGTATGATTTAACACCTTCAATATCGCCGTAGATAAGTGGTAAATGAAAAACGGATATAGGCATTGAGCTACAGTGGATAACATAGCCCTGTGAGCGTGATCCAAGCACACAACTTAAACGTTATTTTGTCACAGATAATTCCGTGACAGCGTATCTGATATAACGGTGACAGAAAAAAAATCGGTGATCATCTCTATGCGTAATGCAGCTGCAGAAGATGCCGTTACAATGTGGGCGTCCTTGCATGGTATGGACTAGGGCCTTTCGTAATATTGCTCATAAATTTAAATGCGAAACTCTACAAGGATATGGTGAATGCTATCCACGGACGAACAGTAATGAGTAATGACTGTTGTCTTTATCAGAATGATAATTTTCCATGACGTAAAGAAATATATTCCAGAAATGGACTAGGCAGTGTAGAGCCGTGATCTGAATCCTACTTACTGCGAAAGTTACGGATAGTGGAAACCTTACTTTCTAATCCAAGGAAAGCTGCACAGAGAACAATCCCACTCATTGTCAATAATGAGCCCATTGATTGTTTCCGAAAATTCCGTTCTGAGGATCTTTGCAACTAGCCATGTAATATGGCAATTAAAAATGCATTAACAAGGAGTCAGCCATAATGGAACAGGTAAACACAACCCGTGACATGTCGCTACAGACTCAAATGACCAATATCATGAACAACTGTGGCCCTGATTTCTAGAAAAAAAATGGACTGCTATTCCTGTAGAGCAGAGGTTCTCAGACTATTATGTGATTGTACCCCTCACTCAAGGCGAAATGTTCAATGCACCTTCACGAAAATAATCCGTAAATAACAGTTTTAAAAATGTTAGTATCCGGCTACTTATTAAGGCATGTTTAACTATAAACCATCTTTTAAAACACACATTGTGAAATAAGATGGTGACATTAAGTATATTTTTATAAAACTTTACAAGAAATTCAAGAGTGTGTGTCTGGATCAAGTATAATACGATGATAATAAAGTAACCTGCCTGCTGCCATTTCTTGATGGATACAATACTTTTGCATCCATCTCTTGGCACAGGCCAGAGTAAAGTGTAGCTTCCACCGAAGTCCCAGTCAACATCCATGGCTGTGACAATATGGAAGCTGCTGGGGTATGGGTAGTGCTGAATAATGACATTCAGAGCATGACTAGTGCATCTGAGTGTTATGATAGGTGCTGCTCATAGAGTCAGTCGTGCTGAAATAGCACTTTCTGACCCAGTGAGGAAAGCAATGGCAAACTACCTCACTCCTCATCTTGCCTAGTACGCCTTATTTTGGTGCTGCCATTGGTTTTTGGGGTTTCCTTATATACGCATAACCTTTGGTGGTGCTATTTGAGGATCCAACCAGCCTCTGGGCTGATGGCCTAACAGACAGACAATAAAGTAACACGGGAGTCAATGTTTGTATGAAAGTTTCACAAACCGCTAGCTTTTAGGCACAATGCTATATTAATACATAAGGAAGAACATTTTTCGATTTTATTTCTGGAATTTAGGCATTGGGAGTCCGGCCCCGCGGTGTAGGGGGCAACGCGTCCGCCTGTCATCCGGGTTCGATTCCCGGCCGGGTCAGGGTTTTTTAATTGTAAATGATTAATATCCCTGGCCTGGGGACAGGTTGTTTGTGTCATCCTTGACGTTCCTTTCCTCACATTCAAGACTTTGCACTTCCGCCATTTACAAAAAATACACGCAGGTTACGCACATATGGTGTAAGTAGCGGCAAAAGATCTTTCTAGATCGACACCCCGAACAAATGGCATATAAAAGAAATAGGCATTGGGTCCCATCAAAATTTCAATGGGATGGGTGTACTGCATGGCGTTACACAGTTTTTTGATGTTCTGTGAAACTTTCAAGCGAAGTGTGGCTCCATATTGTATATACATAAGTTATTTAACTTTTTCTTATTTATTTCCATATTCTAATTTTTATTCATTTTTTTTCTCTCAGGGCTGCGGCGTACCCCACTAAATGTTTCAGGCGTGGTACTCGTACCACAATTTGAGAACCACTGCTCTAGAGACGTTCATACATCTGATAGAAACGTTATGAAGAGAAAATTTTAGCTTCTTCCGTCTACCGAAACTAATTTGGAGTAATCATTTATAAAAAAACAAACCCCATGGCACTACAGCCCTTGAAGGGCCTTGGCCTACCAAGCGACCGCTGCTCAGCCCGAAGGCCTGCTGATTACGAGTGTCGTGTGGTCAGCACGACGAATCCTCTCGGCCGTTATTCTTGGCCTTCTGGACCAGGGCCGCTATCTCACTATCAGATAGCTCCTCAATTCTAATCACGTAGGGTGAGTGGACCTCGAACCAGCCCTCAGTTCCAGGTAGAAATCCCTGACCTGGCCGGGAATCGAACCCGGGGCCTCCGGGTAAGAGGCAGGCACGCTATCCCTACACCACGGAGCTGGCGTAATAATTTATATAATACCTAAAAACATATGGTAACAGTATTGTACTTTATTATTTTTCAAATAATGCTGTTAGTACATGTTTTCTTTTTAGGTAGTATATACATTTATTAGGTACTCAAAATTAGTTTCGGCAGACGGAAGAACATAACAGTTATAACTTAGCTCAATCGAAACTCAAGGAGATGCCTTCAGATATTACAAAACATAATCTCTTTGACAGAGTCAGAGATACAATAAAGGCACAGAACTCCCCCTGCCTCCACCCTCACCAACCTCGTGGCATATCTAACCCATACTTGGGCCTAGGCTTGTCAAAACGACTGCTGCCCTTCCGGATAGCTTGCATCTACTGGAGTTCCACGCGGTCAGTTTGACGAATTCCTCAGCAGTATTGCTTTGCTTTCTTGACTGTGCCCACTGCTTCTCTCATCACACTGCGCCTCAGTTGGTCGCGTTGTTCGTTTCAGCCCGAAGTCGAGAATTAGAATCCTTGGACGGTAATTGAATCGAGGGCTTCCAGACAAGTGTCCGACACGCTACCCCAACGCCATGGAGCTGGTACAGGATTGCTTCAGCCCGTCATGTCGACTACTGGAAAGAATGATATAGATGTTGATTCCCATAGGGAACCTGAAACATTTGTTCTGAATGAGTAAATTTATAATACCAATATAAATGGTCCGTTATTGGACATTACAAATGCTCCAGCTAACTCATTCCTGGTTGCCAGCGTTTCGCCCCCGTGTGCTAGGCTGGGCTCATCAGTTGGTACCTAGCACACCTACCATCTACGCAGTGGCCTCCACGGTATGCACTAGCCATGCGTCTTGGTAGGTGTGCTAGGTACCAACTGATGAGCCCAGCCTAGCACACGGGGGCGAAACGCTGGCAACCAGGAATGAGTTAGCTGGAACATTTATAATGTCCAATAACGGACCATTTATATTGGTATTACTGGAAAGAATTTCGCACGAGCAATCCGATTACAGTTTCCTGTATGTATCAAGATATACAGGGTGGTCGGAAACAACGTGAACCGGGAATATGAGCGTTAGAAAGTTGTCCATACTGATAAATCATTAAAAAATAATAATTTGATATCGCTTGCTGTTGTCTTTTTTCTCAGCTGCTGAAGTTAGCCAATCAGATCGCTTCGCGGGTGAATTCAAATGAGCTAGGCGAGGCGGTGTTGCTAAATCTGAACGTCTTTTATGCCCGGCTTGGATGCCACATCGAGAAATCGTCATCAAACACAAACACAGCACGGATTTCAGCCGCTGTCACCGTAGCGTACTTGCTATGATGGAATCCTGCCAATTCGGAAGTCCCTGTTCAAATCCCTTCCTCGGCGGAGTTTTCTTCTTCGATTGGTCCTCTTAAGCGGGTCTTAAGCAACGTGTGGCGCCTCTACCATCTAAGACACTCAGCCTAGCTGTCTTTGTATCAGATGAACTGGATGAATGAATCTGGCATTATACAGGGTGAAGGAAAATGTCCTCCAATAATCACTATTGATGATAAAGGGGACAACACGACGCCCTCAGTTCCTGGAAGTGAGCTGGAATCCAGCACTCAATCACACCCTGAACCCTGCTGAGTCAACGAGTGATCCTTGTTTGGTGTGGAGAGGTTGCCTAATCGCTTTCTTTCACACTCTCTTCAGTCTTTACCCTTTCTTCGTGTCGAGTGCAGTAGACGATTAGGCAACCCCGGGTACAGCAGACGTAGTAAATCATCTAAGCCACTAAGAGATCTGGGCTGCCGCTGGAAAGTAGAGATGTGAGGCGAGGTCGTAATAATTTGTCCCCAAGTATACCAGGGCAATGAAATAGTCAACTACGTGAAAGAAAAGACTGTTTCTACAGAATCATGAATAAATCAAAGGGTAATAAACGGTAATGTTTAACAAGTACGAAGAAAGGTTAAACAATTCAGTACATACTTGTGTCAGACATGGGATAACATTACCAATCTTAAATGAAACACGAAATAAAGTTTTTCCAGCTGTCAGCCAGCTTACTGCCAGTCACACCAAGTTGGTGAGTTTCCATCAAAATAGTAGGCCAGTATGCCTTATGCCAGTCACATTTTAGATGGGTACATCTGTTTATAACTGCGGGAACGCTTGCCTACAGCCAAACACAATCGGGTAAGGGGAGTTTTCAACAAAATTGCATGCTCCCTTGCCCTCTGCAAGTCAAATCGAGAAGTGAATTATTCATTACAATGGTAGGCCTGCCTTATTAATGCCAGTTACACAGGAATTGGAGAAGGATCCCATTCCTACTGCCAGTCAAAGTCGGTGTGGGGAGTACTGATTACAATAGCAGACACACCCCTTCTCGATCGCTACAAGACGACATCAGTGAATATTTATAGATCGACATACGAAAGTATATGCATGCTTAAAATATTGCAGACCTTCATTTACAGATTGACTGCTGCAAAACGGACGTCATATCGACAAAGGATGTACCATAAGACGTCAAATTTAGCGGCCTAAATGGCTGGTCGTATGATATCTGATCTATTCATGGGTCAGATTGAGTTAGAAACGTTGAATAGGGTAAAATTTTTGTAAGATTATCTCACATTGCATTACTTTTCAGATAATTATATGACAGCTATATACATAGCATTTGGCTCACATATGGCTACTGGGTGGGCCAATTTTCGTGTAGGGTTTGATGATTCTATCTTTCTTATAAGTGATTGAAAGTATGAATTATGCATGTGAAAAGTCCAAATTTACTTAACGTCGAGAAATAGACAACAATCAAACGTAAAAGGGATACAGATACAACAAAAAGTCATAAGACCAAGGTTGTAGATCACTCCAAATTGAATGGAGATTGTGCATTCCCTTATGTGATAGGACTTCGCGAAGATCTGCACCATCATTAAAATTGCCTTCATATTTCGACATTCTTCGGGGAAAAAGTGAAAAATTTAAAGCCCTTGGAAATGTTCTGTCCGTTACAGGCTAAAACGTATAATTTTGCCTAATTTCTGTTTTCTTGTTCGTCTGGCAGATTATGCCGCAATGTGGATTTTTGGCGAGGAGGGTTAAAATTAGGACCTTCAGGAAACTAAACCAAAAAATTATGCAGATGGTTGTTATTATTACCCCTTAAACGCGTAGCTGTGCGAATATTTCACCAAAATAGTCAATGTACAGGCACACAGTCGTTAGGATTTTACTAGGAATCTGCTCCACGTACAACACCTTTTGGTCTATGTCTGCTGGACTTACCCTGAAAAACCGACCATTCATGATATCTCCCTTATTAATCTTTCTGTCGAAACAATACATATGAAAAAAGTTTTAGAAATGAATGTCCAACAAATTTGGTCGATTTCCAGTCAGGTTGGTCATGTATTCTATATATTGTGGAAGAGTAAATTCATCATTTCAGTTCCCTATAAACCGCCAGTCCATTCCAGGAACAGGAAATGTTATTGACCTTTAAAATCTACCTTTGGAAAGGTGGATGCTAAATATAAAGTTTGGTTCAAATATCTTCAATAGTTTTCAAGTTGTAAGAAATATGCTCAACACGCGCCCGTTCTTAAGTTAAGTCCGGTTAATGATATCTCCCTTATAAATCCTCTTACCGAAATGATGCACATGAGAAAAAGGTTTAAAAATTAATTTCCATTAAGGCAGGTAGATTTCTATTATGTTTGGTTGTGTATATTTTGTGGGAGTGCAAAATCACGGTTTCGGTTTCGTATAAACCCCGCAGTCATTTCATGGATTTAGAAACAATATTTGCCTGAAACCTACCCAAGGACAGGTGGATTCTAAATATCAAGTTTGGTGGAAATATATCCAGTAGTTTCCAAGTTATAGACAAACAGACAGACAGACAAACAGAACAACAGACACCAAAGCTAAAAATATGCAGATGGTCATTATTACACCTGAAAAAAGATAACTGTACAGAAATGTCGCCAAAATAGTCAATGTACAGACACACTCTAGAAGTGCAGACCTTTATTTCGAGAGTTACTGCTTTGAAACTCTGCGACATATCTGCAAACGGACCTCACCATCAGACGCCTCTTTCACTGTTCTACATGGTTGGTCCCATGACATCTTCTCGTATATCCTATATTTATGGTTTAGATTGAGTTAGAATCATTGGGTATGAAATTTTGTGCAGTTTTCGCATACTACTTTATATTTGTGATATTCATGTGACAGATAGAATCATAAAATTTGGCTATCACTTTGCCACTTGTCATGCCAATGTACGTGCCGAATGTCATGATTCTATCTTTCCTATAAATGTGCCAAATTAATGTTAACATATACGTGTGAAAGTACAAGATTAACTTGAAATCGAGAAATACAGCTCTATTTAACGTATAAGGAATAGAAATACGATCAAAAGTCATAGGACCAAAGTTGTAGATCTCTCCAAAATGAAAGGCGATTGTGCTTTCTGATTTGTGATAAGACTTACAGATTAGCCACCAATTATCCCGAAACGAAGGTGTGCACCGTCGTTAAAATTATATCCATATTTCGATATTTTCCGGGGCCGAAAGTTATACATTTGCATAGCTTAGAATATTTTGTCAAAGGAAAGAGTGTCAAGCTTTCGGGATTAGCACTCGCATACATACGGTGTAATTAAGGAAGAAAATAATTCAGTAAAGAAAGTTGAAATTAATAGAAAATGGATTAAAAACTGAGGACAGCCGGATGACGACAAATATGTAAATACCAAGTGAATGTATTGGAAAATCAAATGCCCCTCAATAAATTATGCTGGTGTGAGTTATGGATATAAGAAAGAGGTAACAGAGGAGAAATTTAGGCGCAGGCATTCTTAGGTCAACAGATAAGATGGCCAATGGTGTTATTACATAAGCTATTCGAGGACGGTTATAAACTCCAACGATATTCCGCCAATATCCCGCAGAATGGCCGATTGACGCCCTCTCTTGCCTTCTACCCAAGGAACAACAATGAATTTAAAGGTATGATGAGGAAAATGGCAATACGTTACTTCCCTGCTGGCAAGCAGTCAGAGACGTTGCCATGGTAACCTGTAGGTTCGTTGTCGGTCTGTCGGTCACACATGCAGACCATGATACCCGGAGAAAATAGTAAATTTCTCCGTCATTTGAATAGTAAGGTAAATTATGAACATAACCAAAGTTGTTTAAAATGAAGAGATGTTTCACATACGGTCCACGGAGTTTACAGGAAATCAATAGTATAAGAGAAAATGGAGGAAAACCGTTCTGGTTTTCCTATAAACCCCCGCCTAATCAAAGATTTTAAAATGAAATGCATATAGAAACCTTCCTTGGGGTGAGTATACTCCAAATATGAAGTTTGGTTGAAATCTATCTAGCCGTTTTGCCGTGATGGTGGAACAAACAAACAAACAGACAAACAGACACGAAAAGTAAAAACCACCGATTCGGTCTTGAGTTTACCTAAAACGGATAAATATCTGAAGAATTGGCAAAACAAACGAAATTACAGACAGCGGACCCCCTACAACTTTATTTTTTTTCTTGAATGAACTTTTTCTGAGATCTTAATTCCAGTAAGTAAAGGCTCCTCTCCTCTGTGTTTGTGATGTACGTTATGATGTTTAATGGAAATGGTAATACAGTCGAGCCTCGATAACTCGAACCTCCATTACTCGAATCTTCAGTATCTCGAAGTAACTTCAATTTCCCGGACGTTTGTCCTAATCTTCACGTGTACTTATTTCTCTATTACTCGAAATTCGGTTACATTAATTTCTCGATTTCTCGAAGCAAATTTTTCCTCCCTTAAAGCAAATGTACTTTGCAACTCCAATTTTGTATAACACTGACTGTGCAATAAAGCATTCGTAGTTTGTGCTGAACAATTTTAACAAGTAAATAAAAGGTTACAGTGTTGCTGGGAGTTAATATGACGGGAACCGAAAACTAAACTTCTAGTGATCGGAAAATCGGCGAAGCCTCGTTGTTTTTCGGGTGCGAATTCATTACCGGTCACGTACGAAAGCAACCCTGGAAGTCGTGGATGACAAGCTCCATTCACGAACCTTGGCTGCGTGGTATCGAACCTACTACAGAGTCAGTCGTTTATAAATGACAGTGTTCCTCGCGCATATAAATGTTGTTGAAATGTATGTGGAAGAAAAGAAGGATAACAGTAAGAAACAGAAGAGACTAACTAATTATTTTCCAAAGGTGTTAACGGAGGTTTCTTGTTTCACTTCTGTATGTACTGTATTCTGTCTTATAAAAAGTTACTTTAATCATCATCATCATCATCATCATCTGTTTACCCTCCAGGTTCGGTTTTTCCCTCGGACTGAGCGAGGGATCCCACCTCTACCGCCTCAAGGGCAGTGTCCTGGAGCTTCAGACTCGTGGTCGGGGGATACAACTGGGGATAAGACCAGTACCTCGCCCAGGCGGTCTCACCTGCTATGCTGAACAGGGGCCTTGTGGAGGGATGGGAAGATTGGAAGAGAAAGGCAAGGAAGAGGAAGGAAGCGGCCGTGGCCTTAAGTTAGGTACCATCCCAGTATTCGCCTGGAGGAGAATTGGGAAACCACGGTAAACCACTTCCAGGATGGCTGAGGTGGGAATCGAACCCACCTCTACTCAGTTGACCTCCCGAGGCTGAGTGGACCACGTTCCAGCCCTCGTACCACTTTTCAAATTTCGTGGCAGAGCCGGGAATCGACCCCGTGCCTCCGGGGGTGGCAGCTAATCACGCTAACCACTACACCACAGAGGCGGACAGTTACTTTAATAAGGGTCATAAATAACGCGATTCCGTAAAATACGACTTTGTTAGTATTGTAACAGTAAATGTGGTACTTCGGTGAGCACGAGAAACGCAGGGCGTGTACCAATCTGTTGAAGTGCATACAGAGGAAGAGGGTTTGTTTAGAGAAAATCTTTCAATTTTTTTTCTGAGTTTATTAATGAGTTCAAAATCATGTCACCTTTGTACAGAAGACACAGTAGAAAGTGTTTCTCGCCCTAGGGTTGGCGACGTCCTTGGATTCCGACAGCTCCTCTCTTTTCCTTACCAATGGACCACCATTCCTCCCTCGATGGAAGTTCTAGAAGATCCATTCGACGTCTAGAAGATCCATACGGTGCTGATGAAGGGCGTTGTAAATGATGAACGTGAATGAACACCGTTAAGCCTTGGGGCGAGTTGATGCAAAAACTACCTTCGAATGAGCATATAAGTTTAACACTCATAAAATGAAAATCTACTCGAAATTTATTGTCGAATTTCAAAATAGTCACTTAAAGTTTGTGGCACTTGGCATAATGTGAAGTTATGCCTCACAACTTAGTTCTTAGTTTGAAGCACCATTCAATGTAATCAATTGCACTGGAAAAAAATAAGGATGTTTCACTCGTGAATTCAGACTTGTTCACGCATTGGTAATTACATGAAATAAAAATAAAACGAAATTAATCTTGTATTAACAGTCCTTGGTTCGACTGTTCATAGAATCGAAACGCACAGCTGAATGTTCGTAGAATTGAAATGTACAGTTCTTAATAGAATTGAAATGCACAGTTCACATACACAGCCTACAGTTCATTACCTATAAATATTTACACAGTTCATGAAATGGTAAATTAGTGACGTAGTCATGCTTGCAATTTGAGTAATTCTGAATTAAAGCACAGTCTCGTTAACTTGAAGTATTCAGTACTTTGTAAGGAGCAAACTGTTCCAAATCCTGTCCACAACATTAAACTTTAAATTACGAGTACTTGAAAAATATTCACAAGTCTTAGACACTCGTGTAGAATAAACAGTCACTCGATGATGTTCAGATGAAGCACAGTTTATATCACGCCCCGTTGGAGCAGAAGTTTATCATTCACAGTTTAAAGAAACTCGTACAAGTTCATACTCGTCGCGATTGAGTTAAAGTCCACGGACTCGAAGTATGACGGCCGCTTCACGCTATATCGCGGTCCTCGCGAACCGACTGCACGAATTCCACTGCCATGCGTGCATATACACACACTGGTCACACTGCTCTGCAAAGCGAAGCAGTACTGTATTTACATCCGATCCGTGCCTTCACATCTCATTCCATAACTTCGTCGTCTCATGTCGGATCTACGTGAAACTTTGCAGGAACGTAGATAAAGGATTGGGCTACACGATGATGTGATTAATTTTATCTAATTATTATTGTGGGGAATGTTATTATCCATAGAAACTCGAGGAATATTCCACACTAGTCTAGGCTCTGTGTGTTGCGGTGAGGCAGGCTGTGACGTCACTCGTTCTACGTCACACGCACACAGCTGTTGCTCGCTGTTCAGTCAGTCTTTCTCTGCAGGTCTGGAGCGTAACGCGTAAGTTTTTAAATTTCCCTTACGGGGACTTAGTTTGTACTGCCTTCACCGGTACAGTATATTTTTAGATACAGCAAAAATTGCTGTATCCAGTATAAGCCCGTAGATACATATGATTCAATTATGCGTTATATATGCTCAAAAACGGATACTCTATGACTCAAAATTTCGATAACTCGAAATAAAATTTAGCAAGACCAACTACAACCTATCAGATCTTAATGCAGAATCCAGCATGGCGGAAAATTGGGCCCAATGTATGCTGTCTGACGCAGCTTGGCATTAATTCCTAATAACATAACTAACGCCGATAACGATATAATCTTCGTAAAGAGCAATTAGTGTATGAAATACAAATCATGTTTCCATAATTAGAAAACACGATACGGTTTAAAATAACATACCAAAATCGAAACAACTATTCGACCTACTTACATAACCCTATACCAGTATGTTTGACAATAACAAAATGCAAGTAATTAACATTCGTTGGTAAAAACTACAACAACACAACAAATTACAAGAAAAAACACAAATCATCCATAATAGTGAAATGACACCCCAAATACTTCTGAAGTGGAAGGTACTATTTATTTACTGATTTCACAGAAAATAAGTGTAAGCAAAGGCTCATAATTGTAGCACATACACAGATTTTAATAATAATTTGAATGTGTATTCATTTTAAAAAGTTACATTTTTAAGTGAAACAATGCCTACTGTTATTAACAAAATAAATCTAGAGTAAATTAGGATATAAATGATGCTTGTTCAAGACTGTACTACAAGTAGTTACAAAATTGTAAATAACGGCAGTTGTCCCCTCCGTGTGTCAGCACTTACTTAAGAAACGAAAGTGAATGAACAAATTCTTTGAATTTTGAAAATTGAGCTTCGCAGGTTGTGTTTAAAATGACGACCACCAGCTTCAATGCAAGCTTCTAGTCTGCCATGTAAATATTGATGCACTCGCTCTAACATCTCATCAAAATTTCAACATAGGTAGCAGTAATTCTACGTTCCATATCATCTGGTGTAGTCGGTTTATCCTTGTAAACAGTGACTTATAACTTTATCCAGATAAAAAATCCACAGTTCTAGCCCTTGAGGCAAGCAACTGAATGTTGAAAACATCCTACGGAAATGAGCTACGAACTTTAGGTCAATAAAGTATGAGAATATATTCTTTATTTATTCCTAAAATTTACAATCCTTGTATTAATCATCGTTATCCCAGACGATTAGATTAGCAGTTTGCCTTTTTCTACCACTACGAGCGCTAATGTGAGTCAATGCATTGTTTCACTTATGCGCCACTGCGAGCGCTAATGTCAGTTAATGCTAAGTTTCACTTAAGCGCCACTGCGAGCGCTAATGTCACTTAATGCTAAGTTTCACTTAAGCCCTTGTAACTATATTCAGTGTGGACATTCTTCAAAAAAATAAAAAATTCTTCAAGGTATTGAACCAAGGACATTACAAAAATAATGATATAATTAAGTTAATTTGGATAGAATTTGAATTAAAAAGAAAACGAATAAAGAAACAAGTGATTTTAGGCTGTTTTTTCCGGAACTACATTTAGGCCGGAAGTGATTTTCGAAATTTGTATTTTTAGTTTGATAGAGCTACCTAGGACTCCCAATTTGAAATCTTTCCTGAACATTCAGCCCATCAACTTTAGGTACAATTAAGAAAATTACTTAATTTTAACGTTTATTGTAGTATGGAGGACCCCTACTTTCAACATTAAAAATTTAAATGAGTCCTACCTAGTGCAGGTATTTTACAAGTCCACTTCGTCCAATCCAACGACTTGGAAACAATCGGCGAGGATAAGCTGTTGTACGTCGTGCACTATGCGCTGGACAGCCGTCATGCTGATACCAAATATTTCTCCTAGTATGCATTGGAACGACTTCTAACAACTTGTGGAAGTTTGTCTGTTTGGAGGGTGAGATGTTTTTTTTTAAATCTTGTGTTCCTGATGTGAAGAAACGGGTCTATGAGCTGGTGGTTCACTATTCCACACCACACATTAAAAGCCCATGGACGCTGACTTCCACGTGACGAAGCCAATGGTGACTGTTTACGGAACAATAGTGCATATTTAGGAGGTTTAATTGGCCAGTATTTGTAAATCTTGTTTCATCACTAAACAATATATATGATAAATCTGGCGTACCTTGTCTTAATGACCATGCCTGACTCATGTTACTTCTTCATGCGATTGCACGGGAAGTAATGAGCGGATCTACAGTAACAGCAGCTAACACATTAATTTCACCCTCTTCCCCCCCTTACTCGTTTGTGACTGTTAGGTTTGGGAGGTATTACACTTCCAGTTACACGCAATTTTTTAAAGAGGTTCGCAAATTTATTGTCGAGATGGGTGACGTCTATTGGGATATCGTTCCGCGTACAGAACACCAAAGGGAGCAGCATTCTTCGTACACCATTAACATGTCGGCTTCTTCAGCACTGGCAAATGCCATCTACTTCTTGAAATATCACAAAGTAACTTCCAAGGAAGTCACAATGCAATCAGTGTAAGTATGTATATATATGTAAGTATGTATGCATTTATGTATGTATGTATGTATGTATGTATGTATGTATGTATGTATGTATGTATGTATGTATGTATGTATGTATGTATGTATGTATGTATGTATGTATGTATGTATGTATGTATGTATGTATTATCGGCACACTTTATCTGGATGCATTTACACCCTAGTGCTGAATCGGTCGACCTCCGCAATCTTCGAGATTCGTACTGGCAACCTTTGAAACACAACAATGAATCGCTTACACATCGTTGTGCGACATCTGGTGTACACTTTACGTACTAGTACTGTTGTTGTTTACACAGCAAAGCCAAACTATAGAATTCATGCTAGGAACAAGATTCGCATCGAAAAATGTTATATAATGTGTATGTGACACGGTGGTTGGCTTAAGATAATAACGGTTTAGAAACTTCATATCGATCGATCATATTCTCGATTCAATTCAGATTTCATTTTCATTCAGCTGGCAGAACTACCGGAACAGGGACAGCTCCCTCCTTACTCCTCACCCCCGTACACAAATGCATCCAGGGAAAGTGTGCCGATAATATGTATGTATGTATTGATGTATGTATCTATGTTAGGTATTCAGCCTGAAGTCTGGTTTGATCTTCAACAGCACCGCCATCAGCTATCATATATGGCTTAGGTGTCAGTGAAGAGGCATTTTGGGGGAACAAGGAGTGATGCAGTTTCCCGTTGCTTTCCTCACCGAGCCGGAAGTTGCTCTTACATACCAGTCTGCCAAGCCCGCTGAAATGCACGCACCAGCCGACCCTACGAGCGATAATTTCACACCATAACAGGAACTGGCTGCACAAAGAATGGTGTTACTAGCGTCCATCCTACCTCGGTCACTTTCATATTGTCAAAGTCAAGGATGAGACTGAGACAGGTCAATGAAAGTAACAAATTTGATCTAGCCTCTACCAGAAGACAAGGAGCACTGTAAAGACTAGGTCTCGCCAGCAAAGGCATGCAATCAGTGTACTATAATGTAAAAAAAACTTAAGAACATCATAGCATCGTAATTAAGCAGTTGAACGTGGCAGACAACTGTCGGCATTTACAATTTTCAAGCTACGGTAGTTCGCAAACTTCTTGTACGTGCACTAGAATCCTGAAAAAATACCATTGACGTTCTAACGTAGCCTAGTCTAGTTTTAGGCTGATGACACACGGAGCGGTTTTTGCCGAGTCGGCAGCCGCGTCGGCCGCCGCCTGTGATTGATACACAGAGCGGTTTTTGCCGACTGTGACGAAACCACTGCCTGCTCGAACTGCATCTAAAATGACTGCTTATAAGCAGTCATCGGGTGCTAAAAATAAAGGATTGTTCTTATTCTTATTCCAAAAGACTACTTACTCTATATGTCCTTTTACGTGTATGTTATTGAATTTCAAAGATACTTCATGATATCTAATACAAGAATACCTACCAATGATGCAATCGCCGCGTAAATTCAGCCACGCCCGACTAGAGCGAAGCATCAAGTCAGCCGTGATTCAGCTGAATGTAATAAATCTATGGCGCTAGAGAGCGCACAAAGTCTTCAAAACGCTCGCTGCACCGCCAGCTACACGACAGGCCGAGTCGGCAAATCTGCCGCCTGTCGGCGAGCACCGCTGTGTCTGTTTCATCCCATCTGATACAATAGAAACATGCGCCGACGCGGCGGCCGACTCGGCTGCCGACTCGGCGAAAACCGCTCCGTGTGTCATCAGCCTTATTTTGTTAATGTCAATAGGCGTTGTTCTATTTGAAAAATGTAACACACATTCTAATAATTTCTAAAATCACTGTATTGGCTACAAATATGAATCCTTGGTTACACTTCATTTCAGTGAAAACAGAACACCAATAATACGTTCCATTTCAGAATATTTCGGGTGTAGGTTTTAGGTCATTCATCCTGCATACCTAAATAAAGACACTTGAAAGTTCGCGTATGTACAGACACAGTCAGCGATGGTAGGTCGATGTACGAAAATTCAGGGTCGTCTGCCTGCCGCAATGGCGCTGTTAAAAAATCGCAATGTTTTCCTCGTACAGTGGTGGACATGTCATTCCGTAAGTTGCCTCCAACAGGAGTAGAGTTGCTTCTATGTGGGAGCAATGTGATCTACACATTAAAGAATAGCACTAGTTCCAAGAATTTTGGCCGAGAGCCTTTTACCGCAAGGTTTCTACAGGGGCATTTTCTACATTGTCCTTACAAAGCACAGTGCATCACCGTTTTCAACGATGGTCACGGGAGGGCACTGTCTCAAAAAGATCGAGGTCAATCAATCAATCAATCAATCAATCAATCAATCAATCAATCAATCAATCAATCAATCAATCAATCAATCAATCAATCAATCAATCAATCAATCACTAGTCATCTGCATTTAGACCAGTCGCCCAGGTAGCAGATTCCCTATCTGTTGTTTTCCTAGTCATAGCTAGAGGTCCTACCGCTCACGGGCCACTACGGAGAAGTGCTGTTCGTTCAAACTCTAAAGTTTGGATTTAAATTAGGTTATATTTTGTTCAAAGCCCTGTACTCATGGCATAATGAGTGCTGACAATGGTGAGTATTTCATGTGCGCAATTTGATCATTTATCGTGATCGTGATAAACTACAGGCTGGTCTATTTCTTCTTATTACTTTTCAAAGCACTCCAGTTGTGGTTTCATTTTAGTACATGGCTACGAATTCGAGACCTTGACCAACATCATTTGTTTATTTTCAGAGCCTAGTCAGTAAATTTGGTATATTCGATAGACCAGAGACTTCACCTTGCATTAAATATTACTTTAAATCATGTTTATCAAAAGTCATCTCGATCATTTTACACACAGAAATGATGAACTTGCAAACCAGAATTCTTCTAGTGCTTTAATCTTCATTCAATACAACAAAAAACAAGGAACAATAAACAATTTTCCAGTTAATTTGAACAATGCATCTTATTTTGTTAACACAGCAGTTATCCGCACACTATTTTACATTCTTATTTGAAGCAATTATAAGACATTACTTACTCCTTGACGCTACGGTCCTTGTAGAACCTTGGTCTCCGCAACAATCTTCTTCCAAAGCTCTCTGTCGAATGCCTTGGTCCTCCATCTGCGGAATCGCATGGTACGTAGCTCAGCCTCCACCTCAACCATTTCCGTGCCTAGGTCGTTTTTCAATTTTATCGGTCCGGTTTGTTCTTACTCTTCCCGGATTCTCAACAGTTTTTTTTTTAACGGGATAGAGTTGTCAACCCTATGCCCAACCCCCAACCTGGAGGACCAGGGTGTCCCTTTTAGTCTGGATCATCACCTTCGACCTGTCCGGCAAGGGAGGCCCTACCAGTAGCTAAGCTACCGCCGACAGAGGATCTTTTGACCACACAAGCCCCACCACCACGACAAGGTAAAGATACCATCGATGGGGAATTATGAGACATTATAACCATCAAATTGGTGTGAGTATCCACATGTTTGTGCACTGCTCAGGTATGTTTCTTCAGTACTAGGCTAGTCATTAGTCCTGCAATATGTACTGTTTTATTTCGCTTGTTTAAATACCCCGGTTCTGTAAAGTTTAAAACAATATTGTCTCTGAAACACTAACAGAATGTTAACATCACTGTTTACTCCTCAGTTTCACTTAGCAAAGGAACCGTAATCGTTGCTAGTACGTTCAATTTGTAGAAGGTACAGTTAACTTAGGAGGAAGCCAAACCACATTCTCGTAACGGTATTTCTGTAGGTCTTTAACTTACAGTAGCTTAGAATTGTTGTTCATATTCTAACTTCATGAGAGCCTCCTTGGCTCTGACGGCAGCGCGCCGGCCTCTCACCGCTGGGTTCCGTGGTTCAATTCCCGGTCACTCCATGTGAGATTTGTGCTGGAAAAAGCGGAGGGGAGACATGTTTTTCTCCGAGTACTCTGGTTTTCCCTGTCATATTTCATTCCAGCAACACTCTCCAGTTCCATTTAGTGTTATCTGTCATTCATTAATCATTGCCCCAGAGGAGTGCGTCAGGCTTCGGCAGCCGGCACAATTCCTGTCCTCGCCGCTAGATGGGAGCTACATTAATTCCATTCCTGACCCGGTCGAATGACCGGAAACAGGCTGTGGATTTTCGTTTTCATTCTAATTACACATTCAGAATGAAGCAAGGATGAAAATACACTGACTGACAGAGCAAATGCAACACCAAGAAGGAGTGGTCAGAACTTTATGCCAATTGCAGGGTAGACTGACGTCACTAAGGTATGCTCATGATGTGAAATGCGCCGCTGTGCTGCGCACGTAGCGAACGATAAATGGGACACGGCGTTGGCGAATGGCCCACTTCGTACCGTGATTTCTCAGCCGACAGTCATTGTAGAACGTGTTGTCGTGTGCCACAGGACACGTGTATAGCTAAGAATGCCAGGCCGCCGTCAACGGAGGCATTTCCAGCAGACAGACGACTTTACGAGGGGTATGGTGATCGGGCTGAGAAGGGCAGGTTGGTTGGTCGCTTCGTCAAATCGCAGCCGATACCCATAGGGATGTGTCCACGGTGCAGCGCCTGTGGCAAAGATGGTTGGCGCACGGACATGTGGCACGTGCGAGGGGTCCAGGCGCAGCCCGAGTGACGTCAGCACGTGAGGATCGGCGCATCCGCCGCCAAGCGGTGGCAGCCCCGCACGCCACGTCAACCGCCATTCTTCAGCATGTGCAAGACACCCTGGCTGTTCCAATATCGACCAGAACAATTTCCCGTCGATTGGTTGAAGGAGGCCTGCACTCCCGGCGTCCGCTCAGAAGACTACCATTGACTCCACAGCATAGACGTGCACGCCTGACATGGTGCCGGGCTAGAGCGACTTGGATGAGGGAATGGCGGAACGTCGTGTTCTCCGATGAGTCACGCTTCTGTTCTGTCAGTGATAGTCACCGCAGACGAGTGTGGCTGGCGTCCGCGTGGAGTAAGGTCAAATCCGGCAGTAACTGTGGAGCGTCCTACCGCTAGACAACGCGGCATCATGGTTTGGGGCGCTATTGCGTATGATTCCACGTCACCTCTAGTGCGTATTCAAGGCACGTTAAATGCCCACCGCTACGTGCAGCATGTGCTGCGGCCGGTGGCACTCCCGTACCTTCAGGGGCTGCCCAATGCTCTGTTTCAGCAGGATAATGCCCGCCCACACACTGCTCGCATCTCCCAACAGGCTCTACGAGGTGTACAGATGCTTCCGTGGCCAGCGTACTCTCCGGATCTCTCACCAATCGAACACGTGTGGGATCTCATTGGACGCCGTTTGCAAACTCTGCCCCAGCCTCGTACGGACGACCAACTGTGGCAAATGGTTGACAGAGAATGGAGAACCATCCCTCAGGACACCATCCGCACGCTTATTGACTCTGTACCTCGACGTGTTTCTGCGTGCATCGCCGCTCGCGGTGGTCGTACATCCTACTGAGTCGATGCCGTGCGCATTGTGTAACCTGCATATCGGTTTGAAATAAACATCAATTATTCGTCCGTGCCGTCTCTGTTTTTCCCCAACTTTCATCCCTTTCGAACCACTCCTTCTTGGTGTTGTATTTGCTCTGTCAGTCAGTGTATGTACACCGAGCTAATTGGCCATGTGGTTAGAAGCGCGTGGCTGTGAGCTTGCATCCGGGAGATAGTGGGTTCGAATCGCACTGTCGGCAGCCCTGCAGATGGTTTTCCGTATTTTCCCATTTTCACATCAGGCAAATGCTGGGGCTGTATCTTAATTGAAAATAAAAATAAAATCTGTACGATAATTTTGGAGGCTTACAATCATTTTATGATTGGTACGATGTGCCATATTAGGTTGTACGACGCTGGCGAAATACACAACAATTTTCGAAAACTGTTAATAATATTGCCCATACACACTCATTGTACGATTTTCCCTTGGTCGTAGCCAAAGGGTGGACTGATGATTGATGTTTATCGTAAAGTAGATGCCATGAATATGGGCAAGTAATTCCCATGCATAGAAAACAACGGCTCGGTACTGATAGCCCCTGTCCCGTGCCTTGAATGACATTTCCGAAGCGTACGAAAGATTCCTGAAGAATCGAGTCGAGCCCATGGAGACGCTAGCTAGAGAGTCTCATGAGCTTCGATTTAGATAATTATACTTTTTAAGATAAATTCAAGCAGTTACTATCCGGCACTGTTGTCTCGCATTCTTTTCACTGAATGCCAGAGCCATGCCATCAGCGCATTGCACCTCCGTTGCCATCTACAAGGATAGTAAGTAAATACACTGGTGAAAAACGTAATCCTAACACCAAGAACAATTTGTGCTAGATAAATGAAATTCGAGAGGCGCGTGTGCAAATCCGAAAGATGACGCCTGTTCATATTTGCACAGTAGTTGACGAAGAGTGGTGCTAGTAGCGCCACTATGACCTTGCAAAATCATGTTTGCCTTAAACACGTGCTGTACAATTCGTGATCTTTAGTCATTGTTTGATGGTAACGTTGTGAGGTAGGTGTGAGTCAAACATGCCCTTAAGGAGACGAAGAAGTATCAGCAGCTTACTGAGTATGAACGAAACCGAGTAATAGGGCTGCGAGAAGGTGGATGTTCTTTCCGCAATATTGCTGAAAGACTTGGCAGGGATGTAACCACAGTGCATCAGCGTTTTCAACGATGGTCACGGGAGGGCACTGTCTCAAAAGATCGAGGTCAATCAATCAATCAATCAATCAATCAATCAATCAATCAATCAATCAATCAATCAATCAATCAATCAATCAATCAATCAATCAATCAATCAATCAATCAATCAATCACTAGTCATCTGCATTTAGACCAGTCGCCCACGTAGCAGATTCCCTATCTGTTGTTTTCCTACTCATAGCTGGAGGTCCGGCCGCTCACGGGCCACTACGGAGAAGGAAGACTGCCTAATTCGCTGCACGACTGTGATGGATCGTATTGCTTCTGCAACAGCCATTAGAGCTTCAGTTGGCGCCAGTGTGATACAGCGAACTGTATCTAATTGATTACTTGAGGGATAGCTCCGGACCAGAAGTTCTGCAGCATTTATGCCACTAACACCGAATCACCGCCATCTACGATTTCAGTGGTTTCAAGCTAGAAATTGGATGGCGGAGTGGATATCTGTGGTTCTCTTAGATGAGAGCCGTTTCTGTCTTGGTGCCAGTGATGGCCGTAGGTTGGTAAGGAGGGGCTAGGTGTGCGCTAGGAACCAAGCTGCCTGTGGCGTAGACACACTGGACATAGACTAGAGTTACGGTTTGGGGAGCGGTTTCTTTCGACTGCAGGAGCACTCTCGTCGTTATCCCAAGAACCTTGACAGCAGATGTGTTCGTCAGACTGGTGACTGAACCGGCCGTGCTGCCATTCATTCGCAGTATTCAAGGGGGTGTTTCTAACGTTATGACGCTGGCCCTCATACCGTTGCTGTCATCGAACGTACTCTACAGAGTGTCAGCCAGTTGCCTTGGCCTACGAGATCACCAAATATTTCGCCTATTGAGCACTTATGGGGCATTATGTGAAGACAAATCTAGCACCATCTATTACAACCATTAACCGTTGCTGATGTCCGACTCGTTGGCTGAATGGTAGCGTACTGGCCTTCGGTTCACAGGGTCCCGGGTTCGATTCCCGGCCGGGCCGGGGATTTTAACCATCATTGGTTAATTCCAATGGCCCGGGGGCTGGGCGTTTGTGCTGTCCCCAACATCCCTGCAACTCACCACACATAACACTATCCCCCATCACAATAACACGCAGTTACCTACACATGGCAGATGCCGCCCACCCTCATCGGAGGGTCCGCCTTACAAGGGCTGCACTCGGCTAGAAATAGCCACACGAAATTATTATTATTACCGTTGCTGATTTGACTGACGAAGTGTAAGATGCATGGAACTAAATCACACAAACTAGCATGCGGCACCTGTAAGATACAATGCAAGTACGTTTGCATACTTTCACTCAAAATCACGATGACTACAGCGGTTATTAATGTACTACCATGTCACATGTTTGAACATACTTGAACATTTGACCTGGAAACTTTAAGCAAATAAATATTTTACCTGCACAATTAATTAATCTAAATTGCGTTCCTCTAAACTAATGTTTTCTTGGTGTTGGGATTTTATCTTCCGCCAGTGTATTTCTCTTCATGAAAAGTGTTTTATCCTTCAAACATACTGCAGTATCGGTTAACTTCGACAGTTATAAATACTCGGCACGGTACTTCTGAAATCTTAAGTTGGTAATCCTAAAGTGAAGAAACATTCGTGGACAAGCACCCCATCACGGGACTCTGCATCGAATTCGACGCCATGCTGATATAAAGGAAAATGACTGTTGTAGTCTAATTCCCGAGTTTTGAAGTTCAAAATTTGAATATGTGTCAACACTGTAAAACTGAACACATTGGTAGATGTCAGTTTGATGAACAGACCTTGTATAGCAGAGAGGTTCAATGGCTAACGTTGTCAGCTTCTGAACTTAAAGTTCGTGTGTTTAGTGCTATGCGAGGATATGCATATATCATATACTAGCAAATGTACCCGTGCTTCGCTACGGTATTCTACAGTGTATACGGATATCGAAATAATTACCGTACTGTACATGCAGTGAATTTGTTTAAATTACATGTCTCTTAGCGTTATCCACAAACAGTAGGGGGAGGTTCCCATACGTTGTTTCCAATGTAAAGTGCGAGTTGCGGAATTGTGATGATAACGGCAGGCTCACTTTCCTACTGCCATTCACAATCGAGTAGGTAAGTTTTCATTATAATGGGAGGCCCCATTATCTACTGCACGGTCACAATCGATTTGAGGAGTTTTCTTTACAATGGCACGCGCCCTTTCTTACTTCCACACAGATTACAGTTGAGGAGATTTCATTATAATAGCTGGCACCTTCCCTACTGCCAGTCAAAATTGAATTGTGCTGTTATCGTTATCATGACAGGCCCCTTTTCTTAATGACAGTCACACCTAGTTGGTGAGTTTCCTTTATAATAGCAAGGCCACTATGCCTAATGCCACTCACATTTTGGATGGGTGAAATTGTTTATAATGGCGGGCACACTTGCCTACTCCTAAACACTATCGGTTAGGGGAGTTTTGAACGAAATTGCATTCTCCCTTGACTTATGGCAGTCAAATCGAGAATGGAATTATTAATTACAATGGTAGTCCCTCCTTACAAATTCTAGTTACAAAGGAGTTGGAGAAGGATCCCATTTCTACTGCCAGTAAAAGTCGATGTGGATAGTAATGATTACAATAGCAGATTCCCTTCTGCTGCGAGTCACTATCGATGTAAAATATTAATGGCAAACACACCCTTACATCGCTATAACTCGACTTCAATGAATATATAGTAAATAGATCGACATACGAATTATATGCATGTTTACAATATTGCAAACCTTCATTTACAGATTAACTGCATGTTTAGTGACAGTAGAGTTGAATGTGCTGCTCTCTCTCTTTCCATCAACATGGCAGCAATGCCTGAAGAAGCAGGAGATAGCGCAAAATAGCCCTTTGAACGGATTTTAGCCAGTATGAAGGAAATAATGGACGTTTTTCCAGTTCCACCTAGAGCGTCCAAAACGTACAATACAGCGGATTTGTTGGCCACAGCTTGTCTGATGGTATCAAATGATATCTTCTGTTCTGGAAGGAGATTCGGTGTATTTTTTGGACGGACAGTTGAAGTCATTTCTGTTGTATGATTGTTCTCTGAGCATTTCTCTGTCGAATGTTGCATTGATTGACCGATTTGGTGCTGTCATTTCCAACTGTGCCAACAACTTGTCGTACAATGCAAAACAAAGATCCTCAATGATGATTAGTGCTTCATTGTATATTTCTTCTGTGAAATCCAAGCCATGATATTGTGTTACTTGACACATTTTGTGCAGAATATCTTCGGCCATGTAGTCGTTGTGTTTCTCCCACAATTGTACTGTTTGCGACGGAGAACATGCAGATAAAAAATAATTTCAAACAACGCACATATTTGAAATGGATTCGAAGTGGCCGATGAATATTCAATAGACTTGTCCCAATGATCGTCGTTTCCCAGCACATAAAGTACCTCGCACGCTTATGTATTATTATATGTATTATGCACTCTTCCATCTACTGTTTGTAAATGTATAGATGATGTTGGACCACGAACGGTATCAAAGCAACCATAAATAAAAGCATTCAGCGTTGTTCGGTTTACATTGTATATTCTTCCTAATATATTTGATGAAAATACTACAGGTTGTCCAACTACTGATTTGCCTCTCTTCCTTCTTTCAAAATTATTTCGTGTTGTATTCCAAGTGTAAAGTCAGAATGTCCACAAACATCAAAGTTGTTGCAAGATCATTTATTTGACATAATACAAAAAAAAAGCTGTTAATGTTGTGTTCGGTGGTTTTGTTGCTCTGCCCTGTATGTTTTGTTCCGTGAAATATACTCCTCGTCCGTTTTCAAGATGAACGACAGTCGGATCCCTCTCGTGGATCGGAAATCCTAAAATACGCCACACAGCTTCATTGCTGCTGATATGCCTTCCGATATCATATTGACAGATTTCATCTAAATTACTTGCTGGAATTCCAAATATGGCCATATCGCTGCCTTTGTTCACGTATTTACAAATGTATGTTATGGATTTCACAGGATTTCAATGCTCAATCTTCACATGCACTTTGATAGTTTTCGATAAAAGTGGTGAATATGGAACAACCCAACGATTACCAACTTCAGAGTCCATTTCCTCTCACTTTTAAAGTAATTGCTTTGCCATTGTCTTCTGTACTTCTTCATAGATATGGTGTAACCATCATTGTCAGTTATTGCGTCTTTTAAAAACACTCGAGGATACCGTTTAGAGCATTTGACATCGATTATACACGGTGAATATGTGTCGATTGCTCCACATGGTCCGTGTATCATGTTCTTGATCACAACTTCAAACACATCATTATCAAATGTGGGATCTGGTATTTCGGCAGATTTACATTATCGATTTCATTATCGATTATATTCACAGTAAGCCATATTAGAATGTGCGCATGTAGCAATCCTCCTTTTTGCCATTCCACAGAGTACAGCCAACATTGTGTTTCTCAGAAAACACGTAGTGAAGTGATGAAATCAATTATTGTCTTCAGCTTTTAATTGAAAACTTGTGCTGTTATGTCATGGCAATCAGTAGGTGTTTGTCCTGGAAGTAGTAACTCCTTTATTTCATCCCATGCTGTATTACATAACTATACCTCGGATTTGTAGGTGCTAATAGGTAAGAATGCAAAGTAATTTGGTTTGTAGGAAGTGCCATGCTACCCGTTGTACCACAATGTAGGAAGAGTAGCATAACTTCAAGGCGTTCTATAGGTTGTACCCCTAATATCTATGCAAATCTCATACCATAACCATTGTACAGTGTAGAATATACTTGTTACTGGCTTAAGTAAGTTTGCATTCTAACCAATCAGCACCTAATAATCCGGACTCTATACATAACATTGTAACATTTCCATATTTCCGCACGTACGTAATAGCATCCCGCGCATATCCGTGCGTATCCGTATGTCGCGGACTACCAGTATATGTCGCAGGGTATATGGTGATCTTTCCTATATTGCTTATATCACCATCATTACTTATAACTAGAGCCCGGATTTTTATGCAATAATAGGTTAGAATGCAAACTTAGTGAAGCGAGTAGCAACTATAGTCTACCTTCACAACGACTATGCTATGGGGCTTGCATAAACATTAGGGGTACGGCCAATCAGAACCCCTATGATTTATGTTACTTTAGCTACATTATGGAAGAGCGGGTGGCAAACACTTCCTACTAACCAAATTAGTTTGCAATCTAACCTGTTACTGCATAAAAATCCGGGCTTTACTTATAACGTCTCTCAAATGCATATATTCTTCTGAACTCAGTTTATTTTTATTGAGCCTAATAAATAGCAGTCGTCCCGAATACATTTTCGCGTACATATCGACGATATCGACATAAAATGCAGACTAGCACAAGCAAGGAAGAGCTTTCTTAAGAAAATAAATTTGCTCACTTCAAACATTGATATAGGAATTAGAAAGATGTTTTTGAAGACTTTTGTGTGGAGGGTGGCATTGTATGGAAGTGAAACATGGACGATAACTAGCTCAGAAAGAAAGAGAATAGAAGCTTTTGAAATGTGGTGTTACAGAAGAATGCTGAAGGTGAGATGGATAGATCGAATCACGAATGAAGAGATACTGAATCGAATTGGTGAGAGGAGATCTATTTGGCTAAATTTGACGAGAAGAAGAGATAGAATGATAGGACACATCTTAAGACACCCAGGACTTGTTCAGTTGGTTTTTGAAGGAAGTGTAGGTGGTAAGAACGGTAGGGGTAGACCAAGGTATGAATATGACAAGCAGATTAGAGCAGATGTAGGATGCAATAGTTACGTAGAAATGAAATGATTAGCACAGGATAGGGTGACATGGAGGGCTGCATCAAACCAGTCTATGGACTGGTGACTCAAACAACAACATCGACGATGTATTGATGGAAGAGCAAACGGCGTTTCAGAATATGGTTATCTTCAATTTCACGTAACATAATCCGATAGGAATAATAATTCATTGAACTAACTTTTTCCCTGTTTGTTCACCTGTGACTGTGTTCATCACTTTGATGTTGAAATTATATCTTGATCGTCTGGAAACATAATTGGATATTGCAATGGATCGTAGCATATATGACTGACAGCAGTTATTTGTAGTTTCTCATTATTCTTCGCTTCAAAACGGTATCCCGAGGATGAAATTCTTCTCCAACCTTGACAATAGCTACCTCATCAATTGTTGGCACGTTATATCGTCTGGTATGCTCACTGGCTGGTGTTTGATCAGCACGAATAACAATTCTATGGCTTTCTGATGGCGTGAGATCAATCGCACTTTTGAACATTCGAATTAAATTAATGTTGTCATGTAACATTTCTTTTTGGAACAACTCAACAATGTGCCTTCTGTGTTCAGTAGAGATTTATCAGTGTGCATTCAATTAGCCATTTCCATCTCCGATGAAATAGATTTGGAGAAATTTATGGTTATCGCTGGGGAATAAATTAATTTGTAAATTTGTCCCTACATTTTAAATGTTGGCATAAAATGCTCTGCTATAACGTTAGCGCCGAATAAAGTCATCTGAAAACAGGAATTGCAATTTCTTATGGTTTTGAGGAAATGTGTTGACTCATCATTAATTCCATTTAACAAACTTTTCAAGTGGCTCCGTGGCTAAGGCGGCAGCGCGTCGGCCTCTCACCGCTGGACGCCGTGGTTCAAATCCCGGTCACTTCATGTGAGATTTGTGCTGGACAAAGCGGAGGCGGGACAGGTTTTTCATCGGGTACTCCGGTTTTCCCTGTCATCTTTCATTCCAGCAACACTCTCCACCATCATTTCATCGCATTTATCAGTCATTAATAAATCACTTTGGGAGTGGCGACCCCATTGTAATAATAGCCTATATATGGTTCATTCATTCCATCCCTGACCCTGTCAAAGACTGGAAAACAGGATGTAGGTTTTCATTTCAACGAACTTTTCAGTAGTTCTTTTGGCTGCTCAAGTTCATATAGCTTCCCTTTCCCGCTCGCGCAGCACATTCCCGGGGTTTCTCCTTTAAATTTCATTGCTGTGCAGTGAGGACAAACTTTGTACATTTCTCTCATTTGAACGAATTTACGTGAGGTATTGTATTGAATATCCGGTTCATATGAAAAAGCGGTTCGGTGATACGAAGCTATATAATTCATATATTGCAACTGCATACATCTTCCTTGTTAATCTAATTGTTCTTGGCGTTGCTGAGACGCTTGTGCTGTTCTTCTTCTTCTTCTTCTCGATTCAACTCGTACGACTTCAAGTATTTTTCCCGCTGATCTGCCGGTTCTTTTGCTCGCCTTTGAGAAGTTCTGCCTCTGACACGATCATTGTCATGTAAACGTTTTTATCAGTGTGGTCTGATATCCACTGAAGTTCTGTGATTACATGTCAGAAACAGCGGCCTATGTTCGAACGTGGGCGAGGCATTACAGATGATTGATCAATGTGGTACAGACTTCCGTACAATAACACTAAGAATCTTTTATTATTACTTAAGGATATGAAGCTCGATCAATCAATCAATCAATCAATCAATCAATCAATCAATCAATCAATCAATCAATCAATCAATACTGATCTGCATTTAGGGCAGTCGCCCAGGTGGCAGATTCCCTACCTGTTGTTTTCCTAGCCTTTTCCTAAATGATTTCAAAGAAATTGGAAATTTATTGAACGTCTCCCTTGGTAAGTTATTCCAATCCCTAACTCGGCTTCAATAAATGAATATTTGCCCCAGTTTGACCTCTTGAATTCCAACTTTATCTTCATATTGTAATCTTTCCTACTTTTATAAACGCCACTCAAACTTATTCGTCTACTAATGTCATTCCACGCCATCTCTCCGCTGACAGCTCGGAACTTGCCACATAGTCGAGCAGCTCTTCTTCTTTCTCTCAGTTCTTCCCAACCCAAACTTTGCAACATTTTTGTCGGAAATCACCCAGAACAAATCGAGCTGCTTTTCTTTGGATTTTCTCCAGATCTTAGATCAAGTAATCCTGGTGAGTGTCCCATACACTGGAACCATACCAGAGACTTAAATGCCCTCTCCTTTACATCCTTACTACAACTCCTAAACACCCTCATAACCATGTGCAGAGATCTGTACCCTTTATTTACAATCCCATTTATGTGATTACCCCAATGAAGATCTTTCCTTATACACTGACTGACAGAGCAAATGCAACACCAAGAAGGAGTGGTCAGAACTTTATGCCAATTGCAGGGTAGACTGACGTCACTGAGGTATGCTCATGATGTGAAATGCGCCGCTATGCTGCGCACGTAGCAAACGATAAATGGGACACGGCGTTGGCGAATGGCCCACTTCGTACCGTGATTTCTCAGCCGACAGTCATTGTAGAACGTGTTGTCGTGTGCCACAGGACACGTGTATAGCTAAGAATGCCAGGCCGCCGTCAACGGAGGCATTTCCAGCAGACAGACGACTTTACGAGGGGTATGGTGATCGGGCTGAGAAGGGCAGGTTGGTCGCTTCGTCAAATCGCAGCCGATACCCATAGGGATGTGTCCACGGTGCAGCGCCTGTGGCGAAGATGGTTGGCGCAGGGACATGTGGCACGTGAGAGGGGTCCAGGCGCAGCCCGAGTGACGTCAGCACGCGAGGATCGGCGCATCCGCCGCCAAGCGGTGGCAGCCCCGCACACCACGTCAACCGCCATTCTTCAGCATGTGCAAGACACCCTGGCTGTTCCAATATCGACCAGAACAATTTCCCGTCGATTGGTTGAAGGAGGCCTGCACTCCCGGTGTCCGCTCAGAAGACTACCATTGACTCCACAGCATAGACGTGCACGCCTGGCATGGTGCCGGGCTAGAGCGACTTGGATGAGGGAATGGCGGAACGTCGTGTTCTCCGATGAGTCACGCTTCTGTTCTGTCAGTGATAGTCACCGCAGACGAGTGTGGCGTCGGCGTGGAGAAAGGTCAAATCCGACAGTAACTGTGGAGCGCCCTACCGCTAGACAACGCGGCATCATGGTTTGGGGCGCTATTGCGTATGATTCCACGTCACCTCTAGTGCGTATTCAAGGCACGTTAAATGCCCACCGCTACGTGCAGCATGTGCTGCGGCCGGTGGCACTCCCGTACCTTCAGGGGCTGCCCAATGCTCTGTTTCAGCAGGATAATGCCCGCCCACACACTGCTCGCATCTCCCAACAGGCTCTACGAGGTGTACAGATGCTTCTGTGGCCAGCGTACTCTCCGGATCTCTCACCAATCGAACACGTGTGGGATCTCATTGGACGCCGTTTGCAAACTCTGCCCCAGCCTCGTACGGACGACCAACTGTGGCAAATGGTTGACAGAGAATGGAGAACCATCCCTCAGGACACCATCCACGCTCTTATTGACTCTGTACCTCGACGTGTTTCTGCGTGCATCGCCGCTCGCGGTGGTTCTACATCCTACTGAGTCGATGCCGTGCGCATTGTGTAACCTGCATATCGGTTTGAAATAAACAGCAATTATTCGTCCGTGCCGTCTCTGTTTTTTTCCCAACTTTCATCCCTTTCGAACCACTCCTTCTTGGTGTTGCACTTGCTCTGTCAGTCAGTGTATTAACACCTAGATACTTACAATGATCCCCAAAAGGAACTTTCACCCCATCAACGCAGTAATTAAAACTGAGATGACTTTTCCTATGTTTGAAACTCACAACCTGACTTTTAAACCCGTTTATCAACATACCATTGCCTGCTGTCCATCTCACAACATTTTCGAGGTCACGTTGCAGTTGCTCACAATCTTTTAACTTATTTATCACTCTATAGAGAATAACATCTGTGGAGAATTATCTAACTGACCGTACCTGTTCGCTACACAGCTAAGGAGTTTGAGCCTCCATGGACGTTAACATACTCTTGCTATCTACTTAATATGGACTCCATGAAAGTAATAGTATAGTAGTCATGGTGATGTTTGATGCTGTTGTAGCAGAAGATGATTCTTTGTAAGAATAAATCAGTAACCCTATGACATTTCAGTGTTCTTATGAAGTAAAACATTACATAATGGTGCCGAAACCCGTTTATGGAACGATCAGCGGCTAGAAAGACGCGGACAGACAACGGTAAGCAGCATCACGCAACATCGCCGTATCAACAAGAAACCAGCTAACCCAAGTAAGATCTCTACTTACATTCAATTTCTTAAGCAACGGATATACATTTGAAGGAATATACGTAATTATGTACATTACGAACAGACTCATTTGAAGTGTTACGAAACATCATTTGTACGTTTCAAAGTGCGTCGCAAAAACAGTGAATATTACAAGTGTGTAAAGCCTCTGTTGACAGGATCAGTACTATAACCAACACTTAAGATTTAACTGTCGTAAAAACATAATACGGAAACCCGGACTGTTTACGAATGCAGTGTAACTTCAGGTTGCAGTGAAATACCAATTACAGTACAGATATAGGTTAAAGACAGGAATACGGTAATGTCCATGTACGTAGTGTGTGTTATTTTCGTTAACGGTATTCGTGCATAATTCAGTTCAGGGAAACATGGAGAATACGAATATTAACGCAGCTACTGCTCAGTTTACAGTTTCAAATGCAAACATTTTACAGACTGAAAGACGCATTCGAACAGCAACCAGATCGTCGGAAACTAGACTCGTTCAAAGACTACGAACAGCGATCGAAGATGGATATGATGACATCGAAATGGAAATATTAGCGCAAAGATTACACGAACTACTACTAGATTTGAGCGAAATTCAGAAACGGATACAGGCGTTGCAGGAAGACGATGCGAACGAACGGGATGCAGAAGAGTGTGAAAACCGTCAAATAGAAGGCCGAAAACTAATTGCAATAGCAAACAAGAAGATCACAGAAATTAGGTTTCCCCAGCAGCAATCAAACGCAAAGAATGAAACAACTGTTCTTCAGTCTGCAATCGTGAGACCACGCTTACCTAAGCTTGAAATTAAACCTTTCATGGGCACCTTTTCAGACTGGCATAGATTTTATCAGCAATTTGAATCAGCAATTCATAATTATTCGGCAATTACGCCAGTTGACAAACATCTGTATCTATGGAACTTGGTAGAAGGAGAAGCCAGACATCTCATCAGTGGGCTGAAAATGTCAGAGGAAAATTACAAGATCGCACTTCAGAAGCTGAAGGAACGCTTCGACAACATTAAATTACAGCAACAGGAACATATCGATTTCTTCCGTACCTTGAGAAAACATTCAGATCCAACTACTACCGAGGTGAGAAGCATATATAACAGTTGCCAGATGAATATTGCAGCTCTTAAAGGACTTGGGTTTGATGCCTGCATGCTTGGTTCCTTTTTATCTGCAGATATTTTACGTGCCTTTCCAGATGAAACAAAATTCGCCTGGTACACTACGCAGGGCGATGATGGTAACTTGGATGCCCTGATGAATTTCCTGGACAAATGGGTACTCAGCAAAGAAAAATCAGAGAAGTTGAACGAGTTCAGTGACAGTTTAGGAGAACAGTTCTCTACAACAATGAATCTACACACCAGTCAATACAAGAAAGAAATAAATAAGAGTAAGCATACTGAACAGCAAAATAATCCACCTAAACTAACGTACAGCGATGAAATAAAAACAAACCCAATCACATGCGCCTTTTGCGATAGAAGAGGCCACTGGAGTAACGAATGCCATAAAATAGTCTCAGTTGCAGCCAGATCAGAAAAATTAAAGAAAGATGGACGATGCTTCATCTGTTTAGGCAAAAACCACAAAATGAAAGACTGTAGAAAGAAAGATCAGAAATGTCGAGTCTGTAATAACACAGGACATCATAAATCCATTTGCAAGTCATCCTTGGATACAATAACGGCAGTAACCACAGGGGAGTCACTTACGAAAGAAACAACTGTTACAGCTGTCCATACTGCAGAGACAAAGAATACACAATTGCATGAGATGTTTTTGAACACAGCTTTAGTATGGATTTCTGATCGCAACGGCAATCAGCATATGACAAAAATACTACTTGATGCCGGAAGTGAACGCAGTTATATCGTCAAAGATCTAACAGATAAACTAAACTTGGAAAACATTGGAAAAGAGTCCTTAATTATTTCAACACTTGAACATCACGGTAAAGCAACAATACGCAACCGAGTACGACTTCAACTTACAGGAGCAGCCACGGGAACTGCAATCAACATAGAAGCTTTAGAAGCTACACATACTTTTCAAGCTCTGAGACCAGTTCCAATGGATATTAGGCAACAATTCAGCAGTTTAAAATTTGCAGATGCTGATGAAATATCGAAGAACATCTCTATTGGAATATTAGTTGGCGCTGATTACCATGAACGTATCTTCCAAGATGACATCATCCGCTTATCAGACTCACTCACCATTCGCAGAAGTATTTTTGGTTGGATTCTATTTGGAAGTCGCACTGGGATTTCGATAAAAGAAACAAATTCATACTTCATTCACTCAGAAACAGACAACCTATTGAGGAGATTCTGGGAGCTAGAGAGCATCGGAATCAGGGATGATGAAACTCGCAAATTCACAGCCAAGGAACAGAAGATCTTGACAACAACCAATGAACAATTTGCGATAACTGAAAGACGGTGCACAGTATTTCTACCTTGGAAAAAGGATGAACCTAATCTACATGACAACAGGAATATTGCATTAAAGCGTTTCGATAGTTTGAAGAAGCGATTTGCAAGAGATAAGAAATACGAAGAACGCTATGTACAAGCAATGCAGAAACACATTGAGAACGAACAAGTTGAATTCTGTAGTGAGGTATCACAAAGAGGCAAAACATTCTTCATGCCACATCATGCAGTAATTCGAGATGATCATGAAACAACCAAAGTGAGGATCGTATTTGACGCTTCTTCACATAAGAAAGGCGAATTGTCTTTGAACAGCAACTTAGAATCTGGCCCCAATCTGAATCCAGATTCAACAGCAACCTTACTTCGGTTACGAACGTTCAACAAATACATTGCAGCAGACGGGAATCAGAGCTTTTTACAGTTGATTCTGAATGAGAAAGACAGAGATTCCACTCGTTTTTTCTGGTTTAAAATGATTCGTTCAGAAGAAGGGTGGCTGAGAACCAATGAGACCACAATATACCGTTTCTGTCGACTCCCATTTGGGCTGACATGCAGCCCGTATTTGCTGGCAGCAACTTTAAGACAACTAGCAACGGTGATGAAAGACAAATATCCAAACGCATTAAGAATTCTAGAAGACAACGTGTATGTTGACGATCTAGCAGCAGGCGGAGACACGGATGAAGAATTGATAGACATTTATACAGAGATGAAAAATTGTTTCAATGAGATCAGCATTCCACTTTCCAAATGGTTATCAAACTCAATAACAATGAACCACGTGTGGCGAGAAACGAAAGAAGTGGTCCGCCAAAATACATCTATTTTAGGCATTCCAACTGATACGGATACAGATGAATTCTACTTCTCGTTCGAGAATACCGTAAGTACAGCAGCACTCATGCCCTGTACTAAAAGAGTTGTTCTGAAGACTGCAGCAAGAATCTACGATCCATTAGGCCTCCTATCACCAGCAACAATTACAGGAAAGATTATTTTCCAAGAAACTTGGCTGAGAAACCTCGACTGGGATGAGCTTTTGCCACATGATTTAGTTCAGAAGTGGAACCACTGGCTAGAAGGTTTAAAAAGCTTACACACAGTTAAAATTCCACGATGGATAGGATCTTGGATCAAGCAAGACCAGACCAGAGAACTGCACATTTTCAGTGATGCCAGCGAACGAATATATGGCGCAGCAGTTTACATCAAGACGACCATAAACGAACATGTCAGGATCGAATTAATCACAGCCAAAAATCGACTCGCACCAGTTCAGAAAATATCCTTACCACGACTAGAACTCATGGGAGCTATCATAGCAGTTCGTCTTTCGGAGTATGTCAAACGTGAACTACACTTGGAATTACACCACGTCCAATTTTGGACCGATTCAACCATTGTATTACACTGGATAAGAGGAAACGCGTCGGAATGGAACGTGTTCGTCTCGAACAGAATACATGAAATTCATGGAAGGTCACACCCAACACAGTGGCGTCATTGCCCCGGCAAGGAAAACCCTGCAGATCATATAACACGAGGGCTAACAGCAAATCAACTGCGTGAAAGTAACTCATGGTGGCATGGTCCAGACTGGCTTATAAAACCAGAAGAGTATTGGCCGAAATCAGTTGAAATATCACAAACAGAACTTGATAAAACAGGAATAGAACGAAAGAAAACAGTTTCCCATGCTACCGCAGCTAAACAGACAGAAGCGATTTTCGATATTACAAGATATAGCAGATTAACCAAAGTTCTCAGGATTACAGCATGGATTTGGCGATTTACACGAAATACACGCTGTCAAGAAAAAACGTTAGGCCCACTACAATTAGACGAAATTCAAACTGCAAAGCTGTTTTGGATTAAACATTCACAGAGAGAATCATTCCCAGAAGAAATAGAAGCACTACAGAAAAGGTCAGAACTACCCAAGCAGTCCAAAATTAGAAACTTTTCTCCATTCATCAAACATGGCATTCTTAGAGTTGGTGGACGTTTACAATTTGCCGGTTTAGATGAAAACGAGCAACATCCCATTATTTTAAATGGTGACCACCATTTCACAAAACTGTTAGTAGAAGAGGAACATAAAACCCAATTCCATGTAGGAACTCGAATTTTGTTGAGTATTTTAAGGACAGACTTTTGGATACTTCGAGGACGACAGATCATCAAGAAAATCATTAGACAGTGCTTACCGTGCAAAAAACTTAAAGCAAAGGCAGCTTCGGAAGTTGAACCCCCTCTTCCGGCAGAACGCGTAACTCCTAGCAGACCATTTGAGACCACTGGTGTGGACTTCGCAGGTCCGTTATATTAAAAGAATGGAGGCATATTACGGAAAAGATACATTGCATTGTTCACATGCGCTGTAACACGCGCTGTACACTTGGAGCTTGTGACAGATATGAGTACGGAGAAATTCATTCACGCCTTACAGCGATTTATTGGACGAAGAGGTTTATGTCGAACAATTTGGTCCGATAACGCACGAACATTTAAGAAAGCTGAAAGAGAACTTAGCACATTATGGGAAAATCTGAAAACAGAAGACATTGTGCATTTTTTTGAATGGTAAAAATATTCATTGGCAATATATAGTCGAACGCGCTGCTTGGTGGGGAGGATTCTGGGAGAGAATGGTACAGACAGTGAAAAGCTGTTTGAAGAAAGCCTTAGGAAGCAGGCGGTTCGATGATGAAGAAATTTACACAGTTCTCGTCGGAATTGAAGCAGCAATCAACAGTAGACCCTTGACGTATGTGGAAAACGATCCTCAGCATCGTGCGCTGACACCAGCACATTTTATTATTGGTGATAACACAACAAGGCTACCAGACAGAAAGACCAATGTTGAAGATAGTAACAAAACAAAGGAAGAAATGAATCAGATGTGGATAGAAAAACAGTCTGCACTGAACACATTTTGGAAGCAGTGGAGGAACGAGTATCTATTGGATCTAAATAGTTTCCATGAAGTTCAGCAACGGAACCAGAATCGTCCACTTCTTCAACATGGAGATCTGGCGCTACTAAGCGACGATAAACTACCAAGGCAAATTTGGAAGATAGCTAGAATCTCCAAACTCATCATGGGACGAGATGGGAAGATCAGGTCCTGTGAGCTGACTGACAAAGAGGGGAGAGTATTTCGAAGACCCATTCAACTGGTACATCCATTGGAGTTGAGCAACCGTGGTACGGCTCAAGGTGGGGAGTGTGGAGAATTATCTAACTGACCGTACCTGTTCGCTACACAGCTAAGGAGTTTGAGCCTCCATGGACGTTAACATACTCTTGCTATCTACTTAATATGGACTCCATGAAAGTAATAGTATAGTAGTCATGGTGATGTTTGATGCTGTTGTAGCAGAAGATGATTCTTTGTAAGAATAAATCAGTAACCCTATGACATTTCAGTGTTCTTATGAAGTAAAACATTACAACATCATCCGCAAAAATCATTCAGATATTGCAACTATATACGTCTTAGCTGTTGATCTAATTGTTCTGCTCTTCTTCTTCTTCTCCTCGATTCAACTCATAAAACTCGTACTGTGGCTGGCGCAAACTCACAGAAGACGATTGACTACATTTAGAGTTTTGCGAACACAGAACACATTTATTCATGTTTATTCATATTTATTTACATTTACAATAACATGCAATGAGTTGCCTAGTCACATGAAAGTACATCTCGATCACGGCATGTTGGATTCATATTTCCAAATAACAGGCAATGAGTTGGCTCATTATATGAAACCCCTGGCAAGGAAGATCCTTTATAAAACATGGCGGCGTGTTCCCATTCTCCTATATAGGCCTACCGCGTTTCTCACCGGACTGTCTCCTAGCGACAGTCTGTCCATCAAGGTCGATCCAATCTTGGCGCGGCTTTTTAATTAAATTAATTGCATAAAATTACTCATTATCAAAATCTACCTTTCCGATTTCGTTCAACCCACTCCCTAAACAGGCAAATGCAACATTGTGTCAACATTTCAAGTTATCGACCGATTAATTTTAGAGTTTTGCGATCACAAACATACGTAGGCTGAATTTTTATAAATAATGATTTTATTTGTAATTAAGAAGATCGATATCATTGAAATAAATACCAAAGAAATAATCATTTTAAATTACATTATTGTATTTACGCGTTGGTTGTAACGCATAGGAAAAAAATTTCAGTGCAGGAAGTTGTATTTATTGAATGTTATTATGGTGCTCTACTGCGTCATGTGCAAGAAATTGGCCAAACAGTAGCTTTCTGAGCCCACGTTGGTGGTTTCAAACCTCGTTCAGTTCGCTGATATTTGAAGGTGCACATATAATTCAGCATCGTAACGGTAGATTTACCGGCATGTAAAATAACTGCATTAATAAATTATTACACCTCGGTGTCTCCGAAAATGGTTTTGGGACGAAATACCAGTGTCATTACTAAGAGAATATTGTACGATGCTATGATCGTTGCACTGAGGTACAGGGTGCAGACTTACAACTGTATGGTTACTTTAAGTATATCAAGTAAGGTGTTCACTGGCTTGTGCTCGTCTCCTTGACTGAATGGTCAGCGTTGTGGCCTTCGCTTCAAAGGGCTCCAGGTTCGATTTCTGGCCAGCTAGGGGATTTCAGTCGCGGGAAAATGTTGTTTGCTTCTTCAGCTTAATACACATCGTCATTTACATACAATACGTCACACTACCAAAAACCACTGTAAAATCTATGGTGAAAACATTTCTCCACACAGTGTTGGAGCTAGAAAGATATCAAGCAGTAAAAGTGAGCGGCTAACTTGAAGTAATTGGGAAACAGACGAGGAGGATGGAAATGATCCATGATTTGCAATTTTGTTATTGTGAATGGGTTATCATAATCTCAATTTTCCTTCAGAACGATTTATTTCGGATACTTGTTATGTAACTCTGTCAGGACTTTCACATTAAAATGTTGATTTGCTGTTTATGCTTTACATTTTTAATTTGCTTTACGTCGTATCGACACAGATAGCTTTTATGGTGATGATGGGATAGGAAAGGGTTTGGAGTAAGAATAATGCGACCGTGGCCTTAATTAAGATACAGCCCCAGCCAGCATTTTCCTGGTGTTAAAATGGGAAATCACGAAAACCGTATTCAGTAATGCCGTCAGGGCTATCTTCCTAATGCAAGCTAATAGATGCGCGACCCAAGCCAGGCAATCACCTGCTCGGTGTTATGCTCAATGCAATACCAGACTGCTGAAATTCCAGGCAACCACAAGAATCCAGAACTTTACAAACATTGTATGAATTAACAGCCTGCAGCTGTTATGAATAAGGCAAGTAAAATACAAATATCAAAGAGAAATATTTGTGATTTGGAGCACGCGGAGCGCGTTAACATGAAGATGCTAGTAGATAATCCCTCAGTATCCCGACTGATTCCTTCAAAGCGGTGAAGGAAACGCCGTGGAAGACATCTGTTGCAGAAGTCGATGAAGGAAGAACTGTAATATTATTTTGTTCGTTCAATGCAATCTCATATGGTACACATTTAATTACTCCACTTTTTCTGCATAATGCCTACGGTATGCAATACAAACAAGTTTCCACTTCAATTACAAATAAATATACTACACAAAAATGCCAGTGTTGGGCATTAAACGGGCATCTTAAGGTTTACAAATAGACTCGTTATCCATTCTACTACACTATTACATATATAGCGTCATTATGTGAAAGTCGTACACATCATACTCAGTTTTATAGTGTTGCTATATACTGAAGTTCTGACCGATAAAACACAGAAACCAGGCAACTTCACGCATGTTCGTTTGTAGCAACATAATGCCATGGTAGTTGATTTGTTCCCGAGTTCTTCTTCACACAGTGTAATTTACACCGATTCACATGAGACGACTTTGGTAAAAGCAAAATTTCAGCCCTATTCACTTTATGTTTTACCTGAAACTTAAAGTAAATTAGAAAGGTTATCATTATTATTATTATTATTATTATTATTATTATTATTATTATTATTATTATTATCGATTAGTTTCGCCTTAACGGATATTTGTTAACATGGCTTGCTTAAAATTAATGGCAGCTCCTTCGACTCACTCGTTAATCGTTTTCGTTTCCATACGAGTGTTCACTGGAGGAGACACTATCTGTCCGATAGGCATCCTTAATTGAAGATGGCACCACTGAATACATAATGAGCTCGAAGTTCATAATGAGAAGTGGTAATTTCCTTGGACAACACCACCTTCCACTTTGTGTGTACAGCAGAACCTAGAGAAATGGACAGTATCTATGGTGTGCTGCGATTACTGTATACCACATTTTGGAGAATATGACCGCACCCGCCAATTCAAAACTGACTTCAAAACCACTAAATTTAAACTATGTTCCCGGAACAACCTCATCCGAAAATTTATTGGTGCTGCGTGGAGCGGCTCAGCTGACACTTCTCCACACATTTGTTCTTGCCTTGTGTTTCTCCGCTGCAGAATACTCTGCACCAGACTGGCGAAATTTCGTTCACGCGAAGAAAGTTGATATTGCTCTAAATGAAACAGGGTGTGTTGTAACACGCTGCTTGAGACTAACACAGATCAATGAAATTTACTCTCGGAAGTGTATAACACCTTTCGACGCCAGGCGACGAACGGCAAAAGAACCTGAGAAGAAGAGACAGGAATAGCGTGCAAACTGGACGATCACAATGTTATCCAAATTGCTGAATTCTGAGCTTCGCGACACAATTAATTAACTGTTCAATTGTTTATTGTCTACAGATCCTTGCCATTTTCTTTCATGTAATTTATTATGGCAACTAGTTAATGTATATTTATAACCCCATGTTCTTGACACGTATAATAACATTTATTATTATTATTATTATTATTATTATTATTATTATTATTATTATTATTATTATTATTATTATTGTTGTAGAAATTAACTCCAAAGATAGAATTGTGCGTATAAACATGTTTCTGTTGCAGTCATGTAAAGCGAATGGAGGAGGATAATTTACCTAGGAAAATAACAGAGTCCGACATGGAGACTAAGAGAAGCTAAGGGAAGTCAAGACAGTGATGATTAGGCTCAGTTTTAAGAGTATGTAACTAAACGAGACCACAGAGCTGGTTACGCACAGTTAAATCACAGAGAGTTGCAGACTTAGAGGTGAAAGGTATAACAGTTTTCAGAGGTGTGAATATTACTAGACTCAACATTATTTTCTTAATTATTTTCGTTGTGGTATTATTTATTACTATCTGCCCATAAAAACAACGTAAATTCTCTTGTGCTGCATTGGGACTCTTTTGTATGTTACTTGTCCCTTTCAAGTAAATTATGTATGTATGTATGTTGGTTATTCAGCACGAAGGCTGGTTGGACCCTCATCAGGTCCACCATTACCTGTCACAGATGGCCTAGGTGTCACTGAAGAGGCGTACTAGGGAAATGAGGAGTGAGGTAGCTTCCCGTTGTTTTCCTTATCTCGCCAGAACTTGCTATTACATATCAGTCTGCCAAGCCCACTGAAGTGAATACACCAACCGACCCTATGAGCGACATTTTCACACCTTTCATAGCAGGGCCCGGCTGCGTAAGGAATGGCATTACTAGCATCGCTCATACCTCAGTCACTTTCATGTTGTCAAAGCCAAGGATGAGACAGAGACAGATCTATGAAAGTAACAAATTTATTCTAGCCCATACCAGAAGGCATAGTGCACTGTAAACATTACATCTTGCAAGCAAAGACAAAGTAAATTATAGAACACAAATATTTCCTTTAAATTACATCAGTGATGATTTTATAACCAACTAGCTGATGTACCCGTGCTTCGCTACGGGATTCTACAGTGTATACAAAATTCTAGGTTAGGTAGTGTATACGTTGTGAGCAAGACTGTATTAAATTTTATAGCTCTTAACGTTGCCCTATACACGCGATGGGGAAATCACCAAACGTCTTTTCTCATATGAAGACTGGGTTAGGGAATTTTCATTGTAATGGTAGGCCCACTTGCCACTACCAGGTTGGGGAATTTCATTATAATGGCAGACACTCACTCTCCACCTGCCTCTTTAAATCCTCAGAAAAATGTCTTAGTGTTTTTCCCAACTGAAACGTCAGTAGGAATGGCGCGAGTATGAACTACCTACTCGATCAAATTAAAAACCAACTATTTTCTCACTTTTAACGAACAGTACTACGCTGCCGATCTAACAGTCCAAAGTTCCAGAACTGGAATGACCAGGCTGCAGACAGCCGTGATCCGAGAACACTCTTAGTTTTTTTCGGGGGAGGGGGGTCGAATAGTGGAGAGTCGTAGACTAACTATGCCCTTTTACTAATCTGTTTCCTAGGAGTACCCGATGAGTCGTAAAATCTCAATTCGCTACACTGGCGGCGGAAAAATCTATCTGACTTGGAGGCAAATTTTTGCTCCAAGCCAGAGGAGAAACGCCCTCTTCACTGCTAATATGAACTAAAATAAATGCAGAATTTAATAAAAGTGAATAAAGTGAAGAGGAAGAAGGTCTTCTTAAGAAACGGCTCTTTCAGTGTTGAATTTTGAGTTATTTAATTGTGGTTCTATAATTTGAAATAGGCTTAAATTGTAATTCTAGACCAGGTCATACTACTGCTACTATGATGATGAACCAGTGTGTTATGTACCAGCAGTATCAGAAAATGTACGAAGCAGAGCAATGTCATGCTAAAGAAGAAAGTTTTCTAACTCCCTGGCTATGTCCCGCCAATATTCAGTCAGGCTGTTAAACTCGGTACACAGCAGTGCGGCAGCATAAGAAACAAAGAACATCACAACAAACAATGGTCTGTGTAATGTTATTGTTGATCAATTCTATGTGCTTTCGATATTGTAGGTCTTCACATTTAGTTTTCTTCCGACTCTGAAAACCACTCTTATCATAGTCGGTATGGTAAAACTGAATAAAACATAAATGATCGGAAATTGCATTCTCTATAACATTTGTTATTTAGTACTTTTTGATGGGACCAATAAAATCGGTACTTAAAAATTAAATTTTAGGCGCCTTCCCCTAAACTACAATTTCATCCAGGGTGAATAAAATTGCTTATAGATTAGAGTGTAGCATCTTATTCCCCGACTCTATATACCGATTTTCATTAAATTCTGTTAACCCATTTTCTCGTGGCTCGGCGTCGATATGGACTTAGCAACAAAAATACAAATTCATTAATATCTGTGTTATCATAGCCGGTAGGGTAAAAATGTATAACAGAAATGATCGGAAATTCTGTATAATTTTAGTTGTGCAATATTTATCGATAGAACCACTAATAATATAAATATTTGAAAGTTAAATTTTAAGCCTTCCCCTAAACTACCATTTAACTCAGCGTGAATAGAATGATTGATTGTAGCGGCTCATCCCCTGACTTCACATACCAATTTTCATTAAATTCCCTTCAGCCGTTTTCTCGTAATGCGTGTACATACAGACAGACAGACAGACAGACAGACAGACAGACAGACAGACAGACAGACAGATAGACAGACAGACAGACAGACAGACAGACAGACAGACAGACAGACAGACAGACAGACAGACAGAAATTACGGAAAAGTAAAAAGTGCATTTTCTTGTTACTGTGGTCATGACCGATGCAGAAATACCATTCTTTTCAAATTCTGAGCAATGTACAGACAAAACTCTTATTTTATATATATAGATTTAGACTCTTGTATCAATATTAAAGTCCATTGTTGAGGATTTTTAATTCCTCTTTTGAGTGTAATTGCATAACATGTAATCATATGAAGTGATTGTGTGATATTTTGCTTTATTTGAGCGCTCATTTGATTCACTGTGCTTTGTATTATTTATTATTGAAACATTGTATTATTATTATATTATTATAATATTATTGAGAATCACAGCTCGTAAGTACGCGGAGAGTCACCGCACTTATCAGAAAGAGGATCCGCCAAGGCTGTGAGGAAATTTTCTAACTTGCTAACTACTGAACAGTCAGCGAGTGTATTTCATGCGCTAACTCGCCGTAAAGATCAGATAAACACGTCTTTGTTTACAGTCATTCGCTTCTCAGAAGAAAGATTAGCCAAGGCTCGTATCACACCACTCTTTGGGATTACCACAAAGAAGCACACCTACTACTGCAATGCGGTCACGGTTACGTCATGTACGTCAACCTCAACGGAATTAAGACCCTGAAATGTGATATATTTTCTCAGAATTTGTTACCATTCTAAGTACATGTGCAATTTACAGTAGGTCAAATATGTATTTCAAGGCAAACACGACAGACTAATTCTGCTTCATATAGGGAAATTTACTTACTTATTCATTTGCGTCCATAACAGCAATATTTCCTCAATTACAATAAAAAAAATAGTCAATAATCTATCTTCTTCTTCTTTTTCTAAGGGTTTTCCCGGTCACCGGTACGAAATATATTGCATATGTGGATTTGGCACTGTTTTACGGTTGGATGCCCTCCCTTACGCTAACGGTATGTGGAGGGGGATGTAGTCATTATTATGTGTTTCTGTGGTGGTTGGTAGTATGGTGTGTTGTCTTAATATGAACAGGAGAGTGCTGAAACAAATACAAAAAAAGTCCCCGAGCCAGAAGAATTAGACGCGATTAAAATCCCCAGCCCAGTTGGGAATCGAACCCGGGAGCCTCTGAACCGCAGGTCTCAACACTGACCATTTAGCCAAGGAGTCGGATGGCTGAATAATTTCTGAATCATAATAATAATAATAATAATAATGAATTCAACACGGTTAACCAACCGCATTTTCACTTTCCTCCAAGAGAAAAAGGCAAAGGGGGCATGGTTCAGTAAGGTACAGAAAGATCTACAGGAGATTGGGATCTCATTTGAAGATATTGAAGATATCCAGGAGCGTGTCCTACTTAAGAAAAAACTCCAAGAACATCAGAGTTTCCAACCAAAGCCGAAGATGAACACTGCAAAGGCATGGACGAAAGAGCGAAAGGAGCAACACCGTATAGGCTATGAATGAAGGAATACTGGACCAACATTAAAGCTCAAGGGAAACAGTTGAAATGACGTGGTCCTTAGTTGTCCGAAACGAAACAAGAAGAGGAAGAAGAAGAATATTGCTGCTGCTGCCACTTTTTCTAGTTACTAATGCTATCTCTCTGTCTGTGTCGGTGCGACGTAAAGTCAATTGTAAAACAAGATATATTTAATTGTAATTGTAATTTCAACGCGATAGAATGCCAACTTTGCTTTCTTCTTCTCCTCCTTCTTCTGCTTCTGCTTCCTTAATATGTTTGCCTTCCAAGATTGGCTTTTCCCTCGGACTCAGCGAGGGATCCCACCTCTACCACCTCAAGGGCAGTGTCCTGGAGTGTGAGACATTGGGTCGGGGGATACAACTGGGGAGGATGACCAGTGCCTCGCCCAGGCGGCCTCACCTGCTATGCTGAACAGGGGCCTTGATGGGGGATGGGAAGATTGGAAGAGATAGACAAGAAAGAGGGAAGGAAGGGGCCGTGGCCTTAAGTTAGGTACCATCCCGGCATTTGTCTGGAGGAGAAGTGGGAAACCACGGAAAACCACTTTCAAGATGCCTGAGTGGACCCTGTTCCAGCCCTCGTAGCACTTTTCAAATTTCGTGGCAGAGCCGGGAATAGAACCCGGTCCTCCGGGGGTGGCAGCTAATCACACTAACCACTATACCACAGAGGCGAACACCAACTTTACTTTCACCGGACTAAATTATTTCGTTTGTATTATGTTATTTTATATGCAAATGTAATTAATCTGCCCCGTGGATTATTAGTAATAACAGTTTTCTTTTTTTTTTTTTTTTTTGATTTTGATCAATGCTGTATAATAAAATTTGCACCAGGTCTCAGAAACATACTACGAGGCATTTACTTAATATATAACATAACACAAAGAAATAATTTAGCAACGTTGGTATTAGCTCCCGTTGAAATACGATTACACCTGAATATTTTTTTTTTTACAGTTGGCTTTACGTCGCACCGACGTAGATAGGATTTATGGCGACGATGAGACAGGAAAGGGATACGCGTGGAAAGGAAGCGACCGTGGGAAATCACGGAAAACCATCTTCAGGGCTGCTGGATTCGAAACTACTATCTCCCAAGTGCAAGCTTAGAGCTGCGCGCCCGTAACCCCATGGCCACCTCGCCCGGTATAATTATATAGAAGTACGGCATGATTATGCAATTAAAAATCATTTAGTAATTGAATACTCAGTGAGAAACTAACAGATACTAAAGAGACTACCAGACTGATGAATGCGCGCGGCAAGTGGGTGAATTATAACTCAGTGGCCACGACCTCGGTAAAAAAATATGTACCCTACTACCCTTCTTCACAGCGCATGCAAAGTCTCCACTACTTGCCGTAGTGCTATAGAAATTGGTTAGCCGCGACGAACAGCATTTTATGCGTATTTCCGTCAATAATTATGTTAATAATTAAAGAAAATAAACGAAGGAATTAGCAGATAAGATAACGAGGTTTGTACAAACAGATTTTTTTAAATAATTCCTAGTTCCGGCTGGCTAAAGTGGAATAAAATGTAATGATTACTCCACAAAGTGGGGGGGGGACTGTCCCTCCTCGCCCCACCCCCTAATCGCCGCTACTGTTTGCAGACACGCCAAAGATGCAGAAAAGTAAATCTAATAAATTAATTTATACACGTGTAGACATTCCACTCGATGGAAAGAGTTGCTTGAATGAAACAAAAATAATACTGTTCGGTGAAGTACGTGTGTAGAAGTCATACGTCTGTTTGGAGCTTCTGTTGCATTCCGACCAGATTGTCCAGATTAAAATAATGTCTATGTATTCGTCGCTGCTGATCACACTAGCCATTGCCGATATGCAGACAGAAAATATAGTGCGGCTGTACCATACACCAGCCTAGAACTATGCGGTCGAAAATGATGTTTACTAATGCAAGGGGTGCATTATACCAGTAGCGCTGCGTAACATGCTGCGAGCGACACTCCGTTTCTTATCTCTTCATATTCTGATGTAACCTGTCCGCTGGGAGTAGTTCCCCTGTAAAAATCAATTGGTAGATATCCCATTCATCATTTGTGCATGCAAGCCAGTTATAAGTAGAAAGTACGGCGTTCGAAAGCCGCCCGGTATGTATGTATGTATGTATGTATGTATGTATGTATGTATGTATGTATGTATGTATGTATGTATGTATGTATGTATGTATGTATGTATGTATGTATGTATGTATGTATGTATTACATCTCCTCCTAAGGCACTGGAGAGATTTACACCAAACTTGGCATATTTAAAACTCAGTATCAGGAGACAACCCGTGTTGGGGTAAGACACCCCAAATACCCTTAGCTGGGAAGGTTAACGGCCGAGAGGATCCGTCGTGCTGACCAAAAACACCTAGCAATCTGTAGGCCTTCGGACTGAGCAGCGGTCGCTTGGTAGCCCATGGCACTTCGGGGCTGTTGCGCCATGGGGTTTGGTTTGGGGGGTGGGGCGAGGAAGGTGACATATGAAAATATTCAAAAATAGTGTCGAATCCATACTTTTCGGGGTCGCTGAGATGATTAGTGGCACTCCGGATTTTGTTAAAGTCCACGTTCAGCCCCCTTTGGGATTGGAGCCAAGCGGGAGTGATATATAAAAATAATCGAAAATAGTCTCGAATCCATACTTTTCGGTGTCACTGAGATGAAGAGTGACACTCCAGATTTTGGTAAAGTCCACCGTTTTGGGGTGGGGGTGAAGGGAGGGTGATATATAAAAATAATCGAAAATAGTGTCGAATCCATACTTTTCGGGGTTGCTGAGATGAATAGCGACACTCCGGATTTGTGTATGAGTCCAAATTCAGCCCCAGATGAGGTGGGAACCAAGGGAGGGTGAGATGAAAAGTTAATAAAAATAGTGTCGAATCTGTAGTTTTCGGGGATGCTGAGATAATTAGTTTCACTCCGGATTTTGTATAAGTTCAATTTCAGCAGCCGTTCGGGTGGGGGCGAGGGGGATGGATATATAAAAATATTCGAAAATGGTGTCAAATCCATAATTTTCGGCGATGCTGAGATAAATTATAACACTTCGGATTTTTTAAGTCTAAGTTTAGCCCTCTTTGTCGTGGGGGAGGGGGTGGCGTAGGGATAGTGAGATATACAAATAGTCGAAAATAGTGTCGAATCCATACTTTTCGGGGTCTCTGAGATGAACAGTGACATTCGAATTATTTAAAGTTCAATTTAACCCCCTTTGGCATAAAGGGATGGGGAAGTGTGAAAACGAAATTGTCCGAAATGACCGGGATAATGGACGTAGTCTATGTATGTTTCAGCAGGAGCTATCAACAAAAATTAATACAAGTATGACTATCTGGAGGAAGTACTGTTTAGGATAGGACAGCCCTAGAACAACTAAGGGAGGAGGTGAAATATATATAAATAACTTAAAACGAACAATAATAATGTCGAATCAATAGTTTTTGAGACTACTGGAGCGATTCTAACCAAACCTGGTAAGCTTATAATTTACTATCAGAAGATAAACCGCGTGGAGGTATGACAACCGTATCACCCCTACGAGGGGGTGAGATGTAGATAGAATCGAAAATAGTGTCGAATCCATTCTTTCCGAGGTCTCTGAGATGAATAGAGACGGCCCGGATGTTTTTGAAGTCCAAGTTCAGCCTCCTTTCGCACAGGGGTGAGAAAAGGTGAAAAGCAAAATATCCAAAATGACCGAGATAATGAACGTGTGTGTGTGTGTTCCAGCAAAGGACTCAACCAAAATTGGACTTATTGTCTGTAAAAAAGTACTTTATTGGTAAGAGAGCCCTAGCCCCTGAAGTAGCGGCGAAATGTAAAAATTAACTAAAAACGACCGATATTTCTCTCTAATTCGTAGCTTTCGGGGTCGCTGAGTTGAACTGTGGCACTCTGGTTGCCGTTTAAGATAATGTTCAGTCCCAATCGGCTGGTTGGGGGGGAGGGGAGGTGAGAACGGATGAAAAGAAAATATCCGAAGCGACCGAGTTTAAGGACGTATTTTATGTTCTAGCATACCTCTCAAGCAAACTTGGTACACACATGACTTACTAAATAGAAGACATTGCCATGAGGCTGGGATGAATTATAAAAAACACAGAAAGACCGGTGAAATATAAAAATAATAGACATCGACAAATATTAATTTACAGTCCATAGTTTTGGGGGTCGCTGAGGGGAATAATGACACTCCGGATGTCGTTATTCAGCCCCCATCCACATAGAGATGAGAAGGGTTGGAAAAGAAAATGTTCAAAATGACCGAAATTACGGATGTATGTTTGTTTATTCCAGCACAGCCCTCATACAAACTTGTTACACATATGACTTACTCTATGAAACAAATACTGTGGGGGTAAAACACCCATAGAACTCCTAGGAGAGGTTTTGAAATATAAAAATAAACGAAAATGACTGATGAAAGTGAAATGTCGTATGGCTTTTAGTGCCGGGATATCCCAAGATGGGTTCGGCTCGCCAGGTGCAGGTCTTTTTATTTGACTCCCGTAGGCGACCTGCGCGTCCTGATGAGGATGAAATGATGATGAAGACAACACGTACACCCAGCCCCCGTGCCATTGGAATTAACCAATTAAGGTTTAAATCCCCGACCCGGCCTCAGGAGTCTAATGCAACAGGCTGAAAATAATTTTCAGGGAAACAACTCAAGAGACCTGTACGTAGAGCTTAAGAAGCAAACGACCCAGTACACAGCTCCTACCCTCATCCTTCCACGGAAATCGAACCCGGGACCCTCTGAACCGAAGGCCAGTACGCTGACCGTTCAGCCAACGAGTCGGACAAAATGACTGATATTAATGTCGAATAGATTGTTTACGAGGTCGCTGAGTTGGACTGTGACACTCTGCATGGTTAAGTCATACTTAAGCCACATTCGGTTTGGAGGTTGAGAAGGTGTGAAAATGATTGTAAAATTAACCGAGATTAAGGATGTATGTGTGTTTGTTCCAGAATAGCTCTCAACGACACTTGTTAGACCTACACATAACGACTTACCATTAATACTGTGGAGATGAAACATCACAGCCCCCGCTGGAGGTGGGATGTAAGAGGGGATGACGTGTAAAAGTAATCGAATATAACCTATATTTATGTCGAATCCATTGTTTATGGGGCCTAATACGAATGTTGACGCTCTCGATACCGTTCAGGTCCACGTTCAACCACCATTGAGACAGGGGTTGGAAAGGGCTTAAAAGTACATAGTCTAAAATGACCAAGATAGTGCTAAATCCACTGCTTTTGGGGTCGCAAGGCTGATTGGTGACAGTCTCATTAACAGTTGAAATCTATAGCGCGACGGAAATATTCATTTAGTTATCACTTACTACTTTCTGGAAAGGTTCAAATATTTCCCAGTCAATTTGAGGTTCTACAAGAACAAAGCTTTACTAAAAATTTAAATAATCTGAAATTTGAAATCAAACACATCTAAATAACTCTCAAACTGCATAATAGATCAATCAACATCTCAAAGGAATGCTATAAAAATTCACTTCGCACATAACTAACTGGCAACACAAATCTTAAAGATAAGCATTCAAAATATATCCGAGCAACGCCGAATAGTATAGTTGTAAATAATAATAATAATAATAATAATAATAATAATAATAATAATAATAATAATAATAATAATAATAATAATAATAATAATAATTAGAATAATAATAATAGTACTGTCCGGCTCCATGGCTAAATGGTTAGCGTGCTAGCCTTTGGTCACAGGAGTCCCGCGTTCGATTCCCGGCAGGGTCAGGAATTTTAACCATAATTGGTTTATTCCCCGGGTACGACGCGCAGGTTGCCAACGGGAGTCAAACCAAAAGACCTGCACCAGGCCTCTCCGGAGGCCACATGCCAATTTTTAATAACAATAGCAATAATTGTACGAAGGGTACACTTTCCCCGGCTAGTTAAACTGTGTACCTTTTCTAAGGCCATCTATGTAAACAAACTTGAACTTGTAAACTACAAGAAACTTTGGTCTTCAAATGTTAGATGTCTCTACTATCGGTTTATTTGCTCCCTCTAGCGGGCTAAACTCTAATTATTACATTAACAAATATTTATTTTCGATGTTTATAAACCTGGTTCTGAGGATTTTTTTAATGTTCCGAAGTTATCAGCACTAGAGTTGATTCCTCCTCGTTTGTAATCAACCTATCAAAAACTTGGAAATATTTTTTCTAGCCAATTAAAACCGGAGATGTGTATTGGAATCCAGTATATCAGTAAAGAGTTCTGGAAGCTTCCCCTTAAAGTACTATAAAAGCAGGGCACTTTAGGGCCGTATTGTCTGAATTGCCCCATTTCTTGGGAGTGCGTCGTATCTAAAGGTGGCCGGGGGTGGGGGTGGGGGTGGGGTGGAGGGAGCGAGCCCGGCTGGGGGCAGATCCTGCGGAACAAGACATTGGCAGAATTTAGATATGTGACAGACCCTGCGGACAGTTCGAGGAGAAGGTTTCAATCTCTTTCTTTTAATGTAATTTTGTAAAAACTGATGAATTAATTGTAGAATTTCGGCAAGTCTGTGGACTCTGTTCTATTCCCTACTGGGAAACATATAACGTAAGGGAACGAAGGGTGTTTACCCTCTACCATATCCCATTCAACCTTGCATGGGGTGATCAAAGTTTCCAACCCTCTAAATTTCGTAAATCTTTTTGGCATTAATGTTTCTCATTGAGTCACCCCGGTGTAGTATAGGATTAGCCTCTGTATCTTTGGGCCGTAAGCCCACTGAAGGTTTTAACTATTTCTAGAAGGTATAGATGTTTCGCTTCCTAGCCTTTTGTTTATGGATGGTCATGTTCAACCTTTACTTTTACCATGAAGGCCACTTAGTATGGGTAATTATGCCCCTTTTTATTAGGTAACTTTTTCAGATTCGTCGTTCGCTTTAGGAACAGTGATTAGTGTCATTGTAATTGTGGAGTAATTGATGAACACTCTGAAGTGAGGTCACCCGATGGGTTTTCTAGTGCAAATTCTGCTTAGCAAAGGAAACTTAGGCTAGAAAATATGGCATAGTTGGAGCGTAGACTCCCACGAAGTGTGCTTTCCTGGAGCATTTCTTGCTCTTATAAAATATTGTACCTGGCAAGAGCAATTCGGCTCTTTTCTGTGTAAATTAACAATCTGTAATTCTCTAAAGTTTATTTGTACCTGATATTCGAACTTCTAAGTCCCGTAATTGTTAGAGCTGACGAGCTCATTAGTATTGTTGTTATTCATTCAGATTTTCTATTCTCAACCTTTAAATTAGAAAATTAAAGGAAAAAATAAAATGTCAACATTTATTGAGTTAAGTTCTGCTCTAGTTAATTCCTTGTCCAGCCATTCAGCCCTTCCGCTTCTTATCCCCTGACAAGAGAACATCGACAATGGTGAAGTCGCCGATCGCGATGAAAC